>NC_057862.1:365292951-365602089 GCF_019393635.1 Dromiciops gliroides
ACCCAGAAGCCAGGACGTTAGTTTAGCTTGTGCTGAGTGGTCTACTCCAGAGTCGGTACTAGCTGTTACTATCGTCATCTTCGCCTTCATCAGTGAAAGAAGTCCATTTCTTCTCTCTCCCAGGTATCGAACCCTCCTTAGACCCAGATACAAGATTGGCTACAAGACCATCACGGAGCTGTCCTGGCGTTGCTGCCAGGGCCTGACGGGAGAAGCCTGCTCTGATCCTCTCACTGACTCAGGAACCCTTCTACCTCAGCCACGCCCCCAGACTCCCTCTGGGCAGAGGCCATTTCCAGGCCCCAGAATGCCTCCTTATGCCAGACTGCCCACCAGTCCCTTCCCAGGACCCAAGAGCCATCCCTATGGTGAGCCGATGAGTAACCAGCTCCTGCAGAGTTCTCTGAAACAAGGCA
This sequence comes from Dromiciops gliroides, assembly GCF_019393635.1. Taxonomy (NCBI): domain Eukaryota; kingdom Metazoa; phylum Chordata; class Mammalia; order Microbiotheria; family Microbiotheriidae; genus Dromiciops; species Dromiciops gliroides. The sequence continues at coordinate 365,293,368 of NC_057862.1, forward strand.
ACAGAAGCCAGGCCTAGAGGCAGGAGTATGAGGCCCACTCCAAGCTGGGAGAATGGCAGGGACCAGGGACAGAGTATCCAGAACCTCCTTCCACATTCTTTCCCACACCCCACTAAGGGAAACTAGTGGGTTAGGGTGGGGAGTCCAACTGGGTGTGACTTTAAATACTTGCTCTGTGACCTTGAGCAGTCAGTCACTTCCCCTCTCTGGGCCTCAGTTTCTCATTTATAAAATGAAGGGGTTGGACAAGATGACGTCCAAATGTCCCTTCTGGTCTTTAGCAACCTATGATCCTTCCTGCAGGGTGTGAGGAGTATATCTGGGAGAATTCCCATGTCTATATCCTGTTATTCTATTTTCTCCTTCCCAGGTAGGAAAGGCCCCGGCCTGTTCGGTGAGAGGCTAGCTCGGCTGGAGGGTGATGTCCAGCGCCTCACCCAGTCCTATGGTACCCTCAGTGGCCTTGTGGCTGGGCTGGGAGACCACTCACAGCTGACTGTTCACGAGGACAGCAGCAGGATGACTGGCGCCCTGGGGAATCCCCCCACTGTTCCGGATGCCCCTGTGGGCTTTGGAATAATCCCTGGTGGAGTGGTGGATCCTGCAGACAAAGCAGGGGGCCCATTCCCAACAGTAGGGGAGATCCTTACCAAGGTGACCGAGGTAAGTGACATCCTCAAGACCAAGACCAGCCTGCTAGATGAGGTTCACAGCCTGGTCCTGGGTCATGATACTCAGATCAAACACCTCCTGGAGGGGAGCCGGCCATCTCCACTCACCTCCCTGACCCTGCTGGACGAGTACATCGACCAGAGACTGAGCCACCTCTGGGGTGACCTGTTGGATGGCTTTGAGAAGAAACTACTCGACCTGCAGAACACGTGCGACTTCCGCATCAAGGAGATGCAGCAGCAGTGTGAGGAGGAGAAGGCCACCAGCCTCAGGCTTCAGCAGACCCTGGATGGTAAGGAGCTGGAGATCAAAAAAGAGCTCTCACTCCTGGAGACTCAGATCCAGGGGCTGACTATGGTGGAGGACTGCTGTAGCCACCTGACGTTTGTCACCGAAAGGATGGACGTCCTCGAGAAGGGCCTGCACACCCTCTCGGAAGCTCAGAGGAGTCAGGCCGCCCAGTTAGATGGGGAAATCAGCCCAGTCTCCACCACCATCCTGGACAACTTTGTTGACCAGCGATTAGAAGACCTGGAGGCCAGGCTTAACGCTACCGAGGGAGGGGCGGATGGCTGTTGTCAAGGTCTAGAGGAAGGCATGAGGGGCCTAGTGGGCTCTGAGCTAGACGGCATCAGGACCACAGTGGAGGACAGAATGCAGACCATGGAGGATCGGTTCCTGACCATTGTAGGGGAGTTGGGAAACATCAGCACCCTGAGATCTACGGAAGGGGCAACTCTAGCCTTGGTGGGGATGGAGTTGGCCAACACCCGGCAGCAGACAGTCCAGGAGCTGGCCGTGGTGGAGAGCAGGCTCACCTCCCTGGAGAGCTTATGTTCTGCGGGCTCCACGTCCAAAGACATGGCGACCCTCACCACAGAAGTGAAGGAGTGTCAGAGCAAGAGCAGTGCGCTGCTGCTGCAGGTGGACAGCAATGCTGACCTCCTTCAGAAGCTCAATGCCACTGTCTCAGAGATCCAGAGACAGCTGGAGGAAGCAGTGACCAACTCTCTCCAAGGAGAGATCACTCTGCTTAAAATCAACCTCAACACGGTTAGCAAATCCCTGACCGGCCTCAAAGACTCTGTCAGTCAGTACTCGGACACTGTCTTGTACGTCAACTCCTCACTTGATGAACGGGAACGGAGAGTGGAAGACGAGGTCCACTCGATCCAAGCCAAGGTCAGTGACCAGGGATCCAGGCTTCTGGTGAGTAACAAGCAGGTTATGAGCCTCAAGGGCGACCTGGAGAGGCTCAAAGCCAGGATTGCCGGGGACCTAAGCAATTGCCAAGATGCAGCGCAGAAAGTGCAGCAGGAGGTAGACCGCTTTGAGCAGCGGGTGGCCCAGGTAGAGAGCACCTGTGGGAAGCTTGGCCTTCTTGCTGGAGGGCTGGACAGTCTTCAGGACGAGGTCCTGGGACGGGTAGGAGGGTTGTGGGTTCACATGGACCAGCTGAACAGAACCGTGGCTGCCCATTCCCAGGAGATCGTCAGCCTCCGAGACGGCCTCATGGACTGCCAGGCCAAAGTGGCTGAGCTGTCGGAGCACATTGGGCCTCTGCCGCTGGCTGAAGAGCAGCAGGAGAACTAGACAGCTCTGAGCCAGGATCAGACTCGGCCTGAGCCCCTTGAAGGTCTCTCTGCTGCCACGAGTCATCCCTACTCCGCACGCCACTGAAAACCCATTTGGGGAAATTTCCTTGATAATTCCCATCATCTCAGCTCATCATCACGCGGCTCATGAAGCCATCTTAACTGCCAAAGCAGGACGTGCCCTGGCCAAACCAGAGAATCTCGGAGTGCCCCAGATGCTGGCCGTGGTGCCTGGAGAGAGGGCGTTGGACTCTGCAGCCTTTTTAAGGCTTCTTCAACCACATCAGGCCTCGGGAGCTGCAGCCAGGCATGACAGTGAGGAGGCTTTATCTCCACCACCAGGATGAGCTGGCCTTCCCCAAAGACTCCCGGAGGGCTTCCTCTGATGCCATTCTCATCCCATCCACGCCTCTCCTTCAGACTTTGTTCTCAGCAGGATCTCCTCCGGGGTCTGGTGAGCTGAGAGGGAAAGCTCTTGCTCCCTCTTCTCTCCCACACGTGGCAGCTTTGCATCTCTATGAGGAGCCTCTGCTTCTAGGTCAGAGGACACTAAGTGCTCCAACCGACTGGGAAACCCGAGGGGGCGGGGTTTAACCTAGAGATGGCCGATTTCTTCCCTGGGGGCCTCTCCTCCTCTAAGGGGAGGGTGCAGGTATCTACTTTCTCCTCAAAGGCAAGGAAAGCAGTCCCTCAAGGAAAAGAACAAAGGGAGCATTCAATAGTAGAAGTTCCTAAAGATACAGGAGCTTGTGAGACTGTTTTCCCCTCATATCCATTTCCATCCCATCCGGGAAAGGACCTTGCACTAAGCACGGCCCTTGGGGCAGTTGGGACCTGGGCCAGTCCTGTGGTGTCATGAAGTGAACCTAAGATTTGGAGTCAGAATGTGTGTTGAAACTCCAGCTTGACTATTTACTACCTGGGTGACTTTGGACAAGTCAGGATTTGGGGCCTCGATTTCCTCATCTGTAAAATGGGGGAAGGGGGTTGAAGATGATCTTGAAGATCCCTTTCCAGCTCTAAGTGCTGTGATCCTGTTTTGTCCTTTGTGTCCATTCATAAGATTCCCATTGAAACAGAAATTCTTCTCAACCAGATGGGTGGAGTCTCAGCAAAGCAGAGCCATTCTTAAGAAAGGATAGCAACAGCTGGGGTGAAATGGTGCAGCTCCTAACGTCCAGCCACCCACCCCAAAGGCCTGCCTGGTGAGACTTCCGGGCATGAAACCACCCCTAAGATGATGAGCAACAGCTTGGAATTGTGGGTGCTAAGCTGGCCTTTTGAAAGACCCTTGGAAAATGCTCCCTTGCCTGCCACCACCTGCTCAGGGACCCGGGGGTGGGGGTGACTTAGAAACTTGACTTCCTCCATGAAGCAAAGGGAGCGGGCTCATTTTTCTCGGGACAGAACCAGGGTATTGGGAGAGGGAGAGCCTGTGCCCAGCACCCAGCCCGCACTGGGTATTTTCCAGCTCAAACAGAGGTGGGGGAGAGAAAAATGACACTCAGTCTCACCACCACCCCTGCCCGCCTTCCCTGTAGAAGACCCTGTTAGGTCTCCCTTGTTTCCTATTGATACTCTGTGTTTCATTTGGATTTGAAACTGTTTGTTCAGTTTGGGGAGGGCAGGAAATGGATTAAAGCTTCTCGCCAGTCAGAAAGTGATCCCTTTGATTAGGAGAAACAGGAGCTGGGGCCGAGGGGACACAGCAGGGGCATGCCTGTCTCCTCACACCAGTGCCTTTGTCCCAGGGCAGTCTCCACAAGGACTGGGACAGATTTGGGGATCATTTTGGACTTGGAAGAATCACTTACCAGTCCCGGGGCAGCATTGGGGGCGGGGGGAGTGGGGAGGAACTAGACCCCAAGCCAAGACAGCTCAGAGGCACAGACAATTAGGGAGGAGGGGGTAACGACAATTCCTTACATGTTAAATTGGAAAGGTTGACCCAGATCATCTCTAATGTCCCTCTCACCTTGAATTCTGTTTAGTAGTCTGTGACAAATTAAGCAGTTGGTTGACTCCCCCTACTAAGCCAAGAAGGGATCCTGTGTTAGGTCCCCAACACAGGGAAATGGGGAAGGGGACAAGCAGGCCAGGTGCATCTCCCACCCCATGCACCATCAACCCAGGAGGGAGACATGCTTTCATTTTGGTTCCTCAGGATGGTAGAGTGAACAGAGCTCAGGACTGGAAGTCAGGAGACCTGGGTTCGTGCCCTTTCTCTGCAACTGTGTGACCGTGAGGCAACTGGGTGGCACATAGATAGACTGTAGGACTGGGAGTCGGGGAGACTAGAGTGAGTCCTATCACAGACACTTACTAGCTGTAAGGACAAGGTATTTATCCTCTCTGTGCCTCAGTTTCCTCTTCTGTAAAATGGCGATAACCATAGCACGTATCTCACAGGGTTGTTGTGAGGATCAAATGAGTTAAAGTAAAGCACTTTGCAAAATTTAAAGTGCTATATAAATGCTAGTTGTTTATGATTAGGATTATTCAGGACACTTCACCTTCTCTTCCTTACATGTAAAAACAGGAAGGTTGACCCAAATCATCTCTAATGTCCCTCCTACCTTGAATATTTTTAGGTTCTACAAAACCTTATGCAGTTGCTTGACTCCTCACACTAAGCCAAGGAGGGATCCTATGTTAGGTTACTAACCTGATTGATGCCTGTAAGAGCTAAGGGCAAGCTTGGAAAAGAGCATGGGGGCTCAGGACAAGCAGATCGCACCACATGCCTGAGAGAGAAAGAACTGCCAAGCCACTCTGTGAACCAGCCAGTCCAAAGGTTGTCAGCCTCTCTGATCAGTGAGTGCTATCCTCTCTACAGTCCTCAAGGTATTGGGAAGGCCCAGAGAGACTGACCAGAGACCTCTACTACCTTGGGAGTGGAACAGCTGATGCATAAACCCTGCGTATTTCTCAGCCCACCTCTACATGGGTCTGAGAGAGCTGGGGACTGACTGAGTAGGCCAACATCCTCCAGGAAGAAAGACCAAAACTCATTTCCCAAAAGACTCAGGGTCCTGCTGTCAGCATTAATTACCTCTAAATGCTAAGGCAGATGCCTCAGTTGTTTGAGCATATGCTTAGCCCAGAGAGAGGCACAGAGTCACCACCCCCGCCCCGCGCCCCAACATACGCGCGCACGCACACACACATACACTTTTGGGAGCTCGACTAGGGAAGAAAGCCTTCTTACCCATTTATAACAGCCCTTGTCCGTTAGAAGATGCGTCCCTACTCACTATAGCCACATTTACCCACACTTTACGAGTTCCCGAACACGAACTATCATCCTGCCCACTATCCCCACACTTGACAAGAACCTTTGTCCCTGAATATAAGCCGTGTCCTGGTGGCATGGTACAGTGGCAAGAACCCTCGGGGTGAATACTTGGGTTCAGGTACCTTTTTTTTTTTCCATAGTGAATAGGAATGAGAGTTTAATGAAAAGCACATAGAATTTTCAAAACATTCAAGGGGCTTCATAGATATTTCTATTTAGTCCTTATTCTTTTTGATGCTATTGATCACCCCCTAATCTTGGACACACTCTCCTTAGCTTTTATGACACTCGTTTTTAACTTCATGACATTCTTTCTACTTGCTTGCAGTATCCTTCATTAATTCATCATCCATATTTGTCCCCTTAAACAGGATATCCAAGGGGATCCTGGGCTCTCCCCTCCCTCTCCCCCCCTCCCCCTCCCTCCCTCTCCCTCCCCCCCCCCCCCCGTACCTTCTGACTAGCTGCCTTCTAGCTTAACTTCCACAGGTCTGAGGTTCTTTATGTATAACATGAGAGGGCTGCACTAGAATGGCTTCCCAATTCCATCCCACTCTAACGTTCTGGATTTCTGTGATTCCATATCGAGTTGTCCCATGGCAATGCCAATCACCCCTCACTCTGGAGTCCCAAGGCAGTGATTCCATTTATGTCCTCTGTCCTCAGAAAGAACAACCCTAGATATAGCACGTGTCAACACACACCCGGGGAGGGGGGAAGGGAGAGGAGGGCAGGAGGAGCTAGAAAGCACATCCAAGAGTGATCTGTCCTTTGGGCCAGAAAGCTGAGGATAGGATGAGGGGGAAGAAGAAGCCTGGGAGATGAATGGACAGACAGCTGAAGACAGAGGCAGCTGCAAGAGAACCAGAAGGTACCTTAGAAGTTATAATGATGATAATAATAGTTGGCATTTTTATAGTTCTTTATAAAGTTTGCAAAGCACTTTACAAGTATCATTTCACTTGATATAACAACCCTATGAGTTAGGTGCTATTATTATCACATTTTACTGATAAGGAACCTGAGATTTAGAGGGGTTAGCTGACTTGCCCAAGGTCATACAACTAGTGTTTGAGTTGGGATTTGAACCCAGTTCTTGCTCACTCCCAATCAAGTTTTATCTACTATACTGTGTAGGAACTCACATAGTCCTAGGATTTAGAGCCTGAAAAGACATTGAAGATCACTAAGTTCAATCATTTTACAGATTAGGAAATGAGGGTCCAAAGGAAGGAAGTGACTTTCTCAAAGTCACAAAAGGAGTAAGTTGATAGAGTCAAGATTTGAACCCAAGTTTCCTGACTTCCAGTCTGGTACACTTTCCATTGCAGCAAGATGCTACTTTGGGAAAAAGTTCAAAGGGAAACATCCCTGGGGGCAGCTAGGTGGTGCAGTGGATAAAGCACCAGCCCTGGATTCAGGAGGACCTGAGTTCAAACTGGGCCTCAGACACTGGACACTTACTAGCTGTGTGACCCTGGGCAAGTCACTTAACCCTCATTGCCCCACCAAAAAAAAAAAAGAAAAGAAAAGAAAAGGGAAAGGGAAACATCCCTATGAATGAGGGAAACATAGCCCTGGATGATGGATAGACAGACAGGCAGGTCAAGACACAGAATAAATTGCAAGGGCAGCTACACACTCTTGGTTTAATTTCTCCAGTATAACAAGACTGAGACCTCTTTCCACACTGGGCCTCCTCCCCTCCTCCAGCTCTAATACTCTATTCCCACAACCTATGAGCTGGGGCAAGAGAAATAGCTACTCCAGCTGGCCAAGCAGCAGGACCCCTTTGGCCTGCCCCAGGAGGAATCCCTGGACCCTCCCCTCACCACACTACTATGCTCAGTGTCACAGATTCTAATCCATCACAGCCCATGCTGGGACCAGGGCACATTGACCACATTGAGATTTCTGATTCTGAATTAGGCCCTCATGTAATCCTGGCAAAGTAGAAGAGAAGATGGGCTGATCCTTGCCCTCCCAAAGGTAGGGAAGCATGTGTGTATTGTGGGAGGAGAAGGGGATGTGTGTGTGTGTGTGTGTGTGTGTGTGTGTGTGTGTGCACGCGCGCATGGTTGTGTGTGGGGGGGGTAGAATGGGTGCAGAGAGGTTCTAATCCAGGCACGTGAGGTCTTGCAGGTGAAGGGTAAGCAGGGGATTCCTCCAGAAGCAGAACTGGCTATACTCCGGATTGACCAGCTCCACGCTGGGCCCCACTTTTAGAGGTGGAAAGATGAGCTCCACTGTCTCCCTGAGCCGGTCATACCTAAGGGAGGGGAAAGAGAATAAGCAGCAAGGACCAGCCCCAAATGCAGGCCCTGCTGCCAGGACCTGGGACAAGTCAAGGGACTAGGCTCTCTGGCTTCACCGAACCTTTTCTCAGCTGAAATAAGACAGTGACAGGACCTGTGATTTCAGTGGAAGAGGGATCTTACAAGCGAGGAGACTTTCTCCACCAATGCAGGTTGGCATCTTCTCTGCAATTTCTAATCTGAGCGGGCACAGAGGGGACAGGTGACTTGCCCAGAATCCTCTAGCCAGCATCTGTGAGAGTTGGCACTTGAACCCAGGTCTTCCTGGTTTGGGAGCCCACTCTATCCACTGTGCCACACTGCCTTCTCAACTGAGAGAAGAGCTAGCATTTCTAGGAATTTATAATTTGTAAGGCACTTTACACACATGACCTTGGAATGACTTCAACCAAGTAATTCATGCCGCTGATTCCAGGCCTCTCAGACAATTGTCATCTCTATTTACCTAGGAAGCCCAGGCTTTTCAGACAGGACGGGACAGGACTTAGGTGGCAGAGATGAGAAACCACAGGAGACTGATCCTAGCCCAAATCAATTTCTTTTTTTTATAACCTGTTCCATCTCATCACAAGTGTTCTTGTGTGATGGGAGACATCAAAAGCAACACAATAGTAATAGCTAACATTTATATAGGGCTTTCTAGGTGGCAGGCACTGTGCTAAGTCTATAATTATTTTCTCATTTGATCCTCACAAGGATCATATCACAATCACCTTTCAAGGTAGGTGCTATTATTATCCCCAATTTACAGGTGAGGAAACTGAAGCAAATAGAAATTAAGTGACTTGCCCAAGTTCATATGGTTCATAAGTGTCTGAGGCTGGATTTGAACTCAGGTATTCTTGACTCCAGGCCCAGTGCTTTCTTCCCAGCACTGTCTGGCCACCACAGTACAGTATGAAGAACACTAGCTCTGGAATCAGAGGAAGTGTGTTCAAATTCCACCTCTGATACTTGCTCCCTGTGTGACCTCAAGCAAGTTCTTTAAGCTCCAAGTACCTCAGTTTCTCCATCCATTAAATGAGGGGGATGGACTAGGTAGGTAGCCTCTGATTTGAAAGTGATACTTACGTGGTCTTGTGGTTCTTGATAAGTTCCTGAACGAGCTCTCCTTGGGGGTTGACAGTGAAGATTCGGGATTTGGGTATCCCTACATGAAGATAAGCATAGACGTCCTGGAAAAGAGCAGGGAGAAGTTGGAGAGGTGGGAAGGAGGGGCCTGGCCTGGCCCCGGCCTGACCCAGCCCAGCTCAGAAGGTGGAGAGTGGATACACTTACACTGGCCCGGTTCCCAAAGCCAGCAAAGAAGGGTTCTCCATAGGGCAGGAATAGGCGATAGATGTCAGTCAGGCAGGCAATCTTGAATAACTCGGGCTTCTTTTCAATCACCTCCCTAGGGAGAGGGTAGAGACAGTAACAGTAGCCACTAATGCATTGTTGGTGGAGTTGTGAACTTATCCAACTATTCTGGAGAGCAATTTGGAACTATGCCCAAAGGGCCATGGGACTGTGCATACCCTTTGACCCAGTAATACCACTACTAGTCTGTATCCCAGAGATCATAAAAAAGGGAAAAGGACCCACAGGTACAAAAATATTTATAGCAGCTCTCTTTGTGGTGGCAAAGATTTAGAAATCTAGGGAATGCTCATCAATTGGGGAATGGCTGGACAAGTTGTGGTATATGAATGTAATAGCATGCTATTGTGCTGTAAGAAATGATGAGCAGGGGGCAGCTAGGTGGTGCAGTGGATAAAGCACTGGCCCTGGAGTCAGGAGTACCTGAGTTCAAATCTGGCCTCAGACACTTAACACTTACTAGCTGTGTGACTCTGGGCAAGTCACTTAACCCCAATTGCCTCACTAAAACAAAAACAAAAACAAGAAATGATGAGCAGGAAGATTTCAGAAAATCCTGGAAAGACTTAAGTGGACTGATGCTGAGTGAAGTGAGCAGAACCAGGAGAACATTGTACACAGTAATAACAATGTATGATGATCAACTGTGATAGACTTAGCTCAATAATACAATGATCCAAGACAGTTCTGAAGAACTCATGATGGAACTGTGGATTCTGAATGCATATTGAATCATACTGTTTCTACTTTTGTTTTTATTTTTTATTTTTTGAGGTTTTTCCCTTGTGTTCTGATTCTTCTTTCACAACATGACTAATACAGAAATGTGTTTAATGTGATTGTACATATATAACCTGTATCAGATTGCTTTCTGTCTTGAGGGGAAGGGATGGGAGGGATGGAGAAAAATTTGGAACTAAAAATCTTATGAAAACAAATGTTGAAAACTATCTTTACATGTAACTGGAAAATAATAAACTGTTTTTATGATTAAAAAATAGTAGCCAATTGTTCAAATACACCACCATCTCATTTGATCATACACACCATGACCTGGGTCCTATAGTATTGCCTCCTTTTTATAGAAGAGGAAAATGAAGACCAGGCTTCATAAGCTCACAGCTGACAAGTCGGATCTCTTAAGGTGAGATTTAAATACAGGTCTTTCCTAACTCGAAGGCCAGCGCTGCATTGGAGATCAAGATCTTTGGCCCCCTCCCCAGGAGCTGAGGGAAAGTACTAAGAGGTATACATGATACAATGGGAAGAGCTGGTGATGGGGATCCAGGAGACCCAGGTTCAAATACCAGCTGCTTGAATGACAATGGGCCTGATGCCTGTCTTGGACAGTTTCCTTATCTTTAAAACTGGGAGAGTTTTCTACCTAAATGTATTCTACCTAAATGATAGGAAAAGCCCTTTGTAAACCTTAAGTGTGATTGGTTGTAATGATGGTATTGACTGAAATTGGAGGACAGGAAGGGGACAAGGAACAAATGAAAGCTTTCTGGATCCCATTTCAGATGGTGGCAAACTTCTACATCTAAGTTCATCTCCCCCAGAGGTAACATTCTTAGAGAAGCCTTGACTTCCTCCTCACCCCATAAGCATCAATTATCTTCTAGTGGGGACAACTTTCTCAGCCAGCAGGTCCAAGCTACAAAGTACCCAGGATAAGGTGAGAGGGACCACCCAATGCTGTTTCAAGCCATTCCATACATAGCACATGCCTGACACATCATAGGCACTTAAATGCTTGCTGCTTGGTTGATTCCAGGGGTTTCATAAACTCTAATGAATTTGGACAGGGAGAAGGGTTACATTTTACCTGTGAAGAGCAGAGAAGAGGCTGGTGGGGGTCAAAAGAAGGGGGCCTTTGGGGAGAGCACAGCCCTGCTCATTCACCCACTTCAAGTAGCCCTTAGTGAGGTCCGCCATGCCAATGGATCGGGCTGAGCAGTAAAGGAATTTGTACCCATTTCTGGAAAGAGACCATAGAACTTGTTACAGATGGCCCAGTGGCCACCAGAATCAGCTCTCCCAATTAACCTGCCAGGAGAGCAGACATCAGCCAGAAGGGGAAATCTGCCCCAAGACAATGGTGTGTACTTGTGCCCAGACTTATGCTCTCTGCTCTTTCCTACTCTCTGGAGACACTCTGGGCAGGACTTTCCACATGTAGGATGCTGCCTCCAACATCACCAAAGGCACAATCTGGGGAAGAGGCCCTAGATCCAGAGGGAAAGGTCAGCAAAGCCTGGTGGTGCTCTGAACCTTTGAGTCCCACCTCCCACTCTCCCCCAGGAAACAGGCAAAGACTCAGGCAGATGTCAGCCTGCCACGCACGCACACACGCCCCTCCTCTTTTCACCCTGAAAGCAGGGATCGTCTTGTTTTTCTCTTTGTATCTCCAGCACATCAAACAGTGCTTTGCATGTAGTGAACGCTTAATAAATGCTTTTTTAATTCATTCGTTCACTCATATTCCTTCATTCCCTCACACCCTGAGGGGCCAGAACAAAAGCCACTGTAGAGGAAAAGTAAAGTATAAAGCTGTGACCCAGGTTACAGAATATTTTAGGGGCCCACTGGAGAATGGTGGCTGAGGAGGCATTGAAGCTGTGAAGGACCCAGTATGAGTGAGAGGAGCAACTGTCCTCTGAACTCATGATGAATAATAGGCTAAGAATAAACAGCAACCCACTGAAGCAGAAGGGACTGAAGAAACTTAGGGAGAATAGAAACCCTGACACACCTTTCCCAAGAATCTGTCTCTGGGTTTTTTCTTTCTCTTTCTTTCTTTCTCTTTCTTTCTTTCTTTCTTTCTTTCTTTCTTTCTTTCTTTCTTTCTTTCTTTCTTTCTTTCTTTCTTTCTTTCTTTCTTTCTTTCATTCATTTACAGGGCACTGAGGGTTAAGTGACTTGCCCAGGGTCACACAGCTAGTAAGTGTCAAGTGCCTGAGGTCAAATTTAAACTCAGGTCCTCCTGAATCCAGGGTCGGTGCTTTATCCACTGCGCCACTTCACTGCCTTGTTTCTGGGTTTTAAAAAAAATGTGCAAGGGTTTCAGAAAAGAGGGAGAGACTAGACCTTGAGATCTTTTCAAACTCTCAGCTCATAAATGTTTTCTCTCCCTTCTTTGGAGGTGCTGGAAGGGTTGAATTAAAATAACTGTCATGGACTTTAGAGGTTTCCCAAGGGACTTGAGTGAACCCATGGCCTGTTATTTTCAATGGCCACAGGGAGGAAAGGGTATGTGGGGAGGTTGGATATGTTGTCCCAGAAACTCCTTGCCACCCTGCCAGGATCCAGGTGCTCCTCTCTGAAGGTGAGACACCATTCCACCCTAGCTTCTTCTCAACTCTTGAGGTCAGGGCTGAGCTACTTAGAAAAAAATACCAGGGGAAGTCTTAGCCCCCATTGAATTGCACCCTCATTTTCTCTCAAGTGGCAGACACTGCCATCCTGTGGCAAATCTGGTCTGCTGCCTACCTCCCCCTCCTCTTTCCCTACCCACCCCTCCAAGACACCCACTTATTCCCCTGGTCAGCCCTGTAGGCACAGCAGATGAAGTGAGCTCTGGGACCCCAAACAGAAAGTCTGCCTGGAGTCAAAGGCATTGCCACCAGGAGCAATGCCCTCTGTTCCTTCAACTGCACCAGAGAAATGATTAAGAGTAGGAGATGCTGAATCCAACATCACTGAAAGCACAATCCATGAAGTGCTAGTATCATTTCAGCTGAAGGCTTTGAGGACACCCCCTCCCCCCCTCCCTTAACCTTTCTGGTTAAGAAATTGTCAGGGATCAATGCCTGAGACAGAGCCTAGAAGCCCAGATGGCCAGCCTGGTGGGCACTCATTCCTAGGAAGGGAAGGAAAACAGACCTGAGCCCCTTCCCTCCCCAAAGCAGTAATCTACTACAAGACAGCTCCAGACTTCCAGAAGCACTCACAAGTGAATTTGATGGTACAACTTGATGATGCCATGTTGAGTCCAGTCCTTCCCCAGCTGGGGCAAAATTTGACCCAAAGCATCAGACCTGGGACAGAGAGAAGAAGTCAGTCTTGTGGAGTCAGGTCGGGCCCAGCACTGGGTCTTCAGGAAAACAGTCAAATTATTAGGTTTCTCTAGCACTGTCTTCACAACAACCTTATGAGGTAGATAGGTACAAGTATCCGCATTTTACAGATGAGTTAACTATGGCTCACTTCTCTGTGAAGGTGACATAGCCCATGAGTGTCAAAGATGGAATCCAGCCCTAGGTTTCTTCTGGCTCCAAGTCCAATCATCTTTCCACCATCCCAGGCTGTCTCTTTGGTAAAAGGCTTCCAAAAACTCAATAGTGATCATTGCAAAGGAGCCCAGTTCCCAGAACAGCATGATGAATGAATGAATGAATGAATGTTTACTAAGAACCCACTATGTGCCAAGCACTGGCTAAATGCTAGTGACACAAATGAAAATGTGAGGGAGACAAGAGCAAACCCAAACCTTTAGATCAGGGGTCCATAAATTGCATTCTGAAGGCCAAATCCAGTCTACCATCTTCCTGCCCAGAGGAGCTAAGATTGGATTTTTTACATTTTAAAGCACAATCACACTTTATTTAGATCATTTTTGTTATGTTTTGGGTTTTGGGTTTTGTGGGGCGATGAGGATTAAGTGACTTGCCTAGGGTCACACAGCTAGTAAGTGTCAAGTGTCTGAGGCTGGATTTGAATTTGGTCCTCCTGAATCCAGGGCTGGGGCTTTATCTACTGAGCCACCTAGCTGCCCCCCATACTTCATTTAATAATAGAAAAACCACTTCTAGCTTGTGGGCCAGACAAAGGCAGGCAGCTGGCCATGGTGGGATGCCCCATGCTTCCTATCATCTTGCTGATTGTTCCAAGGGAGCTTACTATAGCAGATGGACCCCTGGATGTGGAGTTAGGAAGACCTGGGCTCTCATTCCATCTCAGATACTTAACAGCTATGTCACCATGGGTAAATCACTCAAACTCACTGACCCTCAGGCTTCCTTAGCTGTAAAATAGTGGTAATACTAGCAGATCACATCTGTCAAGCACTTTTGTGAGTTATTATTATGGTCATTATCATCATCTATCTTTCCTCCAAGGAGCTCTAGTCATTCATGTAGGAAGAAGGTGGACATGAGAGTCATTTCATTTATTTTTTGGTGAGGCAATTAGAGTTAAGTGACTTGCCCAGGGTCACTCAGCTAGTAAGTGTCAAGTGTCTGAGGCCGGATTTGAACTCAGGTCCTCCTGACTGCAGGGCTGGTGTTTTATCCACTGCACCACCTAGCTGCCCAAGTCATTTCATTTTTTAAGCCTGACAGTACCTAGTCCCCCTAGTTTCCCAGGCCTATAAGGCCTCTTTCACTCTATCCTTGATGCTACAAGCAGGATTTGGAAAGTGTTTGACTATTTGGGAGCTCCCCCCACCCCCTCACTCCCCCACCCCACCCCCAACTCCCTACCCCTCTACCCCACCCCTGCCCTGCAAACCACTCCTCCCACCTCCCATTCCCATACTTCCCCTCCTCCCACTTCTCTACTTTTCTCCCTATGTTTCTTACTTGGTGATGGTCCCATCGATGTCTGAGATCACCACCTTGTCGTACCAGTTCCACACGTAGATGTTGGCATGGCAATGGCAGGTGCCCTGGTACTGAGTGGTCACACTAAACACCACATCATTGGCTCCCTCCCTCAGGTTCAAATCTCGCTGGACAGTCCAAATGAATCAGTGGAGAGTCAACGGGAGCTCCAGAAAGACCCCATCCCTCTCCAGTTTGAGAGATCTAGCCTAGCTGGCTTCCTGCCTCCCTCTACCAGCCTCTAGACTAGTGTTATGAGCTCTCATCCTCTCTTCTTTCTTTAAAAAATCATTTTAAATGGAAGCTCTTTCAAGAGCATGAGTGTTACTTCCTAATGACTCTTCACCCCAAAAGAGAACCCTCCTGTGTGACAAAGTATAGTTAAGTAAAATAGATCAATATATTGGCTATGTCTGCTCAGCCCCCACCCATAGGCCAGCACTTCTCTGATGAGAACCATACTCTTCCTTTTTCCTCCCTTCTCCCCCAACCTAGAGCTGGCAAAGGTCAGACACAGAGAGATAAAGAGAAACAGACCCAGTTAGCTGGGAACCCCCAATCTAAGCAGTAGATCTCTGTTCTCTAGCCCCTCTCCACTCCTATGCCAACACTGCATAGAATTTATATAACAAATGTCCATGTGTGAGTAAGTGTTCAGGGCCACTTCATATCACGTATATCACTGGGTGATTGGAGATCTTTCCAATAGAATGGGATACATTTTGATGGAGGCTGCAGGAAGCTTCTCTAAGCAGTGGAATACTCTAGACAGCCTTGTCTCTGAGGAGAGGTGAGAAGGGATCCAGGGATACCCGACACATAACAAGACCAGCTTGACCCCAGTCAAAGGCAAGAATGGCCCGACCCTCCAAATGTTGAACTTACAATCTGATCGGAGGAGAGTCGAAGAGACTTCTTGAAGACAGGAACATGACTCTGAGGTGGAGAAGAATTGTCATCCAAGGTCACCGACTTGCTGAGGGAGTCATCCTCAACAGATAAAGTATCCATCTTCTGCCTGCAGGGAAGCCAGACTTCTAAGGTTCCTCCTCTTCTCAAGGTTTACGATAAGAAGACCCACTCCCACCCATTAAATGACAATCCCATGGAGAGTAAGCTCATCACTTGGGGAAGCTCAATCGATCAGGCTCCCTGATCAGTTCTTCCCTCTCTCTCCCAACTGCTTGGTTTCAACTCTGCCGTGATGCCTCCCCCAGGAATGGCTTGTTACCAAGAAACTCATCATAGAGATTGTTTCCGTTTTGGTACCCACACTTTAAAAAATATTTTGATAACTATTTCAATGTAATTTATTCCTTTTATAATCCTGATTATTTTATTTTATATATTTTAAAACTATTTTAAAACTCTGGGTTTCTTTAGACGGCCAAAGGGGGTACATAGCATAAAAATAGCTTAAAATCCCTGACTTCTGAGTGTTGCCCATGGTATTGAGGAGTGAGGAGACTTGCCCAGATGTGTTGGATGCCAGGATATGTTGGAGATAAGACTTAAATCCAGTTCTTTCTGACTTCGAGGCCAGTTTTCTAACCATCATGCCATAGTACCTTTTGAGAAGACTATTATACTTAAAACCAGAGATGTGACTTACCCAGGGTCACACAGCCAGTAAGTATCTGAGGCCAGATCTGAACTGAGGAAGATGAGCTTTCCTAACTTCAGGCCTCGTACTCTATCACTTGCACCACCTAGTTGCCTGTCAAACCTAGATTTGCCTCTTTGCAAATTGCATCCATGGCTCCTCATTATGGAGGACGTGCTCTTCTGCATACACCATGAAGCCTCTCTCCCCATTGTTTCAGAAAATCCCCAGTGTACCCTTCTTTCCTTTTCTTTTTCTTTTCTTTTTTTTGCGAGGCAGTTGGGGTTAAGTGACTTGCCCAGGGTCACACAGCTAGTCAGTGTCAAGCGTCTGAGGCTGGATTTGAACTCAGGTCCTCCTGACTCCAGGGCCAGTGCTCTATCCACTGCCCTACCCTTCTTTCTTAATGTATATAAGGATCAACTCTAACTTGGGCAGTTCTTCCTAATATGTAACCTAAATCTCACCTACTTCAGTTTCTTTGGTGTAAATGGAAAATAAATGGTCATGCCTTGTTATCCAATAGTGTATGTTCTAAGTCCCCTCAGAGTACATAGAAAAGACCATGACTTGAGCACTTATTTGGCCAGGACTGAAGACATTGAGGCTTTGAGAAAGAGTCCAATCTCACTAGGGGGGCAAGTCCTATCCCACAAGGCCTTTCTTGCCAGGTACTTTGAAGTACCAACACTGTAGGGTTGACCCAGTCTGACAGAAAAAGCTTTGAGCTGAAATTCAATGGTTCTGGTCCTATATCTGTCACTTGCCTATTCCGTGACCCTGGGCCAATCACTTCTTCAGTGGAAACAGTCATCCCTGGCCACCTCGTGTCCTGCAGGTGGCATCAGGTAAGGATTTCACCCAGTGAAATCCCTGTGAAGATTTCATGAGATAGTGTGTGAATACCTTAGAGAGAGAAAAAAGTAGTAAAATGGACAAAACACTGGGCTTGGAATCCTGGGTTTAAATCTTGTCTCTTGTAGTGATTAGCTATCTAATGATGAATAATTCACTTAACCTGTTGGGGTTCTCACAGACAATTCTTTAAGACTCTAATGCCCTTCCTTGGGACCTGACCAAGATAACTTACTCCTGCTGGATGGAATGCTGCCTGGAAGTAGATGACATCTCTTGAACTTCATCCTGCTGGAGAAGAATTTTCCCATGAGTCCCTTTGTTAAGAGGAAAGATCCTGTCCCTGGGGCCAATCCTATCTCCCCTAGGTCTTGGCCCTTCTAAAAGGGCAAAGGGAGACCAGACCTTCAATTCCAAGGGTCTTCCAAAAGATGATCACTTACCTCCTCAGGTGTCATGTCCTTTAGCCCCCAAGAGAACCACCAGCTGCCATTCTTCTTGCACATTTTCTCCTTCACCAGCTTGTCAATGGTGTTCTGAATGCCAGAGAAGATCAGGAAGGACATAGTGGGCAGGGTGTCTGCCAAAGAGGACTCAAGGACAGGCCTCTCTGGGGAATAATCCCCTCAAACAAATGGCACTCATCCAATTTCCACTGGAGACCAACAACAAAAACCCTTTCTGGCCGAGTTCTCTGAAGCACCTCTCTGAGCTCTCAGGAAAGAGTACCTTGTCAGGGGGCCTGGGGGACTCACTCCAGAAGGCACTGCTTATATTACTCATGACTTACAGCTTGAGTGCTGGTACTGCCCCTCTAACCCAGGGTGCTGACTAACCACAGCATTCATTGGACCAGGCCTCATGGTGGGTCAAAGAATTATCAATAATGGAATACAAATGATATGGTCAATTCTTGCATAAATGAACAGAAGAAGGGAATTCAGGGGCCCTTCCTCCCACTCAACAGGCCAGAACACCTCAAAATAACAAGAGAAGTGGCGCTTTAGGGGAGATGGCAGGAATTTCCAGGATAAGGGACTTCCTATACAAAGTTACCAAGGGTCTGAGACAAGGGGAAACAGAAATTGCTGTCTCTCCTCCTGACCCATCCCCCATGCAAATTTCCCCAAGAAAACTATGGATGACTCCCAAGGTCCCACTCAATCACCAGGATAAAGCCATCTGGATCAGAGTCTCTGTGAGCAGTTTCCTAGGAAGTACAAAGGGAGACAGGACAGGCAAACAGGACATACCCACTGAGTCAGGAAATGACCGGCTGAATTGGTTTGAAGGACTTGGAAATTCCCTGTTCTGGGATTCAGAATCAGCCCTAATTTGGAGTTTAATCCCATAGGAAGCCTAGAGTTTTGCAATGGAGTTTCCCACCAGTCCCCCTTCTCCTTGCTCAATCCCCTCCCCAAACTCTCTGTAGCATCACCCAAACCCTCCCAAAGAGCAGAGCAGGAAAGATAGATGGAGAGGGAGTTCTGCTCCATTACCTTGGGCAAACTCTTCTGAAAGGCTTGTAGGGACAGGATCATTGGGGCAGCTACAGCCCAGTTGTAATGCCTGAAAAGGGGGAGAAGGGAGAAAAGTAACTTTTTCAGGAAAGATGACTATTCATGGGCTTGAGGCTAAAGACCCTGAACAAGGATTAAGGGTGAAGTTTTATGTCCAGAAAAGGACCCTGGGCTCCCATTTCCAGTTGCTTTGTTTAGATTCTGAGGGCCTTCCCATATAATAATAATAATAATAATAATAATAATACCCCTCTCTTGAAGTCCAACTAAATGTGCATTCTGTGTGTGTGTGTGTGTGTGTGTGTGTGTGTGTGCGTGCGTGCATACATATTGTGTGATGTGCTGCAGAAATTTTGTGCCCCTTGAAAGGCCTGGCAGGAACCATGAAATTCTGGTGATCTGGACTCTAAGGATACTACTAATGGAATGTCTCCCAAGAGTCACAGAAATTGATGGGGCAATAGAGAATTTATAGGTTGGTCTTATCAAGACCATCACAACCCAGAGAAAAGTCCAAGGGACTTTTTTTTAGTATCACAAGAAGGCAAGATCTATCAGAACAAACCAGAAATACCAATACCCCACCTGATGGAAATGCTTCAGTACAATTGATGCCAAACACTAAAACAGGCAAAGCATGAGCACCCAGTTAAATGAACTGAAAGTATGAACACTTTCATTATGCTCCAGAACCATCTCCTAACAAAACTGGAAGCCAGTTATGGGCAAGGGTCTCACACTTTTTGTCAATTGTACTCACAGCTCCAAGTCACATGAATATCACAGGACAATAAAAAGTAACTTCAACCCTAAGCCCACATAAGATGAAATAAGAAATGAAATCAAGGGGCTATTAAAATCTAAAGAGGAAAAAGTTGAGGACCCTGGAAGTCATAGAAAATCTTTACTTTTTAAATGCAAACTCCAGAAATCCTACTTCATGAGAAAGATGACAAAAACAGTCCTGAAGTCTCCAATGACCTTGAAAGGGAGATGGCCATACTTAAGACTGGAACTCTGGAAGGTTCTTTTTGAACTGTATGGCATGAATCCAACTGGTAGACCAATTATAGCAAAACAGTAATAAAAAAGCCAGTTTCTGCTTTAACCATTATGAACAAACATATTTCCCCACAGCATTTGACAAAAAAGTATAGAAACCATTTCAGAACCTGCAAACAGTAGTATAGGCAGCAGCTGTCACCATGGTAGGAAAGGTGGAGCTATCAAGGAATTCTTTCACCCACTACCACCACCACACCCCCAGGCCACCATAATAGAAGTAACTTGAGAAAACTATTGAAGATCTGTAGAAAGGCATTGAAAGGTCTAACTGGCATGGACAGTAGAACACTTAAACATTGTATTGTACAGTTAAAGACAAAAAGGAAACATACAGAAATGAATGAGAAAAAAAGCATATCAGAAATTCTAGATTCCCTTATTCAGCAATGGAGTGCAAAAGGTAAAAGGTTAAGTGATACAAAGAGTCGAAGCAGCACAAAGAATAAATTTAATCATTTAATATCAACCAAAAACTACTCCAGAGGCTTGAGAAATAAATAAATTATAGGTGAGAAAGAATACCTAAAGAAGGAAGATGTGAGCAAGTTCTGGTCATCTCTATGGTTGCAAGATGGGAACTAAACTTACCCTTATCATTCCTTGCAGATGTAAAGATGCCTGGTCTTAGCACAAAGTTCAATTAAGGAAATAAGGCTGGAAAATGAGTGAGCAGAAAAAGACATACTAAAAAGAAATTATGGCTCCAAGGATACACAAGACAGACCCATAAGAAAAAAAAAACTTCACAACATCTACAAGCTAATTCTCAAACAAAAATACCACTATGCCACAAAGTCTAGAATTCCTAGAAGAAATGAAACAATTTTTTAAAAAATGACATTATAAATTAAATAAGAGCCTTACAAGAAGGAATTGGAAGAAAAATAAATGGTTCGTTATAGTACCCAAGGAACACTCCCTGAAAATTGGAATAGATCAAACAGAAATTAATAAATCTATGACAAGAAACATCAGAACACAAACAAAAAGTCTGAGAGAGAGAGAGAATTACGCTACTAAATTAAAAGTAAAACTAAAATATTAACCACTTAATAACAAATTAAACAATTTCATTTCATGGAATCTTTCTCCAATATTATCAAAAAGTTATTTTGACTCAATAAGTATAAGATTCTTAGCATATGCCAAGAAAAGACAGAGCCTGAAGACTCTGAGCTTGAATCAGAAGGTTACATGGAACCAATGGATAAAAACATATCTAGAAATACTTTGATCTCCTCCAGTCAAGACAAATCAAACCTAATGATTCAAGGTTGAGGTTTAATAAGTTGAGACAGGCATTCTAAAATCAAAGCTGAATGGGAAGAACCCACTTAAAACAATTAACACCTGTTCAACATTAGTCTTAATGTTAGCTTTCAAAGTGTAAAATTGACTGTAATCATTTTGGAACATACCCTAACAACTACCCTCCTGAAAGATTAATAAAACATAAAGCTCATTATCCTAAGGTAATTAAAGAAAGCTTGATAACTACTCAAAAGGAGGAAGAAACTTGACAAATGTTCTTAGAGTACATGACAGAAAAACTTTTAGAATAAGAAAACATCACTTCACCAAACAATCCTAAAGACTGATGAGAAGTACATGACTTTAGACTACAGGATGGAGTTTATGAAATGACTAAGATATAAGAATGGAACATTTGGGGTTCTAAAAGACTTTCTTCAAGCAATTTAACAAGAAACCAGTCAACAAATTAAATGGAAAAAAATGTTTAATAAATTACTGAGTCATGGAGGTTAGTTTGTGCAAATGGAGATGTTTATGATCGGTGTACATTTATGATCACTGTAAATCATTGCCCAAAAATACTGATGGGAGATCCTTAAGGCTCCCAGACTTAGTGTATACCATGAAAGGAAATAGTGGAGGAAGTGCCACATATCACTGCAGGCTATAAAAACTTAGCACTTACAAAATACCTAGCAAGATAGCACCTGATGGCCAAAATTATGCAGCAGACATTTACATAGATTTCAAATTTAACTTGAAAATTCAACTCAAACTATACTGGTATCAGACCCTTATCACATACTGAATGGTTGCCCACAACTGTGTGGCCATAGCATTGATTCATAAAAACTTAACATTTTTAAAAGATGTTGCCATCTCAAATACTCATACTTTCCAAGCTTTATGGAACGAAGAGATTTCAAGGTACAGAGACCTGGCTGAAACAATCAAAATCTTCTGGACTCAGGGTGAGGTTCATTCTATCCTTGTCATTTTATATGCCATTGGACATGTCCTGAGGATGCTGTCAGTGAGCCTAGTTTACATCCCAATATTGTTATTCAATTGCAGAAAGCAACTATTCTGTACACTTGGGCAAAAGTCCATAGAATTAGATAATAATAGTAATAATAATAATAATAATGGTAGATGAGAATACTCTTATTCAATTATTACATCTGCCTATGAAATAATCTGCAGAAAATTAAACATAAAAGAATCATAGCAGAAGAGAAACTTGCCCCAGGATAGATTCTATCTGAAGCCTGATTTTAAAAGATAAGAAAAGGGGGCAGCTAGATGGTACAGTGGTTAAAGCACTGGCCCTGGATTCAGGAGTACCTGAGTTCAAATCCGGCCTCAGACACTTGACACTTACTAGCTGTGTGACCTTGGGCGAGTCACTTAACCTATATTGCCCCTCCAAAAAAACCAAAACAAAACAAAAAACCCCAAAAACCAAACAAATAAAATAAAAAGATAAGAAAAATGATATAACAATGACAACTAATTATAGTAACAACAACACCTGATATTTATATAGTGCTTTAAGGTTTGCAAATCACTCTACAGTCATGATCTCATTTGGGTCTTACCACATTCTTGTCACGTAAGTGCTACAAGCATTATCTCCATTTTGCATACATGGAAACTAAGGTTAAGTGATTTGTATAGGGTCCATACAACTAGACACCAACTAAGGCAGGATTCAAACCCAGATCTTTCTGATTCCAAGTCCAGCCCTGGTTTTTGCTGTTTGTTGTTCAAAGTCCTTCATAACCTGCTCCTCCCAACCTTTCTAATCTTTTTACACTTCCCCTATTCCTCCTCTCTCTAACTCTTCAGTCCAGCGATCCTGGCCTCTTGGCTGTTCCTTGAATAACACCCTCCATCTTCGGACTCCGGGCATCTTTTTCTGGCTCTCTCCCATGCCTGGAATGTGCGCGCGCGCTCGCTCGCGCTCGCGCTCTCTCTCTCTCTTCATTTCCCTCTACCTCTTAGCTTCCTTTAAGTACCAACTAAATATAAGAAGCCTTTCCCAATCCCCCTTAATTCTAGTGTCTTATCTCAGTTATTTCCAATTTATTCTGTCTATAGCTTGTCTGCACATAGTTATTTACATGTTGTCTCCCCTATTAGAC
Organism: Dromiciops gliroides; assembly: GCF_019393635.1. Classification (NCBI taxonomy): domain Eukaryota; kingdom Metazoa; phylum Chordata; class Mammalia; order Microbiotheria; family Microbiotheriidae; genus Dromiciops; species Dromiciops gliroides. The sequence goes on from NC_057862.1 coordinate 365,316,648, forward strand.
TGTGAGCTCCCTGAGAAGAGGGACTGTCTTTTGCTTTTCTTTGTATCTACAGCTGTTAGCATGGTGCCCAGTAAATAGCAGGTGCTTAATAAATGTTTTTTGGTTTGTTTTTCTTTTTACTTACCAATCATTGGACTACAAGAAATGTCTAATTTCTTACTGTTTCCTCTCAATTCAATTGCTTGTCCCTGACCAATATGATGGCAGGGAGCAAGACCAGTGTTGAGGACTTGAGATGCTATGGCAGGAACAGCAGAATTGGGTCCAACATGGAAATATCACAAGTTCAGTACCAGGCTTCCCATCTTCCTCTCCTCGATTCCTATCCTTACCCCAAAGAACCTTAATAACCATATAGATGTTCTCTCAGACTCCTTAAATCCAATTGCATTGGGATGGCTTACACAGCACATCTCACATTTTTAAGGTTTTTACCTTTTAAAAAATTTTACCTTTTTAGGTTTATAATGATTGTCCATCCCCATTTTACAGATGAGAAAATTGAGGTGCATAGAGGCTAAGTGGTGCTTTCCTAGAGTTACATAGCTAATATTAAGAGCTGGGCTGGAACCCTGTTCTCCTGCTTCTAAAGCCTGCTAGACAGCTTGCAGGGTTCAGGGATGCTGGGGCAGGCAGCTCCAAGAATTCAGGCAGCCAGGTCCCGGGGGGAGCTATTTAGGGTGAGTTGGCATCTCTCATGCTCAGGATTTCCTTGTGTGTTTCAGTTTATGGGGTCTCAGGGATTGTTTGGAACCAAGTAAGAATTTCACATATAAAATACAGAGTGTGAACAGCAGATGTGGATAGAACTTAGCTGAGCGGTGATGGAAAGGACAGGCTGGCCAGCCCTGGCACCTGAATGAGCCAAAGGTACCCAGAACCAGAGCTTTAGGTCAGTGTAAAAACTCTGCCTCCCTTCTTTGCAGAGATGGGGGGTGGGGCAGAGCCATGAATGGGGAATATATTAGACTGTCAGTCACAGCCAACAGGATGGCTGGTTTTGAAGGACTTTTCTTCTTATCTCTTCTACAAAGGATATCTCGTTGGGATGGGCAGAGTGGAGAGATGGATTTAGAAATAAATATGATGTAAAAAAGAAGAGGGACCTGGGAGATCCCGCAATAAGTCCCCCTTTCAGGTTAGGCTCCTGCCCTGCTTTCTCGGGCCAGGATACGTGTCTTGTTGATAAATTAATTGCTACCTTCACAGGAGCTTTTTGGTGATTGCATATTTTCTCAATCAATGAACTGAGAATGTGGTATGGTGACTAGGGGGGCCAGTCTTGGATTCAGGGAAATCCTGCCTCTGACACATACCTGTTGTGCAACCTCAGACAGATTAACCTTACCTCTCAATGCCCCTAGGTAACAAAGACTGGAAACGAGAGAGGGGCTACTGATCTTCATTACTGAAGTTGTGTGTGTATGTGTGTGGGGGGGTGTTTTTTACATATAAAATTGCAGGTCTGGGCCAAAAAAAATTTTTTTTTGCTCAATCCAAAGATACTAAGAGAAGAACCATCATTATGTGAAAGTCCGAAAAATAATTTTGGAAGTCCTTCTCCCTTATCCCCATCTCCTGCCCACATTTTACTGATAAGGCAATAGGATTATAGATGGCATAGACCTCATTTAACCCTCCCAACAGTCCTGCATGGTGCATGCTATTCTAATTCCCATGTTACAGTTGAGGAAAGTGAGACAAACAGGGTCGACTGACTTGTCCAGGGTCACATAGCTAGTCAGTGCCTGAGGCCACTGAATTTGAACTCAGATCTTCCTGACTCCAGGCCCAGTGCTCCATCTCCTGAGCCACCCACCTGCCTCTAATTAGAGAGGCCACTGAGGTATGCTTGTCCCCAGAGGCAGGATCTGATTTGCTATGAGAAAAGGAAACTGAGGATGCTTAGCATTGAAGCTCTAAGTAGGAGGTGCCTGAGGTGCCTGAAGATGGCATTCTCTGGACTCTCTGGCAGGAAGAGGTGAGACAAGGTGGTTTAAGAGCAGTAAGCCTGTCATTCAGACTCAAAGTAATGGCCATCTTCTTCATCTGGTCTCCTGGAAGGATTGAAGACATTTCTGCCCACTCCAAGATAAACACCCTCCCCACCTTGACCTCCCTCCTCACAGGAGACTTACTTCCTTCCAATTTTCACCACAAGGTTGGGGTCATCCAGGATTCCTGGGTTGTCAGCGAGATCCTGGTAGGAGATGGCGTATTTGATAAACTTTTCTAGAGGCAAGAGGCAAATGAGAGCGAGAGAACAAAAACAGAGGTGAGAGACCAGAAGACAGGTGTGATGGGCTCCCCTCAGGCCCCAAGGGTCCAGCTGGCTAGGGGACTGAGGACAGCCTGCTACACCAGCCACTGGATCGGAGAATGCCTGCCCACTGGGGTCATTCTCCTCTGCTCCCCATTAAAGACTACCATCAGACCCACCTGGTGAGATGTCGTGGTTTTCAGCCAATCCACCACACAGAGAAAGCTCTACGGCATTCCCCTGCTCCGGCTCACTCTCAGACAAGTGGTCAGTGCTAGCATCCCGCACAACAGTGTTAGTGTCCCGAGCAACTGTGGCTTGCAAGAGGTTTGTCTTTGAGCAGCAGGGCTCACCCCATCGTCTGGCTTCAAGAATAATTTCACTGAGGATGGAGGAATAAGCAGTGATAACTTACTGAGAGGGTTGGGGAAAGGCTTGCTACTACCAAGTCACTTGGGCCAGTGGACAGAACTATGCTGATTCTCCAACCAGGTGACCCACCCCTTCCGCAGGGTAAATCAAAGATGATGGGTATTCCTTTACTACAAACGACTTTCTTCTTTTAACTAAGTTTTGTTTTTTTAATCAATAAATATTCACTTCATCTCCCTTCCCCCACTGTTAAGAGACAAACTCAGTCTCAGATACTTACTAGCTGGATAACCCTGGGCAAGTCACTTAATCAGCTTGCCTCAGTTTCCTCAACTGTAAAATGAGTATTATAATAGCACCTTCCTCCCAGAGCTCTTATAAAGTGCTTAGCACTGAGCCTCACACGCAGTAAGTACTTAATAAATGCTTATTTCTTTCATTCCTTTCTTTCCGGTTACAAACATTTATAGTTGGGCAAAGCAAACTTCCTTTTTTTCCCCATCCCACCCCCAAAAGTCTCAGTCCGTCCTCTGAGTCCAGAAGTAAGTAGCAGGTTTTGTCATGAGTCCTTTGGAATTATGGTTGGTAATTTCATAGATTAGTTTACACATCTTTGAAAGTGGTTTGCCTCTACAATATTGTTGTTATTGTATATATTACTCTCTCGGTTCTGCTTATTTCATTCTTCATCAGTTCATACAAGTCTTCCCAGGTTTCTCAGTAACCATCCCCCTCATCATTTCTTACAGAACAATAGTATTCCATCACACTCACATTCCTTAACTTGTTCAGTCATTCCCTGATTGATAGGCACAACTTCAATTTCCAATTCTTTGCCACTACAAAAAGAGCTGCTATAAGAAAATTTGTACATATGAGTGCTTTTTCTCTTTCTGTGACCTCTTTGGAGTAGAGATCTAGTAGAGGCATTGATGGGTCGATGGGTCATAGGCTATGTACAATTTCCAATGAGCTCCTTGTCCTCCATCCCAGTAGGAGGCCTAGCACCCTTAACCAACTCATCCCAAGGAAGCAGGGACCTGGAGGCATTGAACAATAGCAGAAAAAAGATTGTTAAGACCTAAATTAATTTACTTATCCAGTGCCATGCCAACCAAACTATCAAAAGATTACTTTATAGAGTTAAGAGGGAAGGAAAGGGGGGGGGCAGCTAGATGGCATAATGGTTAAAGTGCTGGCCCTGGATTAAGAAGGACCTGAGTTCAAATCCGGCCTCAGACACTTGACACTTACTAGCTGTGTGACCCTGGGAAAGTCACTTAACCCCCATTGCCCTGAAAAAAAAAAAAGAGGGAAGGAAAGGAGTCTAGCAGTACCAAATCTCAGACTATACAACAAAGCTTAATCATTAAAATGATTTGGTACTGGTTAAGAGAAATAAAGGTACATTAGTGGGATAGATTAGGTACACAACATATATAAGTAAATGGGAATAGTGTTTGAAACATGAAGACAGCAGCTACTGGGGTAAGAACTTGATATTCAACCAAAAACTTCTGAGAAAAATGGAAAGCAGTCTTACAGAAATTAGTTAATCCATAGATCAACATTTCATATTGTATATTAAGATATGGGGAGGGCAGCTAGGTGGCGCAGTGGATAGAGCACCGGCCCTGGAGTCAGGAGTACCTGAGTTCAAATCCGGCCTCAGACACTTAACATTTACTAGCTGTGTGACCCTGGGCAAGTCACTTAACCCCAATTGCCTCACTAAAAAAAGATATGGGGAGCACAATGACTTAGACATCCTAAACATATTAGAGGAACAAAGAGGAAATTAATTTTAAGATCTATGGATAGGGGTAGAGTTCATGACCAAACAAAGGAAAGAGAGGAATACAGAAGATGAAATGGACAATTTTGACTACATTAAATTAATAATTAAATTTTGCACAAACAAAATCAATGTAGTTACCATTAGAAAGGAAGTGGGTAACTGGAAAAAAATCTTTGCAGTGAATTTCTCTGATAAAGATCTCACTTCCAAGATATGTAAGGAACAGAATCAGATTCATAAAAATAAGAATTATTCCTCAATTGGTCAAAGTTTATAAGCAGACAGTTTTCAGAGGAAGAAATCCAAGCTATCAAAAGCCATTTGACAAAATGTTTCAAATCACTAATAATTAGAGAAATGCAAATTGATGCAATTCTGAGGTTCCCCTTCACACCTGTCAGATTGGCAAAATTGACCAAAAAGGAACAAGACAAATGGGAGAGGAATGTTAATGCGCTATAGATGGAACTCTTAAGCAAGTCATTCTAGAAAGAAATGTGGAACCATGTCCTAAAAGTTACTAATGTGTACATATTCTATGACCCAGTGATATCACTACTAGGTCAGTAACCACAAAGAGATCAAAGAAAGAGGAAAAGGACCCAAATGTACAAAAATATTGCCACAGCTCTTTTTGTAGTGGTAAGGAATTGGAAACTAAGAGGTGCCTATTAATTAGTGAATAGTTGAACAAGTTATGGTCTATAAATATAATGGAATACTATTACATATATTTTTGTTGAGTTTTGGTTGTTTTTTTTTTTTTTTTTGCAGGGCAATGAGGGTTAAGTGACTTGCCCAGGGTCACACAGCTAGTTAAGTGTCAAGTGTCTGAGACCGGATTTGAACTCAGGTCCTCCTGAATTCAGGGCCAGTGCTTTATCCACTATGCCACCTAGCTGCCTCCTGGAATACTATTATATGTAAGAAATACTGAAGAGGACGTATTCAGAGAAACTTGGGAAGAGTTGTACAAATTGATGCAGAGTGAAGTGAGCAGAACAATTTATACAAACACAACATTGTAAAAAAAAACCACTTTGAAACACTTAAAACTCTTATTTATGCCATGATTCCAGAGGATTGGTGATGAAACATGCTAGACATCTCCTGAACAAAGAGGTAATAGACAAAGGTGACATATTTTTTGGACGTGGCTAATGTGGGAATTAGTTTTGCTTGACTGTGCATTATTGTTACAAGAATTTTCTTTTTCTTTTTTCCAATGGTGGGAGGGGAGGGAAGTAAGAAAAAGAGAAAACATTTTTTAACTAATTGACAAAAATTCAATCAAATTTCTAAAAAGGGAGAATGGCAAGAATCTCACTACCTTTGCGGAAAGTAATGGGCAGTATTAGCTGTATTCAGGGAAGGCAAGTCTTCAAGGTAGATATCACTGCCTTCTAGGTGCTGACTTCTCTTCCATGTATCTGAGTGCAGAGGAAGGAAGCTTCAGGCCAGGCAGTACCAGTGTGGGCACAAGAGGATAGACCCCATGGCATTAGGTAAATTCAAGAACACAAATATATCATATGGGTTGATCCCAATCTGTGGGAGACACACTTCTGCCTCCTCTCTCCTGCCTCCCGCTCACCCACATTCTTTATTCTATATTCCCACTCATTATTCTTACCCTTGCTCTCTTTTTTCTTTCTAAAGGGATCAGAGCCCTCCTGAACTGCGGGTCCCTTGGCTGACATTATAAAATCAGATGAGGAGCACATCCCCTGGGTGTTTTCAGCCATTTTCTCCTCACTGTCCAGTGCAGGTGAATCCTGGGTTGCTTTGAGTTTTTTTGATTTGTAGAACTTTTTTACATTTGAAGGATGTAAATTCTGGAAGGGTGGTGGAGACAGAAGCGAAGGAGAACCAGAAGTGCCCTGAGTACCCTGGGGGACAGTAGGAGAGTCTGCCAGAGTGGCAAAACTAGACTTCTGGAATAGTGATATTTCCCAAAGAAGAGGATTGGCTGATGTGTTACCACGTAATGGCTTCTGCAGCTTCACATGCTCAGTTTTCACCACCTTTGGGCAAACAAGGAGAGATTAGGCCAGCAGGATCTGAGGGGTCCTTGAGGTTTGAGAGGTCCAGGCCCTGGGCCCCAGGGGATGGGGAAAAAGGGGGAAATGTTGGGATAGGGAGAGGGTAGAACTAGGCACTTGGGCACAAAATAAAACCCATTGGTCCAGGGATTCTGTTGTCCGTCCCCAAGGCTAGGACACCTCCGAGGGACAGAGACTTGGACTAAAGGTCTCTCTGATGGTACCCTAGGAAGCCCCACATGTCCTCCCTCACTGCCCATGGCTTGGGGAGAAGGAGCTATCTGGATTGAGATCTCTCCACACCCTCTTCTCCCCGCAAACAATGCGCCAAGTCAAGCTCCTACTTGCTGACCTGAGGAAGCTTCCCCCAGTGCCACTGCAAGTAGGACTCAGATTTCCTGGAGTTTGGGTCCGGGGATCTTAACTCCATCTCAGATTCACTCTTGAAGCTTGTTAGATATTCTGAGGACAGACTGTCAGAGCAGCTGCCAACAAAAGATAAGGCTCAAGTCCTTCCCTCTCTTCAGCTTGCCTGTGACCTACGACTCAGCTCCACTCCCACCCCAGTGCAATCAAGACCAGGATTGGCCACAGCCCCACACCAAACTTTCTTCTGGGAGTGGTCTTCATGAATCTCCATCTCCACCTCCCTCCTTTCTTCCCACAGACACTTGAAAAACAATCCAAGTGACCACAAGTCTGCCCAGGGAAAAATGATCTTACCTCTCCTTCCGTGAGAATTCCACATCAGAATAGGTAAGTGAATCTTTGGACTCTATAAAGGCATCATTTGCAGTGCAGAAACTAGGAAGACAGGGAAACAGAGTCACCATCTTCACCTCTGACGCTTCCCTTCCTGCAGCCCCACTGAGTGACCACAAGCCTACTCACTCTTACCTCTCCTTCTCTGGGCATTCCTCATCTACAAAGGGAAATGAATCTTTGGACTGTTCAGTGACATTATCCACAGTGTGGAAACTAGTAAGACAGGAAAACAAAGTCACCACACAGTAGAGAGAAGGGAGGTGAGGCCACGCTCCCACCACCCCTGGGCCTTATCACCCACAGAGCAAGGAAGGCCAATGCCTGCATCTCCAGGAAGACAAAGGCATAAAGGAGGGAGGGAGAGAGAGGGAGAGGGAGAGGGAGAGGGAGAGGGAGAGGGAGAGGGAGAGGGAGAGGGAGAGGGAGAGAGAGAGAGAGAGAGAGAGAGAGAGAGAGAGAGAGAGAGAGAGAGAATGAATGAGAATTAATATGCGAGTGTGAGCTATGACCCAGGGTTCTTGTGGGTCTAAAGCCCAGTCCTGAAGGTCAGAATGGAGCCAGTTGCATGAAGACTGCGTACCCATTGCCACATTGTTCCTATACCTCCACAGGCCCCAAAAGGAGCAGGTCTCAAGGGCTGATGGGTCTACCCTAAATACCTGGTGAATCAAGAGAGTACTTTTCAAAACAGAAATAACCTTAGGCTCTTCAACAATCCTGAAATGAAAATCTTTTCCTTTTCAAAAACCAAGAGAGAAAATCAAGCATGAGGCATTTCTTTTTCTATTATTATTATTATTATTATTGAGGGTCAATGGGGGTTAAGTGACTTGCCCAGGGTCACACAGCTAGTAAGTGTCAAGTGTCTGAGGCCGGATTTGAACTCAGGTACTCCTGAATCTAGGACTGGTACTTTATCCACTACGCCACCTCGATGCCCCTTTGAGGCCTTTCTTGATCCTCTCCAATTGCTGGTGCCTTTCCTTCCAAATTACCTTGCAAAATAACTATGATAACAGTACATAACACGTATATAGTGCTTTAAGGTTTGCAAAGCACTATCCATATATTTCATTTGATCCTCACAACCCTACAAAGGAGGTACTATCATTATTCCCATTTTACAGATGAGGAAACTGAGTAAGGCAGAAATTAAGTGGCCTGCCCAGGGCCACATAACTATGAAGTATTTCAGACAGGATTCAAACTCAGGTCTTCTTGATTCCAATTCTAGCTCCCTTATATTTAATTACTTTGTATGTATTTGCATTTGTTCTCTTCATATTTTTGCTATGTGCTATTTATACATGTAATTATTATCTCCCCCATTGGAATATAAACTCCTTACAAGCAAGGATTGTTTCATTCTTTATCTTGTATTCCCAGGGCCTATCATACTGCTAGCATAGCTCATAGTAGGTACTTAACAAATATTTGCTGATTAATTGATAGGGGCTTCTAGGGCCTTGGTGTAAGCCATGCCCTCCCTGGATCTTTGGGGAACTTAGTGTCTGAAGATATGCTTTTTAGGATAGTTCTGCTACTGACTGCCCATGTGACTTGGGAAATGCCATTGTATCCTATGTACAGCTCAGTTTGTTTGTAAAATGCAGGGGGTTGAGTTCAATGAGTTCTCAAGTACCTCCTAGCTTAGAGCAGTGAGAAACGGGATTCTATGAATTCACAGGTTGGAGTCAGGTCACAGTGTAATATATCAGGGAAGGGAAGGAAGGTCAGATGGTGGCTGGCAAGGAGCTTCTGTTTTTGCTCTCAAACTCAAGAAAATGTCACTTAGAGACTGACTCCCCATAACTTCTCCCTTCAGGATTCTGCATAGAAGAAACTTCCTCCACAATGTTTTCCTCAATTGACCTCACCTTATCTTGATTTTTCTTCAAGGGTTATGTATTCTTTCTACACCATATATATTTCCTTAAATGACTCTAATTTTGTTCTATGTCTACCTTTTATTTCTCCAACTAGACTAATTACTGCCTCCCACCCCCCAAGAAGATGAGTCTTCCTGATTCCAGCACTGGCACTCTATCCACTGTGCCACCTATCTGTGGCACTAAACCTATGGGTACTATACCTGCTGGTAATATTTGTTGACCTGTGTCCTTGGCCAAGAAAGGCTCCAACTAATCTTTGGTCCCTTCAATGGACCTTGAATAGACAGGCACAGAGATTGGTAATCTATCCTTCTCCCTGCTCCCCTCCCTGCTCCCCTCCCCGCTCCAAGATGGCTATCTCACTTACGAGGTTGAGGACAAATCTGTGGCCTCTTTCACGTGTAAGGATATCTCAGGTTCTATTTCTTCCAGCTCCTCAGAACTCGTATTTTCTGTTGGTGTTATTATTTTCTCCTTCTTCTTGACCTTCTTCCGACGGCGCCTCTTCTTCCGATGGGAGATGATTGTGCGTGCTGTCTGTTTGTTGCCACCCTCAATGAGGTCCAGCAGATGGTCTTTCTGGATCTCATTCAAGCTCCCCATAGGGATAGGTGAGGTACGCAGGCTGATGGGGACCTCTTCCTGGAGTTAGGGAGGACAGGCCCAAAACAAAGCCAGTGAGAACTTGGAAAGCTTCCCAGACTGCCCACTCTCTCCATGCAAATGTGCACAGAAAGTGTGTTAGATTTAAAACACTAATCAGTCAGAGGCCTGGAGATACTACTTAGTATTTAGGACACTTGAATTCTAGTCCTAGCTACGGACCAAAACCTTTCACAGCCTGGTCCCTTCTTCCCTTTCCCAGTCTTCTCACACTTTAATTCCCTCCATCAATCCAGCAACACTGGTCCACCCCATCTCCCACTTCTATTCCTTTGTACTAGCCATCCCTCATGTCTTTCCTCACCTGGCTTCCTTCAAATCTTAACTTCTTCATGAGGCCTTTCCTATTCTCTCTCCCTCCCCCCACCCCGCTCACATACACCCCCACCTCCCAGCTGCTGGTGTCTTCCCTCTTACGTTCCATCTCCTCTCTCTCTATCTTATAGGCACCTAATTATTTATGTGTGAGTTCCTTGGGGTGAGTGTTGTGTTTTTGTCTTTGTTTTGTATCCCCAGATCTTTGCACAGAGTCCAGCACATACTGAGTGATTAGTCAACATTTGTAGATTGATGAGTTGATTAAAGTCACTCCCCTTCTCTGAGATGCAATTTCCTCATATACAAAGTGGGGGCAAAGAACATTTGTACTATCTCACAGGGTTGCTTTGAGGAAAGCTTTTTGTCAACCGTAACGCCTTGAAAAATGTAAACTGTAAGAATGATCATCATTTTTCAGGGGCCAAACAGAATAAGTTACCAACAAGGGATGGAACAATTATGAACATTTATGGAACATTTTAAGTCCTGAAGAACACTTTGCAGCTATTCTCTTGTTTGATCTACCCAAGGGAAACTGAGGTGCAAAGATGTTAAATGACATGTCCAGGTCACACGGCCAACAAGTGTCAGGTAATATTTTAATCCAGGTCTTCCAAGGTTCCTCCAAATCCAGTATGTTACACTTAGAGCAGCAAGTGGCCCCAAAGCTATAGCAAATATCATCAGGGCCTCAGCTCAGACCTTAGGGACTCCATGAAGATCTCTCAAAGTATAGATCCATAGACTGGCCTAGCAATGCACCCAGGCCCATTCTGCCACTTTGGGAGCGGAGTAGAAAGAAGAGAGGAAAGGCAGGAAATCTCTGACAACTGCAGGCAGGAAGGAGAACTGGATTAGGGCAGTACACTCACCTCACTATTCTCCAGCTGCTGAACAAAGAAGGCTTCTCCATTGTCCCCTAATTTCATTTGCAGGTCCACAGGCTCCCCATTAATTTCAATGTCAACCTGGGAAGGGAGGAGTAGACCAAACTTGCTCCCCCCTGTGCATTACTGTACGTACTGGTTAGCCTAAACCCCCTCATTTTAAAGAGGACGAAACTGAGTCTTAAAGAGGTTGTGACACACAGATAGAAAGGAGCAGAGTTGGGCTTTAAATCCAGATTTTCTGAATCCGTTAGCCCATTACCATGCTACCTGGCATAAGCTGCTAGGGTGTCAGAACTTCAACCCTTGCTCTCTGCCCCAAGGCAGGAGATGGTGCCATGCCCCAGCCCAATCACCCTGCAGTATAGAAGAGTTACCTTGTTAAATTTCCAAGGGGGTTAGGCTTTCCCTTCCCCCATGACAATACCCAGACCCTGAGCCAAGAGGATAGGGCAAGGAGAAACCTATGGGATAACCCGCCGTCCCACAGACCCTGCAACTTACCACCTTCTCACGGGATCGAAGGACATCCAGCTTGCCGAAACGAACATGGAAAGGGGAGCAGAGGAAGGAGCCATCGGGTTGTCTCACAACTAGCACATCAATGCCACCAGAGAGTGTGGCAGGGTTCAGGCCCTCGTACAGGTCCTTCACTGTCACATACACCGTCTCCGCCAACTGGCCCACATAGTTCATGGTCTGGCACTGTCAACAAGGCCCAACAGTAAGGGTCACAGAAGGCCAAGGTCTTCCATATTGCCCGGCCACATGGCTCTCTCCTAGCCTTTACAGAGTACAATTGCAAGGGGAAATATCCTTCTAGATGAGGTCCCCATTACCCATTGGAAATCACCACATATAAACTGTCTCCAGGATTTTATAAGCATTGCTGACACACACCAATTGATAATAATCACCACATTCTTGTCTCATAGGACTCGGGATTCCATTGCTCCTGCATGGTCTCTGGGGTATCATATATGAAGAAGTTGACTCCAAGGTCAAGGGTTCTGAGAGTTACAGATGGAAGTGGGACAAGGGCAGGGCCGGAACAACATGGAAATGGGCAGGAAGGGAATCAGTCTCAGGATTCCTTTCATCCTAGGACCTCTCTCTCCGGGCTCAAGGGCACCTTTCCCAAAACCTGTCTGATCTCTGAGAGGGGAAGAAGTGAGAATCCTGCACCTATAACTGCTTCAATACCTCAAAGGCCCATCTACCTACTTTTCAGGGTCCCTCCTTGACAGGCTTGCCAAGTTGCTCTACAGAAGCTCAGAGTTACAAGGGTCCTCAGAAGGCCCTCCACAATATCCCCAAGTGGTCATCTGACCTCTGGCTGGCCATCAGCAAAAAGGAACCTACTACCTTCTGTCTTCAATGGCAGAGGGCCTCCGAATCACCCCTAAGTTCAAAGCAGCAAGAGGCAAAGGGCTCTCAAGGCTGACTCATCATCCCTCTGTCCTCATGATCGGCCACACCCTCCCCAGAGATAGAAGGCCTGTGGAGACCGTCTTTGTACCTCCACCCATGGTCTTTCTGCCCCCCTTCATCCCCAAGCTGCCCTAAGGGAGAAAAAGGCCAGCCTGCCCTCCTGACTGGGCTGGGGGAAGGATGCATTCACACCACATCCCAGGAGGTTGGCTCCCCAGCTCTCCAATTTGAAGAACAGTCCCTAGCCTCAACCCCGACTGGAACCGGGGCTTAGCCCTGAAAAGGGCAGTACCCATCAGTTCCCTCAAGAGACTGAGAGACAGAGAGACATATACCCACAAAGGCCAAGGTCATGGGACCAGATGGGCAGCCCAAGGGAAGCTGCTGAGTCCAGCCATCTCGTCTGCAGAGAGCAGATAGCAGGGGAAGGCAGGCGGATATGATGGGGCAGGGGAGAACAGCTGAAGCCACTCCCATCCCCAACTAGCTCTTCCTTAGGACATGGGATCTAGATCCTTGAACAATGGGTGTATACAAGTACAGTGATAGAACTCAGAGTCCCAGACCCTCAAACCCCCAAATGGATAATGTATATCTCCCACATGACCATAACAGATCCTTTCTACCTTCCCCAGAGCCCCATCCCTCACCCATTACCCCTCTCCCCTGCATCTGCCACAGGGTCTACATGTTCCTCCTGCAATGAGTACACACTCTCTTCCTACCAGGCTCCCATTGTAGGGTGTGTGTGTGTGTCTGTCTGTCTGTCTTATAATAATTGATTGCAATTTGGGATAAAATTAGAAAGCCTCAGGCATGTCCTGCATGGCTCCCTCTGCCAAGCAGGGGTATGCAAGGAAACCCTGTGCTCTGGCTGGCCTTGGGTATCGCCCCTAAGGGTGCCAATGAATTAGCTTGGGGTACGTGGGTGGTTGGCCCCAGTTTCCTGTGAGAGAAGGGTTATTTATTCTGGGGGGTAGAGAAGAGAGAGGAGGAGATGAGGAGACGAGAAGAGAGAGGGACTAGGGAAGAGTTAAATGTGGACACACAGAGGGATAGAGAGAGAATTAGAAGCGAAGCAGCTGAGTCCAGTGGGCGAGTTTACAGGTCGTATTTTCTGCTTTTATTTGTCCTTATTTCTAAATTGGTTCTCATCAATAAACCCTGTTTTTGTTGTTTATTTGAAAGGAGGCTTTTTAATCTCGTTTCTTATCAGTCTGGGAGGAACAGCTGGGGAGGGGGCAGCTCTTCCCATACTAAATTTGGCCCTTACAGATTGGTGGCCCTTACAGGGCTTAACGAACCTGGAGAATCTTTTAAAACCCCCCCTTACAGTCTGTCTGTCTGTCTCCACCTCTAAGCTATGAGGTCACTCTTTCTTTCCTGGCCTCAGCATCCTTTTCTATAACATGATCAGGCCAGACTAGATCCTCTGCAGATCCAGTATATGCCAGAGAGCCTGTGAATCACCCGCATGGACTCATAGGTAGCTGGCTACCCCCTCCCTGGGCCTGGCCCTCCCAGGGCAGGAGGCTGTTTCTGAATTCTGCAAACTTCTGAAACCAGTTCTTCCTGGGATTGGGATCTAGAAGGGGCCTGACCTAAGAACCTGAGGTTTGAGTGCTGCTGAGGAAGCAAAGAGCCTTAAACAAAGGGAAGACCACCTTCATCTCCTCCTCACCCCAAGGTCAAGGCCAAGTCACAGCCTTTTCAAAATAGAGTAGACAAGGCTGTCTGGATACAAGAGCAGGATCTCTCTTGTCTCAGTTTCCCCACCAAAAAAACAAACAAACAGGAAAGAGGTCTCTGGACCTATGGGGTCAGTCAGGGCAGGGCAGTAAGGGACTGGAACAGTCAGAGGGTGGTCTCTGCTACCTATCCAGAGGCATGGGTCTACCTCAGGTACCCCAAAGCCTAACTGGGCTAAGCTCACTACAACACTGATAGAGCTTTCCTTGTGAGTGTCACCGAGTCATCATAGTCCCCACCCCCCTAATTTTACAGCCAAGGAAACTGAGGCCCAGAGAGGTCAAATCCCTTGTCCATGGCATCAGAGGCAGGCTTTGGAGCCTAGGTCCCCCAACTCCATGGAGAATGGTGGGGGAGAACCCCACCCTCTCAGCATCTCAGGGTTCCCATCTGCAAAATGGGAGCAACTCTTGTGTACACGTTATTGAAGGGAGGGGTGGGTTTGGACCACATAGGCAGATTACTAAAAGGCTGCTCTGAACCACAGTCTCTAGTTCGTCCTTGGTCAAGGGGAAGTGGGGCCTGTGGGGGTGGGCCGCTCCAGTCCCCTCCCCTCCCCTTCACCACCAAAGCCCACCTAACCCACTCTGGGGCATCTCTCCTCTGCCTAGGAGCCATCCCTAGGGCCTGGGGAGTGGGTGACCCCTGCCCTAGGCCCCATCCCCTCCCTCTCTCCCCCCCACCCCAGGCTGCCCGGGAGGGGGGGGGAGGGTCTCACTTTTCCCAGGCTTCCGGGAGCATTTGCACAGATGCCCAGAGCACAGTTCGCCCCCTCCAGACTGGGGAAGGCACTGCATGTGGCTCACCCCCTCCTGGAGGCCGTTTCCCCTGTGGCCTCTCCACCGCCTTCAGATCCTTTATCCTGGGCCCCCACACACAGAGGCTTCCCCTGTGCCCAAGCCTCCCACGCTATTCCAGGCCGTTATCCTAAATCCAATATTCCCACAACATCCCGAGTGCCCCGTGTTTGGGTCCTTTCATACTGAGAAGACTTGGGGTCCTATCTTGGCTCTGCTACTTTTTGAGCAGAGGTGGGAGATGAACCCAGGTCTTCCTAACTCTCAAATCAGCTCTCTATCCAATACGCCTTGCTGCTTCTGCCATGTCAGGTAATTATTATCATTTCAGTTTCCACTATCCTTTCTATGCAAATGATTCCCCAACATACCTCATCTGGATGACAGTTCTACATCTCCACTTGCCCCACTAGAGCTCTCAGGAACTTAAACAGCACTGTCATCTAAAACTTACAGTATTATGGGATCTTAGAATTGGAAGGAACCTCAGAGGTCATCTTGTCCAACCTAGACCTGAACAAGAACTTCCTGTGTGATATTAGGGAGGCAGCTTCATACAATAGAAAGAATATTGGCTTGACTTAGAAGATAAGGGTATAAATCCTACCTCTGACACTTGTGACTTTGGCCAAGTCATTTCCCTTCCTTCCCCTTCCCATTTTCTCAAGTATAAAATGGACTGGATCAGACTCTGGACTTTTGAGATCTCTTCCAGTTTTGTATCTCTGAGCCTATGATCCAAATAAAGGGTTAACCAATCTCTGCTTGAATGCCTTCCACGGACTGGAAACATATTACTTTGTGAATTAATGTGTTCCGCTGTTGGATAGCTACCTAGCCGCCCCCATCCCACAGCTTTTGGAACAGCTGGTGGTGCAGTGGATAGAGCACTGGGCCTGGAAACAGTAAGACTTGAGTTCAAATCCCTCCTCAGATACTTGCTAGCTGTGTGACCTTCAGCAAGTCACTTAATCTATTTGCCTCAGTTTCCTCATCTGTGAAATGGGGATAATAATAGCACTTCCCTCAAAGGGTTGTTGTAAAGATCAAATGAAACAATATTTGTAAAAAAACACTTAACATGGTGTTTGGTGAATTGTTGTTCAGACCTTCAGCTGTGTCTGATTTATCATGACCCAGTGGACCATATCACAGCAATATTGTCCATGGGATTTTCTTGGCAAAGATACTGGAGTGGTTTGCCATTTCCTTCTCCAGTGGGTTAGGGCAAACAGAGGTTCAGTGACTTGCCTGGGGTCACACAGCTAGTAAATGTCTGAGGCCATCAGATTTGAACTCTGGTCTTCCTGATTCCAGGCCTAGCACTCTATCCACTGGGCTATATAAATTCTTATTCCCTTTTCTTTCCCTTTGGAAGCCTCCCTGGGGCTGAACTGCTCTGACTGGTGGGTTAGTAAGTAGAGATTCACTTCACTCACTATACCTGACCAACCCCAGACCACATTTTACATGCCATCCAGGCATCTATCAGACAACTGAAGCACTTTGTCATCTTCTCTGCCCTTCATGTAGTCCCTCTCACTTGCTACCTCTTCCTTAGAAGACAAAAACCAAATTAACACCACTGTTTTGACTAGAAAGAGCTTGACTGTGCTCTATTCATCATCTCTATGTCTCCCCAGACCAAAAATTCTTTCTCTGGCCACCACTCTCCAATAGGGGGCATCCCACTACAAGAATGTTAGTGTCTTGAGAGCAGGAACTCATTGCACTCTTGTATCTCTGTGTGACCAGCACACAATAGGTGCTTACTAAATGCTTTTTCATTCATTCATGTCCAGACAGTTGTCAAATATGACTCATTTCACCTCTGCAATCTCTTTCATTCATCTCTTTCTTTTCCACTTTCCACTTTCTTTTCCCACTATTACCTCACTTGCCTAGGCCCTTATTACTATACAGGGACCTCAGAGGTCATCTTGTACAACCTAGACCTGAACAAGAATCAGTTTGAACAAGTGTTCCCAAGTTTCCCCAAAAAAGGAAATAATCTAGAACTTATTGTCTACACCAGAGGCCTCAAAGAGTCAGTATTTTCATGATATGGCCAGAACCATATTAAAATGTCATTGGGAAATGTTTAATAAAAATACAATAAAACATAGATAATATCAATTTGTTGTATTCTAAATCAATATATGGCTCTCAGAGATCCACTCTATTTCAGTCTGATGCCATTGGTTTGATATTTAACCATATACTGCCTCAAAAGAATTTTTAACATTTTAAACATATGATACATCTATTTATCATATCTCCCCAGCTCCAAAAGTCATACATATCTTTGTATCATGCCCCACAGAGCCTAATGCTGGGGTAATGTTTCATAATTACTCTGTCGGATGAAAACTATACCACCTTCTATAAGTATGCATGACACTCCCTATTTTCCAAAGCACTTCACATCAGTCTCTCAACTGAACTTGTGTCACTGTGGGCTTGGAGCCTGGTTCTCTTCTGCCCCCATGACACAAGTTGGGCAGATCTGACAGATGAAAGCGAGGAGGCTCCAAGAGACAGGGATCACAGTGAGCTTCCTCTTCACCTTCCCCCTCCTCATCTCACATCACCCAAGTGTTTTCCCTATCTCCTCTTTCACAGGAAGAGGCAGGCCTTCTCCTTGACAAGCCTAATCTCCACATGCACAAGCGATCCCATTTCATCTCCTTTTCTCCATCATCTCAATTCTCTCTCTTACCGTCAATTTCTCCCTGTCTCTTGATTGTGTACATGCCCAGGTCTCCTCCATCTTCAAAGAATCCTCATTTCATCTTTCTTTCCCTGCTCACCATCATTCCATAGCTCTTCTCCCTTTTGTAGCTAAACTCCTTGAGAAGTCTATCTACAGCAGATGCCTCCACTTCCTTTCCTCTCACTCCCTTCTTAACTCTGCAGTCTGGCTTCTGATTTCATCCTGTAAGGGGCTAAAATTCTAGCTATACTGTCTAAAATATCTCATGAGTGGTCGCCAATAAATTACAAGCTTTAGCAAGAGTTAGACTTTTAAGCATTCATTAAGGAGAATAAGAATTTGGTAAAGAGAGAGAGAAAGGCCTACATTCATCTATCTATTAAAGGGAGAGTACATTTCTAGCTCCCTTCTCCACCAGAGTCCTCAGGAAAAAGAGCGAGTCAGAGCGCCAGCCTCCCCCTTCTTCCTCCCACAAGCAAATGTCCCTTCCTGACGCCAAAGAAAAGACACATGGTCTTGCCCTCAGAGACCTTCACCTCATGGCGGAACTTTTCTACAGTAAGTCTCCAGCAGGTGGCATCATTCCAATTGTTACAATCCCTCAATTGAAATGTCACTATCCAAAGTTACCAGTGATCTCCCAATCACCAAATCTATGGCCTTTTCTCAATTCTTCTCCTTCTTGACCTCTGACACTTGATCTTTGACACTATTGAGCATCCTCTTCCCCATACTCTCTTCTCTCTGGGTTTTTATGACACCATTCTCTTCTGGTTCTCTTTCTGCCTCTCTGACTTACTCAGTTTCCTTTTCTTGATCTTCACCCACATCACACCCAGTAATGATGGATGGGTGGCCCCCAAGGCTGTGTCCTGGGCCCTCCTCTTTTTTCCCTTCTATACTATTTTACTCAGTGATCTTACTAGCTCACGTGGCTTCAACTATCATCTGACCTCCAGTCTGGCATCTCCAACACTCTAGCTACATACGGGATGCTTTAAACTGGATATCTCCTAGATATCTTAAATTCAACATATTCAAAACTGAACTTATTATCTTTTCCCCCAAATCCTTTCCTCTTACTATCATCCCTATAACTCTCTTGGGCACCACCATCCTCCCGGTCATCCAGGCTGGAAACCTAGGTACTATTCTCAACTTTTCATTCTCTTTCACCCCTGACAGTCAATCAGTCGCAAAGTCCTATTGTTTCTAGTGTCATAACAATTCTATACTCACCCTTCTCTCCTCTGATATTGCCACCGCCCTGGTCCAAGCCCTTATCACTTCATGTTTATATTATAGCAATGGTTTACTGATCAGTCTCCTTTTCTTAAGTCTCTCCTCACTCAGCTGTCAAACTGATCTTCCTAAAGCGCATGTTTCACCGTGTTACTTCCCAATTCAGCTAACAACAGGGGCTTCCTATCACCTGCATGTTCAAATATAAAATCCTCTGTTTGACTTCTAAAACTCTCCATAAACTAGCCCCTTCCTACCTTTCCAGTCTTATGTTTTATACTCCCTCCTCACCTACCCCAGTATTCTTCCATCCAATGATAATAGCCTCCTCCACGTTCTTTGCCCTAGATACGTTATCTCTGGACTCCCAGCCTGGAACTCTCCTTATTCATTTTAGCCTCGTGGCTTCCTTCAAGTCTCCTCCAAAATCCCCCTTAATGCTGGTGCCTTCTTTATCGCGATTATTTCCCATTTATCCTGCATATATCTTATTTGGACAGAGTTGTTTCCATATTGTCTCCCCCATTATACTGTGAGCTCCTTGAGAACAGGGACTGTCTTACCTTCCTTTCTATCCATAGCACTTAGCTCAGAGACTGGCGAATGATAGATGCATAATAAATGCTTGTTGACTGACTTGCCCAAGTTTATTCAGATCGTAAGAGGGAGAGGCAAAATAGAGGCTGCACAAATCCTCCTTCTCCCTCTCCCTCCCTCCCTCATACATATACATACATACATACATACATACATACATATATATATATATATAAAATTTTTTTTTTCCCCACTAGACTAAGCTACTAATCCTGACATCTGATTGGTCCCTACCCTTCCAAACTCCAGTATGTGAGATTTAAGCTAATGAAAAGGGACGATGGAAACAAAGTCCCTGGTCCGATGGCGGGAGAGCAGACCTCTCGGACCCCAAGTGAACAGTTGGGGGTCACAGCAACATGACACAAAAGGAAGAACCAATGAAGGGAATCTCAGGGCAGGATCCTTCCAGGAACCAAGGAAAGACTCTAACACTAGGGAACAAACCAATTGTAGCAGCCCAAGAAGAGGGCTCAAGAATTCAGCTGTCCAGCCAGGGGACAGGATGCCACAGTTTGGAGGCCTGGAGTCCAAGCCTCAAGTTGTCAAAGTGAGTCTTCCCAAGGAAAAGCAGCCCTGCTCCCTTTCTCCTTCCCCCACACCAGCCCTGGCTCCCGCTCTGCCCCCATAGGATTTCTTTCAGCCCCGTGGCCTGTGAGCCCTTCCAGGAGCCTTACCTGGGGGTTGGGCTTGGCTCCGCGCTACACCTCCCACCTCTCACCTTCCACCTCCCTGAACCGGCCTGGCTCAGGTTCCCACAGACCTCTGGAGCTGGGCTGGCCTGGGACCAGACTAGACATTTTGGATTTGTTGGCCCCACCCCACTCTTCTCACCTGCCACTTCCCGTGTCCCTCCCACCTGAGGCAGGCGGAGGAAAGGAAGGAGGGAGGGGCCTCGGGCCCAGCCTTCCCCAGCTGCCTCCACCTCTGGCTGGGCACCTCTGGCTGGGCACCTCAGTCGGTACACCGTGTCCGGGCAGGTGCTCTCAATCCTTCTGTTCTCCTGTAATTAAAGGCCCCAGGGAGAGAACAGTGATGGATACATCTCCTGCGTCAGGGGCAAAGCTGCCTGCCTGCCTGGGCTGTTCCCCGGGCCTGGAGACTCCTCCCTCCACCCACCACCCAACCCGGTTTTAGGCCCAGGGCCATCCTCTCACTCTTAGTCCATTCTCAGTTGAGGCCCTGGTCCCAGGTGCCTGTAGGTTCCATTTGAAGAGTCATAGAATCACAGAATTTCAGAGTTGGAATGTCAGAATTTCTAAGTCTATAATTTATTGGTAGAAAGAGTTTGCAGGCCTATGAAATCACAGAATCACCTGAAATCTTAGAATCACAGATCTCTGATACACTGACAGATCTGCAAGGCTGTGCCATGTGCTGGGGCCAGGGACCTGGGACCCAAATGAACCATTCAGTTTTCTTTTTTTCTTTTTACTCTTATGGAATTATTTATTGTGTTACAAGTTTTTGAGATATGATCTGTTCCCCCAATTTTATTTTCAAATCATGTTATTATAAGATATATTGTGGGGATATGAGAAATCAACTATTCTATGCTCATATTTTTTACAGATGAAAAAAACTGGCTGGACCAAATTGACCCTATAGATCATCCTTCAAACCCCATTTCTACAATTATTACCTGAACCAGTCAGTTTTTCAAAGAGCTTACCTGCTATTGGTATTGAGGCCATGAGTGGGGCCTCCCATTACCACTTATTAACTAACTACAGGGCCCAGGAGGAGCCTTGAACACATTATCCATAACAAAGGCTGGCGCTAGCCAGTTCAAAAGATGCAGACCCTCCTTCCCTGGTGGCCAGGACACCAGATCCAAGAAACTCATGGAACCCAGATTTCCCCGAAGCTCCACCAAAAGCTGGTGACCACAGATTACTCTGGGGAACAATCCTTCTTCTAAGATGAAACCAAGCCCAGAATTGCAGCTGACAAATTGAACCCCAAATCTTCTGGCAATTCTCTCTCTATATTGAGATCTGAGGGAGTCAAGTAACAGTTCCCAATAAATCATGGACCTCTCAGGATCTGGAACCAGAAGGGGCTTGGGAACTATCTATTCTGCTCTGCTCCTTTTACAGATGGAGAAACTAACCCCCAAAGAAGTTAAGTGACTCAGATAATCAGTATTAGAGAGAGATTTGAAACCAGGTTCTCTGAATCCTGAGCCCAAGTGCTCTTTCTGCTGAGCCACAGACCTGGCTAAAATACACACAAAAAGACTTTTCTCACCACAAGATTAGGTATTGCTTGAAAGTCTGCTTTTATAACAGTCTGAATTTCTTTTTTTTAGAATTTTCTCAAAATGGGAAAAATAGGTCTAAACCACATGGGTTTGTCCAGTATCCACTGAGGGAGGCATTAAAACAGAGATGGTGGGGTTTGGGGCCTAGGTAGAGAGTAGGCTAGACATTCCGCACATTCCATTCCTGGGCAAGTATGTGAAGGGAATGTCATGATTATATGCCCCCTCCTCCTTTAGCTTCTAAACCTAAGGGATTTGCTGATCAGTGCCCCTACCTTGCTTCCCATGATGCACCCACTTACTTTGTATCAAAATCCCAAAGGCCTTGGGCTAATTTCATATACTCTTTAGGCTGTAAAGGGACTTTGAGAAACCATTTACTCCATCCCCTGCCATCAGTTGTGGGGAATTGGGCAGAGAGCCAGATGTTATGATAATCTGCTTCATCTCAGGGTGGTGGCTAGAACTACCATCAGACTACACTTCCCCAGCTGGCCACCAGAGAGCAGGTCAAAACAACCTTCCCAACCTTTACTCCTACCCCTCACCTCCCCAATGGATAGAGCCAAGGAGAATCACAGCCTGTTTGTGTGTGTGTGTGTGTGTGTGTGTGTGTGTGTGTGTGTACTGTTTAAGATTAAATGCTTTTTTAAAAGCTTAGCATTGAACATCAACGTAGCCAAATAAAATTGTTCATCATTACTTACATTGGAATTAATTCCAACACATAAAGCATCAAATCAACTTTTCAGTTGGCCTCATTAGGATTTTTTTTGGCCAATTCAACCTCATTTTTCTTCTTATATGATAGTTAATGTATTTCATTTTCCTTCTTTGGCTTTTTTCACTTTGAATTCTTTTACAAAAGTCTTTCCAGATTTCCTTGTGTATTTCTCATTTGACAGTTTTAATTGCATTAAAATAGCCCATTATATTGTGCCACAATTTATTCACCCATTCCCCTACTGATGGACATTTAGGTTGTTTTCATTTTTTAAAAATTATATACAATACTGTGATGAAAATATTTAAATAGGTAGCTCCTTTTTGATAGATTGTTTAAAGTAATAAACATTTTTATTTATGGTTTGGGGCTCCAATTTTTATCCCTCCTTCTCCCCCTCTCCTCTCCCCTCCCTAAAGCAGTAAACAATTAGATACAGGTTATACATGTACCATTATGTAAAACATTACCGTATTAGTCATTTTGTATAAGAAAACTTGAATAAATGAAAAAAAAGAAAAAGTGAAAAATAGCATGAAAAATAGTCTGTGTTTGTTCCATCAATATCAGTTCTTCCTTTGGAGGTGGATAGTATGTTTCATCAATAGTCCTTTGGGATTGTCTCGGATCATTGTATTGTTGAGAATAGTTAAGTCTTTCACAGTTTTTCATCAAACAATATTTCTGTCTCTGTGCACAATGTTCTCTTGGTTCTTCTCTCTTTCCCATACTTCAGTTCATACAAGTCTTTCAAGGCCTTTCTGAAATCATACTGCTTGTCAGTTCTTATAGCACAATGATATTCCATCATCATCATAATATACCACAGCTTGTGTAGCCATTGCCCAAATGATGGGCATTCCTTTGATTTCCATTTCTTAGCCACCACAAAAAGAGCTGCTATAAATATTTTTGTGCAAATATGTCTTTTTCTCTTTTTGGGAAGTCTTTGGGATATAAACCTATCAGTGGTATTGCTGGATCAAAGGGTATGCACAGTTCTATAGCCCTTTCAGCATAGTTCCAAATTGTTCTCCAGAATGGTTGGATCTTTTCACAACTCCACCAACAGTGGATTAGTGTCCCAGATTTCCCACATCCCCTCAAACATTCAATATTTACCCTTTTTGTTATTTTTGCCACTCTGATAGGTGTGAAGTGATACCTCAGAGTTGTTTTGATTTGCATTTCTCTGATCAATAGTGATCCAGAGCATTTTTTCTTTTTTTTTTCCAGAGCATTTTTTCATATGATCACAGATAGATTTTATTTTTGTCTGAAAATTGCCTGTTCATATCCTTTGATCATT
Organism: Dromiciops gliroides; assembly: GCF_019393635.1. Classification (NCBI taxonomy): domain Eukaryota; kingdom Metazoa; phylum Chordata; class Mammalia; order Microbiotheria; family Microbiotheriidae; genus Dromiciops; species Dromiciops gliroides. The sequence goes on from NC_057862.1 coordinate 365,340,470, forward strand.
TATCAATTGGGGAATGACTTGTATTTTTATAAATTTGACTCAGTTCTCCACATATTTGAGAAATGAAGGGGCAGCTAGGTGGCGCAGTGGATAAAGCACCGGCCCTGGATTCAGGAGTACCTGAGTTCAAATCTGGCCTCAGACACTTGACACTTACTAGCTTTGTGACCCTGGGCAAGTCACTTAACCCCCATCCCTCCCCCCCCCCAAAAAAGAGAAAGGAGGTCTTTATCAGAGATATTTGTTTCAAAAATTCTTTCCCAGTTTTCCACTTCCCTTGTAATCTTGGTTACATTAGTTTTGTTTGTTTAAAACCTTTTAAATTTTATATAATCAAAATGATCTATTTTACATTTTGTTTTACTCTATATCTTCTTTGGTCCTAAATTTTTCCTCTTCCCATAAATCTGACAGACAAATGATTCCATACTCTCTTAATTTGCTTATGGTATCATCCTTTATGTGTAAATCATGTACCCATTTTGACCCTATTTTAGTATACAGTGGGAGATGTTGGCCTATACCTAGTTTCTGCCATACTGTTTTCCAGTTTTTGTCAAATAATGAGTTTTTGTCCAAAAGCTTGGATCTTTGGGTTAATCATATACTAGATTACTATAGTCATTTACTATAGTATAATTTATACCTATTCTATTCCGCTGATCCACCTCTCTATTTTTTAGCCAGTACCAGATTGTTTTGATAATTACCACTTTATAATAGAGTTTGAGATCTGCTACTGCTAGACCACCTTCTTTTGTTTTTTTTATTGATTCCCATGATATCCTTGAACTTTTATTTTTCCAGATGAACTTTGTTATTATTTTTTCTAGATCTATAAAACATTTTTTGATAGTTTGGTATAGCACTTAATTAATTAATTGATTGATTGATTTAGGTAGGATTGTCATTTTTATTTTATTGGCTTGGCCTATCCATGAGCAATTAGTATTTTTCCAATTATTTAGATCAGTCTTTATTTGTGTGAAAAGTATTTTCATAGTTTTTTTTTTCAAAATAAGACTCTCAGAGAATATTCCCAACAACAGAATTATTGGGTCAAAGGGTATGATTTTGGAGGTGGATAGTATGATATTTAATTAAATCACACAGCCTTTTTCCACAGTGAGACCTAAAAGTGTACCAAGTCAGCAAACTTTGGCCTTCAAAGTTATAGGCTCACAGGTGTCTGAGGTTAAAAGGATCTTATAGCTAGTTCAAACCGCTCATCTTACTGATTAAGTTAACTGAGCCCCACCGTAGAGAAATCAATTGCTTAAGAACATTGAGCTTGTAATTGAGTGAGGTGGGATTCCAGCTCAGGTCTTCTGATCTCAAATCCATTGTTCTATACCTTGCTGCCTTGTACTTTCCTCTGACTCTCCTAAAGAAGCTGCTCTTGAGAGCAAAAATCTCCTACATGGTTCTCAAGAAATACTTTGCTGGCCATGAGAACTGGCTAGACTCTCAGGCACTTAGGGCTTATGTGGAAGACCCATGTTATTCTCTAAGGTAGTCTAACCTGGTAGAGAAAGGTTTCACCAGGTACTAAAGTGCCTCAGCTGAATTATAGTGTCATTTATGATGAACAAAGGCAAGAAGAAAGGGTGGGAAGGGTGCTGGACTATATGTCCAAAGGCTCCTGAGGCCTAGTTTTGAGTCTGTGACCTTTGGACAACCATTTCACTTTTCTTGGCCTCAGTTTTCCTCTTTATATAATTAAGGGAGTGGATTAAATGACCTCTAGAGTTATTTCTAGCTCTAGCGTTCTGTGTCTCAGTTTCCCTATTCATCTCATGGGGAGATGAGTAACTGCTTTTTCTTATCTCACTGGGGCTAAGTTGATATTTTCTGAGATGCAAGAAAGACATCAATAAAGTCTTTTAGCCTTAATTTTAGTCTTAATTTGCTGCTCTCAGAGGAGAGTGCCCTAGGCTTCATGGTGAAGGAGATGCTATGTGGGAGAGGGTGTGTGCGTGGTAGAGGGGAGTTCTCACAATGGGAGTTGACATGGAGCTCGATTCAAATCAACACCTATTTATTAAGCATCATGCTAAATACTGAGGGTGAAGAGAAAGGCAAAAACAGCCCCTGCTCTCAAGGAGCTCACAATCTAATCAGGGGAGGGGGGACAGGCAAACAACTCTGTATGACATTATTGATGTTATTTTTCAGCCTTCCTTCTCCAAGAGAATCAATAACATCATGAGGGTGATGACTTGAAATGAAGCAGAGCTTTACAAAATCATAACTGGAGATAAGGAAAGCACTAGTATTAAGGAGGTCCAGGAATGACCCCTTACAGAAGATGGGGTTTGAACTGAGAATTAAAAGAATCCAGTAGACAGAAATGAGAAGGGAGAAAGTTACAAGTATGAGGGATAGCCAGTAAAAATTCACTGAGGAGACAGAATAGCAGCGAGGTGGCACAGGGGATAGAACACTGGGCTTGCAATCAGGAAGACTCATTCTCATGAGTGAAAATCTGTCCTCAGAAACTTACTAGCCATGTGACCCTGGCCAAGTCACTTAATCCTGTTTACCTCAGTTTACTCATCTGTAAAAATGAGCTGGAGAAGGAAATGGCAGACCACTCCAATATTTCTGCCAAGGAAACCCCAAATATGGTCATGAAGAGTGGACATAACTGAAACTACTGAACAAGAAGAAGGAGATAGAGTAAAGAGGAATTGTTAGGAACAATAAAGAGACCAGTGTTACTGGATCAAAGAGTGTATTGAAAGGAGTAAAGTGTAAAAGACAGGAAAAGTAGGAAGGGGCCAGGTTATGATGGGTTTTAAAAGCCACATGGAATTTTGTGTTTGATCCTAGAGGCAATAGGGAGCTACTGAAGTTGATTGAATAGAGGAGTACAAAGTCAAATCTGTCAGATTTAGGAAGATGTCTTTGATGGCTGAGTGGAGGATTTACTCAGGTAGGGAGAGATTTAAGGCAGGAAGATCAACCAGAAGGATATTATAAGAGTCTTGTACATGAGGTGATGAGAGATGTGGGAGAAAGACTGTCCAGCTGAGAAAAAGAAAGGGACAATTTTGCTAGATCATAGTTTGTAATGGGGAACAATGTGAAACTAGATTGGAAAGGAATGTGGGAACCTAGTATTCTTCCAAGTAAACTGTGAGCTGCTGTGGTTATAGGAACTCTGTCTTATATCTTCTACCAGAAGGCCTTACACAGGGCCTTGCTTTATGAATGTTTCTTGATTTAACCATTAAGGAAGGACCATAACCCTTAAGGCTCCACTACCTTGAAATTCCAAATGGAAAAACAAAACAATACCCTTAAAGAGAAATGCACTAAATTCCTTTTTTTTTTTTAAATTAAGTCAAAACAAGCAAAGCTGTGTTGTGGTGATGGTGAAGTACAGGGTGGGATAGAGTGGAGAATCCATGCCTAGATGTTGGCTTTGCCAAGCTGTCATTGGTGATTGGGCTCAAATATGAGACAATATGGGCATCCCACTTCCTCAGTGACAGTTATTAGGTCAATTACCCAGATCTCCTAAAACAGTGACTCAGTCAGGGAACAAGACCACATCCTCCCTTCTTGGGCAGTGTTATAAAAGTTATCTTTCTGAAAAGACAGTTTCTGCTTCTGGCCACCAGAGGGCAGTGTTTCCCCTTTGGTTTTGTTGTTTCTAGCTTGTTTTGTTTTGTTTTGTATTTTTACCCGCAATATCACTTCCATGTACACAAGGATTAACATCCTAGCATTACAGTCTGGAAGGAACTTCAGAGAGCATCTAGCACAACCCCTCCCCACCATCACAGCCACCCCCCCCTACCCATCACACACTATTTTACAGAGTGGGGAAAGTGACTCACTTAAATGCTCACAGACCCTAGGAAGCAAAGTTAGGACTTGAATCCAAGTTGTCTGAGTTCACATCATGGGACCTGTTTCCACTCATTCCCTCTCCAATCCTTCCTACATATAACTGCCAAGGCCATTTCTTATTGCTCAGGTTCTTCATTCTCCTCCTCAAAAACAAATGTTTATTGACTTCCTGTCATGTCTAAGATAAAATACAAACTCCTCAAGTCCCCCACAATTTGGATCCCACCTATCTTTCCAGATTTATTTTGTATTACTCTACTTTATATGCTCTGTTCTAGCCAAACTGGGGGACTGTTTGTTCCCCAAACTTGGCATGCCATCTCCCCTCTCTCCCTGTCTTCCCACCTGCTGTTCCCGGGGTTTGGAATGCCTCTGCTCTTCAACTCATGTGCCCGTATTCAAAGTCCCAGTACACGCAGACTTACTAGGGCAATTTCCTCTCATTTTAGTAAAACAGATTCGATATATTTTCCTTTAAGCTCTTTTTTTGAACTTTATTGAGATAACTAACAATATGTTGGGCAACACTGAATTTTGATCAATCTTTTATTTAACAAATAATTATGAAGCAAGGTCTATAACTTCATGGGGCGGGCCATGCAGGAAAGAGTGCTACATTTGGAGTCCTTGGTTTGATTCTTCTCACTTCTTATTCCCTCACTACTTAATACTTATGTGAAATATCAATTTCTCCATCTATAAGATGAGAAGTTTGGACTAGATTATTTCCAAGGTCTTTTTAAGCCAATAGCTACAGAATGGTAATAAAGCCTTTGGCCCAGGGTACCAATGTCAGGTGTGGAGAGTGGGTTGCTTCTTCTAAACGACCACTTTTCCCATATGGTATATTGGTCCTGGGTCACCACCCAAAGGGTCCCATCACCATGGTGCACCTCTTCTGGGGTTCACCTTCCTTCTCCAACCTCCAAAGTGGTGAGAGTCAGGCTGTCTTAGAGATGGGTGGCCCCCTTACCCAGTGTAATTGTACCTGCCCAGAACCCACTGATAAATAATGTTCTGTACCACGCCCACTGTGCACCTTAACCCTCCCTCATCTTGCCCCCCCCAGAAATTAATTTGCTCCAGGCACTGGAGCTTCTGGTTTTAACTCTGTTTTTCAGCTCTAAGTCTTATGCTCTCTTCTGGGGGTCAGGAAGAAAGCAGATGCAAAGAAGCCAGTGCACCAAGTCTTCCTGTTTACCCCACACAAGAGAAGCCAACTGGGACTATATTTCTTGAATCCCCTGTGATCTTCCCCTTCCCTCTGCCACTCAGCCCCAGTGTTCCAGGCCCCAATCCTGTGATATTTATGCTATCCTTATTTTCAGACTCCAGGCTAGGCCTTCTCCCCGCCCCCTCCCCCAGTCTCATCTTCCCTCCAGGGAGCCCCCTGGAACCCCTTCCTGGTGCCAGCCTTTGTGTGAATGTGGGCAGTGGAGGAAAGTAAGGGACTGATAAGAGGGGCAGGAGCCAGAGACCAGGCAAACCAGCCTGGGGCCAGCTTCCCACACTGCACAGCCCAGCAGGACAGAGCGGAGAGGAGCGGAGTCCTGCCAATTGCAGCTTGTCCCCAGCTGCCCCCGCAGTCCTGCCAGCCCAGCCCTCTTCTGGGCTCCTCTCCCTTGAAGAGAGCATGCACATTGCCTGCTGGCTAAGGTTTCATCATTTCTTTTCCTTCCAAAATCATTTTCACTTCAAACGAGAAAAGCTGGGAGTCCAGTTTGGGTGGGGTGGGGTAACAAAAATGAGGGAGGGGAGGATGTCCACATATGCCCTCCCCGCATTTCTCTGTCCCACATTTGGGACATGAACCAGGAAATTCCACCCTTAAAGGGTACAGGCCAGAAAGAGGGTGTGGCCTGGAGGGGCCCCTACAGTGAGCCAGGGCATGTGGCTTCAATTCCTGCCTCCCCCACTGACTTATTTTAACCATGTCCTGCCCCAGCTCTGTGCCTTGGCTTCCTCCCCTGGAAAACAGAGACACTTGAAGGGCAGACGCATTTTTAGGCCGGCTCAGAACCTTTGGACTGTCCAGCGAAGTATTCTGGTTGCCAACGGTGATCCTGAAGGGTACACTGTCTTTGAGATCCATCTTAAAGGTAAGGCATATCCAATATCTCTTAGAAGTCATGTATAGATGTTTTTTATGATTTCACATGTATAACTGATATCATATTTCTTAGATGGGGAGGGGCTGAAGGGAGAGAATTTGGAATTCACATCTTTTAATATTAACAATAAATAATATTTTTAAAAGGAAAAAAGTAATTTATGACTCTGACATTCATTAATTTGCCTAGACACTTCCTGAATCCGCTTCCATATATATATATATATATATATATATATATGTTAAGGCCTACTAGGTCAGTCTTGTAAGTAGCTTAGATTAAGGCGGTCAAAGGAATACTTATTCTGTGTATTCATGTAGCTCAGGAACTGACTGTTTGATTTTAGCCTGTCCTTTCAGTATGCATAGGCCTCACCGGTCTCAACCAATATGACTTTGCTGGAAGGTTGGATGGGAAAAAAGGCCTAACAACAAAAACAAATATTTCTGAAGGGCCTACTGTGGCAGTCACTGTGCTAGGCCCAGGAAATACAAAGACATAGATGAAATAGCCCCTGTCCCCAATAAGCTTACATTGTCCTGGGAGTAAAACACAGGAGGGAGAAAGAGCATGAACCACTAGAGCGAACAGAGAAGACTTCCTGGTGGAGGTGGCATATTACGCTTAGCCTTGAAGTACAAACAAAGATTCTGACAGGTCGATCTACAGAGAGGGCATTCTGGGCCAGGGAGAAATTCAGGGAGGTGAGAGATGGAACATTTAAACAGCAGCCAGTTGTCCAGTTTAATAGGAATGTGGAGTAATGTGAAATAAAGCAGGAAAAGTAGGCTTAGGAGATCATAAATTTAGAGCTGAATGAGTATGTTGGAACCAGACTGTGAAGGGCTTGAAAAGCCAAGCTAAGCATCATAGACCTTGAGCTGGAAGGGGCCTAGGTGGCTGTCTAGCCTAATGCCTTCATTTTACAGATGAGAAAATGGCAGCCCAGAGATATCAAATGACTTACCTGAAGTCGTGAGGCATTTCATGCCAGATGTTTATATTTTATCTTAGAAACCATAGGGAGCTACTGAACATTTCTGAACAAAGGAATGGCATGGTCAGACCTGTGCCTTAAGAAAGATTATTTTGGGGGGCGGCTGGGTGGTGCAGTGGATAAAGCACTGGCCCTGGATTCAGGAGTACCTGAGTTTAAATCCGGCCTCAGACACTTGACACTTACTAGCTGTGTGACCCTGGGCAAGTCACTTAACCCCCATTGCCCCATAAAAAAAAAAAAAAGAAAGATTATTTTGACTGGGCATGGTGGCAGATTCCTATACTCTTTGCTGCTGGGGAGGCTGAAGTTAATGGATCACTTGAGCTCAAGAGATCTAAGCTATGCTAGGGCTAGAGCTGACTGGGAGTCTGCGCTAAGTCTGATACAACTTTGGTGAACCCCCAGGAAGACAGGGGCCAATGGGCTATCTAAAAGGGGTAACCGGCCCTAGTCAAAAATGGACCAGTTTAAAGCTTCTATGGGCCTGTGAATTACCACTGTACTTCTAACAACCTGGGCTAGTTAAAGAGATCTAATCTCCCCCACTACCCCCCAAACTCCTCACCAAAACAAAAAGAGATAATTTTGGGAGCTGTTGCAGGCTGATTGGAGGCAAGCAGCTGGGTGGTATAGTCAGGCAGTCAGTCAACGAACAATAATTAATAATTAAGTGCCTACTATGTTCCAGGAACTAAGGCAAAAGACAGTTCTCATTCTGAAGAAGTTCACAGTCTAACGGACTTGGAGACAGGAAGTCCTGAATATTACAGGAATATCTTTCTTTGCTTCCATATTCTCTTGGGAATCTATGAGGTCCTCTCCCTCACCAGGTGATGATTCTTTTGCAATATTTACTCATAAATGTCTTAAACGTTTATCTTATCTGAACACAATATCATTCCTTTTTGATATTAATATTTTCCAATTGGTTCATCTGCTTGTGTTCAAGGTCTTTAATTGGGTTCTCTTCTTCCTGAGATCTTTAATAATTACAGTAATTTTTTTTCTTATAGCCCCCAATAACTCACTTTCTGACTCTTTCCCTTTTGATGGCAATTTTCTTGGGGACTGGATCACAAAGCCATCTCAACCCCTTCCCACACTGGGCAATTCATAGTTTACTGGCCCCCAGTGACTTCTGGGACAACAGAACTAGTCCCTGGTGGTTACTGGGCTCTCTTTCTCTCTCAGGCTTGGTGGAATGCTACATAGCCACACATATATGTCCTTCTCTTCCTTAGTTCTCTAATTTAACTCTGTTGGAGCACAGCGCCCTGGCATGCTGTGGTCACAGTCTGAACACATTTCTGCTATTTGGAACTCATGCAGGAAGGGGGAGTAGAATGCAGTTGAATTTTGTTGCAAGTCCATGGGTTACGTTGTGCAGTCTTGACCATGTAGTGGATGGTAAGGGAAGGAGGACTTACTTAGTGCCTTCTCTGCTATTAGTTTGTTGAATTGCTACCTTGTTCATGTGATTGCAGAGACAGCTGAATTTGTTTTATCTCTGGTGCATAATTCCTATTTTGGAGAGGTTCGAGGGGTCACAAGGATCAGAAAAAAATGTCTAGTCAGCCATCTTGTTTGGTAATATGACTCAGAAGTCTAGAAGCCCTGAGTTTTAATCCTGCTTCAGTTACTAATATTAGCTATGTGACCCTGAGAAAGTTACTTTACCTTCCCCAGCCTCACTTTTTTCACCTTTTAAATAGGGATAATAATGGCATCAATTTAAAGGGTTGTGAGAAATCAAATCAGATAATATATGTAAAACACTTTGCCAACCTCAAAGTGCTATATAAATGCTAAATATAATCATTATCATGGATTAGAGAGAGGAGAAACTCAAAGCAGAGGATAGAAATTGGAGGCCATTACACTAATAGTGTTGTTGATCCTTTGTTTTCAAAGATGACCAATGACATCATGGGGTGATATCTTGACTTGAGTGTAGTGAGGCAGAGTTGTGCAAAATCATTAGCCTCACTCTATCTTCCAGAGTCATCAAAGCCCAGTAGCAGGACAAAAGTCAAGATGACTGGTGATGTCAATGTCTGACCCAACCTGAAGTGCTCCACAATGCCTGCTTCAGTTGCCTTCATGGCCATTGGAACACATTGTTCTCATCACCCATTCTGCTGAGGGAAGACTTCGCATACTTGGGGTAGACATACCCCTAATTCACCAATAGGTTTGAGGCCTGTCAGTTACCCTTAACCTGGTTTAGCCTGTTTTCTGAGATGGTTTTACAAGGGTGTGACTTCTGTACCTGCTACAGCTTCTCAGAGCCACAGACGAGAATTGGGTGTTAGGTAGACCCCAAAGGCGAATGAGCAGCCCTGCAAAGAGCTCAGCAAGCCCTCACACAAGAGGTCCTGGTCTTCCTTGAATAGTCCGTACAACTCTATAATATAGGGAAGAGGTGGTGGAAATTTGATCTGAGATGGTAGCTGTGTGAGTAGAAAGAAGGGGATGGATATGAGAGATTGGGCAATTCTCTGGATTCCTTTCCTTTTTCCCTCCCTTCAACTCTGGCCCCTCTGGCCCTGATCCTCCTAGATTTATGCAATCTTTGCTAAGACTTAGCTCTACTTTTCCATCCTAAAGCCAAATTTCCTCCTCCAGCATCAATTATTATTGGCAAGATCTAACAATTGATGGGATTAGGTGGGTCAGGGAAAGTGAAGGGTCAAGGTTGACTCTGAGATTGGGCTACTAAGAGGCTAAAGGTACCTTTAACATACTTAGGAAGTTTGGAGGAAGGGTAGACTTTGGAGAATAAGATGAGTTCCATTTTGAACTTGTTAAATTTGAAATACCAATGGGATATTCAGGTAGAAATACTAACAAGCAAATGATAATGAAAACTAGAGTTCAGAAGGGAGATTAGCACTGGATTACCTAAATGTTAGAGTCATCTTCATAGAGAAGATTATTGAATTTAGGAGAGATGATGAGACCACTGAGAAAGCAAATATAGAGAGAAAATGCCTGAAGTCAGAGGCATGGTGAATAGGGCTTGGGAGGTAGATGACAATTCATTCAGAGTAGTCATTTCATCCTCAGGGGGAAAAAAAAGAGTAAGAAGGACCATTCAGACAGAGAGTAGGAAAGCCAGAAGACAAGTGTCACAGGGGGCCAAGGAAGTAGGGAATATGTAGGAGAGATCATTGACCAAAAGTTGCAGAGAGGTCAAGGTGGTTTCATGAAGATTATGATCAGAGAGAATAACTTCAGAGTTTAAGATCACAAAGATAGGGGGCGGCTAGGTAATGCAGTGGATACAGCGCCGGCCCTGGATTCAGGAGGACCTAAGTTCAAATCCAACCTCAGACACTTGACATTTCCTAGATGTGTGACCTTGGGCAAATCAATTAACCCTCATTGCCTTGCCTCCCCAAAATCACAAAGATAGCCCAGTTGTGGGTGAAGATAAAATCTAAGATACCAATCACATATGATAAATGCCTAATAAATGTTCATTGATTGACTAATTGTAAATATCTATGGTAAAGTTAAGGTTTAGCTCATATCATTTGAGGAGTTGGATAAACTGGGAGGTCTGGATGTTTCAGAGAACATTAAAATGCATATTGAAGCCCCTAAATATGAGGGTAGAGGTTGGGATAGAAAGGAAGACTGTGGGACAGGTATCAAACCCATTGAGCAAGGAGGGTGAACTAACAGTCTTCATATTATGACAACAAAGATCTGGGCCTGGTGATATAGATGGATGAAGTAAATTTAAAAGGAGGAAAAAGTTATAGAAAGATTAACAGAGGGAAGATCTGGCAGTGGCAGTGAGGATTAAGGTATAGGCCCGTTCCTTCTCCTAATCCAGAAACAACTCTTCCTTACCAGGAGAAGATAACCAAAACTGTGATATCTTCTTTTTATTCTGAGTGAATGAACTTATTTTTCCTGTTTCCTCATATTTTTTAAAATAATAAACATTTTTATTTAAAGTTTTGAGTTCCAAATTTTATCCCTCCTTCCCTCCCTCCGGCAGTAAGCAATCAGATATAGGTTATATATGTGCAAATATCTAAAACATTACCATATTGATCATCTTGTATAAGAAAGCTTGAATAAAAGGAAAAAATGAAAGTGAAAAATAACATTCTTCAGTCTGTGTTCCATCAAGATCAGTTCTTTCTTTGGAGGTGGATAATATGCTTCATCAATAGTCCTTTGGGATTGTCTTGGATCATTGTATTGCTGAGAATAGTTGTCATTCACAGTTCTTCATCAAACAATATTGCTATTATTGTGTACAATGTTCTCCTGGTTCTGCTCACTTTACTATACATCAGTTCATACAAGTCTTTCCAGGCCTTTCTGAAAGCATCCTGCTTGTTATTATTGTCATAGAACAATAATACTCCATCACTATCATATACCACAACTTGTTTAGCCATTCCCCAATTGATGGACATTCATTTGATTTCCAATTCTTAGCCACCACAAAAAGAGCTGCTATAAATATTTTTGTACAAATATGTCTTTTTCTCTCTTTTGGGATGTCTTTGGGATATAAACCTAGAAATGATATTACTGGATCAAAGGGTACAACGCAGTTTTATAGCCCTTTTGGCATAGGGCCAGATTGTTCTCCATAATGGTTGAATAGTTTACAATTCCACCATCATTGGATTTGTGTCGCAGTTTCCCCACATCCTCTCCAACATCCAACATCCAACATTTTCCTTTTTCATTATATTTGCCAAAATGTGGCATTTTCTAAAGAGAGACAGGAAAAGAAAGAGAGATTGGACAAAGGAAAGTTTATTAACTACAGGGCAGAGATTCTAGAGGGTGTGGCCAAAGGGGTGGGTAGAGGTTGGAAGACACTGGGAAAGAGGGCTGAGCTAGATGGAGAGGAAAGGGTGGAAAGACCCCCTGGTCCAGACAAAGACATTCTGGTAACATTTCCCTTAACTCTGAGGGAGTATGATCTATCTAGTGTGGCTGGGCTGGGACACTGGTGGTAGATACTCCTGGAAGAGTATTTTGGTCATTTGACAATCAATCAATGAGCATTTATTAAATGCCTACTATATATGTGTCAAATGCTGGGGATAGAAAGACATAAAATGAAATAACCTCTGCCTTAAGCAGTTTACATTCTGACCAGGTGAAACAACATAATCATATAAAAGCATATAGAAAAGGGGCAGCTAGGTGGTGCAGTGGATAGCGCACCGGCCCTGGAGTCAGGAGGACCTGAGTTCAAATCCAGCCTCAGACACTTAACACTTACTAGCTGTGTGACCCTGGGCAAGTCACTTAACCCCAATTGCCTCACTTAAAAAAAAAGCATATAGAAAAGACCAGATAATTTAGGAAGGAAAGCAACAGTGACTGCACAGATCAGGAATGACTTTAAGCCGAACATGGGGCTTGAGTTGAGTTTTGGAGGAAACTATAGATTCATAGAGAATGGTATCCCTGATATCAGGATGAACAGTAAAAGAAAATGCTGAGCACCTCTTGCTGAGAGGCAAGGAGAAATGTGAATCATGTGGCAGGAAGAATATGACATAGCCAGAAGAGAGACCACAGAAGTTTTGGTAGGAGAGTTGTAGTGCGACCCCTTTCCCTTTCACATAGGATGGTTCTGTTTCTACTTCCACCACCTTAACAAAGGCCCTCATGACCACTTTGTTGGGCCGTTCCAATAGTCTCCTTCCAAGTATTCTCCCATTCATTCTCTCTCACCTCTAATCCAACCTTCATATTTATGCTAAAATAATCTTTATGAGTAACTGTGTGGCATAGTAGATAGAGTGCCAAGGTCTGGAGTGAGGAAGATTCATCTTCCTGGGTTCAAATCTGTCCTCAGACACTTACTAGCTATGTGACCCCTGGCAAGTCACTTAACCCTCTTTGCCTCAGTTTCCTCATCTGTCAAATGAGCTGGAGAAGGAAATGACAAACCACTCCATTTTCTCTGTCAAGAAAACCCCAAATAGGGTCACAAAGAGTCAGATACAACTGAAAAAAAATTGCTGAAGAACAACAAACTTCCTTATGCATAGATCTGGTCACATCACTCCTTAGCTTCAACAGCCTTTGGTGATACCCTATGGCCTCCCAAGTACAATCTAGACTCCTTTGTATTCAAGGCTACCCACAATCCAGCAGCAGTCCACCTTTCTAGCTTTATGGTTCTTCATCTCCTTCATGTACTCCATGCTCCAACCAGACCCATTGCCATCCAACAAGCCCCAAAATTTCCTGTTTCCATGTCTTTGCTCATGTTGCTTCCTATTTTGGGAATGCTCTTCCTCCTCTTCTTTTGCTGTAGAATTCCTATCTATGTTTTAAAGCCCCACCCACCAAATGCCACCTCCTCCATGAAATCTCCCCTGATCCCTCTATCAGTCACAAGCTAGCCTATGCACTTTGTAGTATAGCTCTTTAATGCACTTAGCATATATTAGGTATTAGAATCTTTGGGTCTCATTCTCCTACTAGATTGTGAGTTTCATGAGGGCAGGGACTACCTCTTAATTAAATTTTGTATCTTCCCCAGTACCTGGCACATGGTGGATACTTAAAAGTTGTATATAGAATCATTTATTTATTTCGTGATAGGTGGTGTCATGAATAGAGCGCTATAAAGAAGATTTAAGTTCAAATTCTGCCTTAGACAGTTACTAGCCATGTGAACCTAATCATCATTTAACATTTCTCAGCCTCAGTTTCCTTATGTATATGTAACTGAGTTTTCACCTAAAACTGAGGCATTTTTTGTGTGCAAGGAGACAAGACTCCTAACAGGACCCCTACTTGATAGAGAGGAAATGCTGATGTGACACTATGAACCAGCATAAGTGGCAGAGCTGGTTCCAAATTGCTTAGGAGAGAGATACTTGTAGCTCTGATCATTCTTTTTTTTTTAAATTAATAAAGTATTTTATTTTTTTCCGTTACATGTAAAGATAGTTCTCAACCTTTGTTTATACAAGCTTTACAATTTAAGATTTTTCTCCCTTCCTCCCCTCCCTCCCCCCTCCCCTAGACAGCAGGTAATCTGATATAGGTTATATATATATATATATATATATATATATATATATATATATGTATGTATGTATGTATATGTATATGTATATATATATGTACACATAATAACATTAATCCTATTTCTGCATTAGTCATGTTATAAGAGAAAAAAATCAGAGCAATGATGGAAAACCTCAAAATAGAAAAAAAACAACAGCATCAAAAACAAAAGAAATAGTATGGTTCATTTAGCATCTATACTCCGCAGTTCTTTTTTTTTTTTTTCCTGGATTTGGAGATCCTCTTCCATCACAAGTTCCCTGGAACTCTTCTGTGCCATTGCATTGGTGAGAAGAATATAGTCCATCACAGTAGATCAACACTCAATGTTGATGTTACTGTGTACAATGTTCTTCTAGTTCTGCTCATCTCACTCATCATCAGCCCACGCAAGACCCTCCAAGTTTCTCTGAACTCCTCCTGCTCATCGTTTCTTATAGCACAATAGTATTCCATTGTATTTCATATACAGCTCTGATCATTCTTCAGGACTGACTTCAGAGAGGAAAGGGAGAAAGATTTGGAAAATGCACATGTCTAGGGGCAGCTAGGTGGTGCAGTGGTAGAGCACCGGCCCTGGAGTCAGGAGTACCTGAGTTCAAATCCGACCTCAGACACTTAACACTTACTAGCTGGGCAAGTCACTTAACCCCAATTGCCTCACTAAAAACAAAAAACAAAAAACAAAAAAAAAGAAAATGCACATGTCTAAGGGGAATCAGCTCCTTAACATGTCCCTGATTCCCAGCTTGCTTCCTATAGAGCCTTTCCCCTTGGATGAGACTAGGGCTCTCTTGGTTTGAGATGAGATTTCTTCTTACTCCTAGAAAAGAGCAATTGACTCTTGTGTTTTTTCTGATATATTCTGAACTGCAGAATTCAAATTTCTGTTCACTATTTGCTTGAATAAATGGGTTTACTTACCGTTCACTTGCTGAGATGGTCATTTATGTAACCAGCATTTGATGGGAAGGGACCAAGTCCATGGGTGTAAGTAAGCTAGGGGCAACCCCTTTCTCCTTAAGAGTGACCCAGAAAGTGGCTTTTATTCTAAACCAAAGTCATACTCCTAGACCAGTAATATTTAGAGAAGCAAGAGTTATAATTCTGGTCCAGTATGTCCCTCAGCAACTAGAGAGAAGACCACTCAAGCTTGTGTTGCTCCAGGTGCCTGCCTACTTCTCTCTTCACTTCAGCTAATGTGCTGATGATGATCCAAGTGCTACCCCAGGCTCTCCTCCTTTTCTCAGAGGTAGTCCAGATTTCTGACCATAGTTATCCATGCCTTCTAAGAGACACATGAAAAATTTAGACAACTCATATGAAAACATATAGTTTATGTGGACATATGCACATCTTACATATAAAATGAGGGGTTTGGACATTATTGCCTCTTCTAGCTCTAAATCTATGGTCCTAGAAATAACTGAGTGAATGAGCAGAATTAAGCAAAATGATAAATTGGTTGGGAGATTTGGTCAGGAAAAATATTATTAGTTGAGAATGCCTAACTTCACTTCTTGTCTCTGCTTTTTTACTACCATAGGCAAATAATTTAATTTCTCTGGACCTCAGTTTCCTCATTTGTAAAATGAAAGGGTTGAACCAGCTGACCTCTAAGGTACTTTTTGGCTAATTTATAATCCTATGTACCTTGGGAAAAGAAATAGTGGTAAGTCCTAAACTCTGAATTCTCTCTGCACTTTTCCCAAACAGTGGTTCCCCAGGCTCTGCTTGAAGATGTTCATTTATAGGGAATTCACTGCCTCATGAAGTAGACTAAATATTTTCAGGCTAGTTTGTGGATAGCCTTCCAAAGCAGGATAAGGGAATTGGACTTTATTCTATAGGCAGCAGGGGTCTATTCAAGGCTTTTGAGCAGGGAGATGACATAAGAAAAGACCTGTTTTAGGAAGAAGAATCTGGCGCTGTGTGTGTAGGAAGCAAGGAAGAGATACTGGAGAGGGGAGAACTGGTAGGCAGTAATCCAGGTCTAAAGTGACAAGAACTCTGAACTGGAGTGGTGAGGAGGGAGCAAAATGGAAGTTTGGGATGCAAAAAGATACTGGGAAGTAAAAAGCCATGGGAAGTGGTGTTTGATTGGATATTTAAGACAAAATTGTGAACCCTGAGTGCCTAGAAAAATTATACCACCAAGAGAAATGGGGAAGTTGGGAGGATCAGGAGGAGGTTTGGGGTCAGGAAATCAGGAAATCATAGTCAAGTTGAGTTTGGAGGACTGGCAGAAAAGGCAGGCAGATATGCATTGGAATCATTGATCCACAGCTGAGAGGGACCTCTGCCACACTGTCTGCTTTCAGCTTTGGGAGGCCTTGGTGTGGATGTAATAGTGGAAAACCATGGGAGTGGATGAGATTACCAGGGGAGAGAATGCAAAAATCAGAAAGAAGAAGACATGTCCTCACCTTCCCTCTGGCTCCAGATGTGCCATGGCCCAGCTCAGGTACAATGAGCCCCTGAAGTGATCCAGCAGAGCCCACATGAGCTCTGAAAGGAAGCATTGTGTGCCATGAAGGTCAATTCCCAGGGAAGAAAACTGAAACCCTCCTGGGGACCAGTGGGCAAGCACCTGAAGCCAGCAGCCCATAGCCCCACAGTCTTTGCACATAGTAACCATTTAATAAATATTTGTTCAGGGACTGAAGCCTTTCCTGTCTGCCCTAGGACACCCCCTGCCCCTGCACCTCCTTCCATTATCCCCAGTGTCTAGCATCTTCTCTCTCTCTCTCTCTCTCTCTCTCTCTCTCTCTCTCTCTCTCTCTCAGCCCCTTTCCCATTGACTACAAACACACTCAATTCTCCCCATTTTGAAAAGAACCTCCCTTTTCGTCTCGCACGAGAACGTCCTGGCTCCATTTCCATGCCATTACCCTCCATTATCCTCTTTCTACAATCTGACAATCTGATACCACCCTTCTGAAACTACATTCTTGGGATCCACCAATGACCTCCTCATTGCCAAGTCCAATGACCTTTTCTCAGTCTTCATCCCCCTTGGACTGCTCTGGAGCATGTGACTACCACCTCCTCATAACAAGCCTCTCCTCCTAGAAGCCTCTCTGACCATGCCAGCCTCCAGCATCCCCTTCCTCCTTCCCTCCTCTGAACTCCTATAATATAAAGTCCTAGCATATTAGAATTAAAAGTAGACCCCAGTAGCTAGGTGGTACAGTGGATAGAGCACTGGCCCTGGATTCAGGAAGATTCAAGTTCAAATCCGGCCTCAGACACTTGATACTAGCTGTGTGACCCTGGGCAAGTCACTTAACCCTCATTGCCCCACCAAAAAAAAACAAAACAAAAATTAAAACTCAAGTGTACCCCAGAGGCTATCTTGTCCAAAATGTACCTGAACAGGAATTTCCTCCACTATATGCCTAACAAATGGTCATGTAGCTTCTGCTTAAAGACCTGTAGTGACAGGGAGCTCACTATCTGATGAAACTTATTCATACTTTGTGATTGCTCTGATTGTTGGGGAAAATCTCCCAACATATTGTCTGGACCATTGATTTGTCAATTACAGTAAATGATATTTACTGCCTCCAATAGTTATTTAATTTGGGGTGTTTTATAACTTATTTTTCCCATATAGAACATCCATGTTGCAGAAAGACAAAGCTATAACTAGGGTGGGGAGACCAGAGCTTTTCCTCTAATTACCAATATGGGGAGGAGTGCTTCCTCTTCTTGCCCAACATGTTGCTACCTAGGCCCCTTTTGGAGCCTGAACAACGAGATACCACAAGAGTCAGGTCTGTCTCTTACCCCATTGTCATGCCCTCCTCACCTGATAACTACATCCTGGAGCAGTATGTGCCTGCTTCCGGAGGGTCTTGCTCCTCTCCTGGGACCAGCCTTCTGTCATGAATGTTTGTCCCTCTTACCACCCCATACCTACCACCTCCTCCTCTTCCCCCTTCTTCCAGGAGGGTGGTCCCCAGGATGTGCTAAACTCTGTATTGCTCACTTCCTCTCTCCACTTTACCTTCTCTGTGAGGTTACCAGATATGGCTATACCACAGAGCTTCCTTCCCTCTCTTGGGGTCCATCTTCAGTGGGGATCTGCTCTTCTCTTGTCGGGTCACTGTACTGCCCAACTATTCTTCTCCCTTCTCCGACACCAGTGGGACTGCACTTGACAGAACAAACAATCTTTGGTGCCTCTTCTCCTTCCCCAATATCGTGGGGATTGCCTGGTGAGGCTACAATGGCATCAGGACTTTCCCTTCTGTACCTCTACCTTCCCTTCCTTCCTGAATCACCTAGGAAGGCCATTCTCTGTCATTTCTTTTTCCCTTCCTCCAACTCTTCCCTGGGCACCAGAATCCCAAGCTATATTTCTGTGGAAATGGAATGGCATTTGGCAGTATTGGCTGACATTCACTTACTCTGTGACTTTGTGAAAATCACTTCATCTCTTTGGACCTCAGGTTACTGATCTGCAATATGGGTATAGTAATATATCCACTATCTGCTGTGCAGAGTTGATGTAGGGGAAGCACAGTTTAAATCTCAATTGGGGGGGCCAGCTAGGTGGCACAGTGGATGGACCACCAGCCCTGGATTCAGGAGTACCTGAGTTCAAATCCGGCCTCAGACACTTAACACTTACTAGCTGTGTGACCCTGGGCAAGTCACTTAACCCCAATTGCCTCACTAAAAAAAAAATCTTAATTGGGGTAGGGATTTGGGGATTGGGAAAGGAACGAGTATTTATTAAACACCTACTATGTGCCAGGCACTAAGCTAAGCACTTTACAAATACTATCTCATTTGATCCTTACAACATCTCTAGGAGTAAAGTGCTATTATTATTCCCATTTTATAGTTGAGGAAACTGAGGCAGACAGAACTTAAGTGACTTACCCAGGGTCACTCAGCCAGTAAGTTTCTGAGGTCACATTTGAACTCAGTTCTTTCTACTCCAGGCCCAGGATTCCATCTACTATGCCACCTGGTTGCCCTTAAGGGTAACTTAAGGCTATAGAAATGTGAGCAAGAGAGCAGGTCCCAGTGTTTGCATTCCCAAACCCCCAAGCCCATGTCCCCCATAGTAAGTTGGTGCTCAATAAGCCTTTGTTAATTTATTTGGAGTGAGAAGCCTGAGTTTGAATCCCATATCTGCCACTTATTAGCTGTGTGACATCTGGCAAGTCTCTCTGTCTCCCCAGGACTCAGCTTCCTTCCTTATCTGTAAAATAAGAAGTTTGGATGAGATGGCCTCTGAGGTCCTAAATTTATAATCCTGTGTTAGACTGATGATTCCATGAACCTATGAACAAGTCAGGGCTTGATTAAAATTATTTCAGTGAATATTTTTTATCTTTCTATGGCTCGTCCAAGGTGACATAAGGAGTTAAGGGCAGATCTGGAACAAGGGAGGGGGGCGGGAGGATGGGGAGTGGAAAAAATCCTAGACTGAGAGTCAGGAAAACTGGGTTCTAGTTCCAGTTTTGTCACTGGTCTGATGCATGACTTCTAAAGGCTGAGCAGCCCACCCAGAGAGATCAGAGCAATGCTGCTATAAAGATGTCACATTAGAACTACATGCTGGGCCTCAAGCCTTCCCCACATCCCTTTGGGAGAGGCTGGAACCTCTAGTAGAAGTAAGTGTAAGGGTCAGACTCTGGCTTCAGGCAGATGATTAGGGGACATTGCACGCTGGTCACTTCTTTGATTGCTCTTCTAGGTTAGACCTTGATGGGCAGGGGCCCTCAGGGGACCAGAGGACTCCAAGGCCAGCCAGCTGGAATTCCTTTGGGAGAAGCATTTCTGGCAAAGGAGGCTAGCAGAATGCTGCGGAGGGACCCAAACTGTCCAACAAGTAGGGCATCAAATTAGAAATATTTCAGAGCAGCTCAGCATGTGAAGAGGAAAGAGCCTGGGACATTACAGTCATAACTGGGTTTGATTGCGAGCTCTGATGCTCCCTAACTCTGTGATGGGGCTAACGCCCTCATCTCTCTATAGCTCAACTTCCTCCTCTGTATAAGGGGACAGGAATACTCCTGCTCTCTCTCTCTCACGGGGCTATTGTGAGGAACACACTGTGTCAACCTTCAAGTGATATGGAAATGTGGACAATGTGCTAGGGTTTACAGAAATTTTCTTCCCTTTCTTCTTTGGCTAAGTCACCTGCACTGAATGTGAGGAGTATGGGAGGAGGAGAAGAAACCTGGCCCTGCCCTGGGGGCGGGGCAGCTGCTGTGCTGGAGCCAACTCCCTGGAGATCCTTAGAGCCAGCGGTGAAATGTTCAGTGTGAGCACTGACACCTCAGAAATCATCAAATGCTGCACATAGAACTTGAATGATCATTTTGTTGATTGTCCGGATTTAATAGAAGGATAGAGAAGATATTAATAATGCAAATTAAACTTAAGAAGTATGTCCTGAACATTTTTTTTTTTTAGTGAGGCAATTGGGGTTAAGTGACTTGCCCAGGGTCACACAGCTAGTAAGTGTTAAGTGTCTGAGGCCGGATTTGAACTCAGGTACTCCTGACTCCAGGGCCAGTGCTCTATCCATTGCGCCACCTAGCTGCCCCCCTGAACATTTTTTTAAAGAAACAATTGTTAAACATTTACCAGCATACTCCTGGCTCTGCCAAGTATGATAATATATGCCAACGTTAAAGTGCTGGATAAATATCAGTTGTTATTATTTATTATTACTGTCATTTCACTCTCATATTTTTGGTAGGGTTCAGATAGACATGGCCTAAGGATTATTCTTTTATATTTAATGTCCTGCAGACTGTTATTACTATTATTATTTCATTCTCTTGTTTTTCAATGGAGTTGAGATAGAAAGATACCAGGGAGAAGTTGCTATCCTGCTATCATTGCTTATTGTTCAATGCTCCATTGTCCATTGCACAGATAAATGGAATGATTGCTTTTCATCATTGAATAAAAGTATTAGGATATAAAGATCCTTTGTGGGGTCACTGAAAGCATCTTTGGTAAAACTCCAATGGCAGACAGGACAACAGGGATGAGCAGTATTTCATTCTGTTCCCATATATTATTTTGACCTCCTCCAACAGGTCTCTATGTTTCCACATTTCTTTTTGTTCTTTGGAGCTTGCATATTATGAGTATTTGGGCTAGGGTAGGGACATTGATTTTTTTTTTAAAGCAGGGCAGTGAGGATTAAATGACTTGCCCAGGGTCACACAACTAGTAAGTGTCGAGTGTCTGAGGCTGGATTTGAACTCAGGTCCTTCCGAATCCAGGGCCAGTGCTTTATCCACTGTGCCCCCTGGATGCCCAGGGATGTCCATTTTAAATGTGTTTTCTTAAGTTTTTACAGATTGTTGTTATGTGGGGACAATTGTGAATAATAGTTCAATCTGTGATAATGATTCGGTTCCAATACAGTTTGTTGATTGAGTTCTCCAGACTATTTTGATGTCTGAATGTGCAATATGAAGATGTCTGGCCTGTCACTGCATCAAAGAGAAAGAGTTTCTGATGTCTAATTCTAGCTACCAGGTTATTTCTTGCTAAGTAGGTGCTAAATGTTTAGAGCAGTCGTGTGTTGTATGCCTTTCATAATTTCCTTACACAAATCCGAGCTTTTAAGGACAAGCTTTTTGTAGTTTCTGATGGCAAAGACCTGGTGCTGAATGGCCCTTCATTTCCACAAACAAATCTTCATGACCCGGGCATTTGTTCAGTCCTTCTTTGTTGACGTATTATTGACTGAGTTCATATAGATATTAACCATAAAGGGCCTTTTTGATCCCACTCTTGGCTCTCATTAGTTTGATAGATTCCATCCAGAGGTCAGCCACTTTTACAGTCAAGAAATCCAACGGCATGTGCCTGCTATCATCCTTTCCTATGGCTTTGTGGAGTGATGTCTGTTTGTTCCAAAAGCATTTCTATTAGAGTTTGATCTCTAAGAGTATCTATAAAGCCTCTTCTTCCTTTTTGAAGTCAAAGTTTTGCTCTTGCTATAGATACCTTAGATGGCTGCTATGTTTTGTTAATATAGTATGAGCTTTTGTTAGAACACTTTCCAAATCTGTTACATCCCATTTCAAAATTCCAAAGGTGTACATAAAAACTGGTATTGTGTACAAGTATTCATTGCTTTCAATATGTTCTTCCCATTTAGCTTCAACTTCAGGATGCTGATGGCTCATAACATATTTAGCCACAACTTTCCCCCTTAATATGTTTTGCCTGAAGGAAATGAAGATATTTGTACACATTACTTTTTTTTTTTTTGGGTGAGGCAATTGGGGTTAAGTGACTTGCCTAGGGTCACACAGCTAGTAAGTGTTAAGTGTCTGAGGCTGGATTTGAACTCAGGTCTTCCTGACTCCAGGGCCGGTGCTCTATTCACTACGCCACCTAGCTGCCCTGTACACATTACTTTTATCCATTGGCTTGTTAAGGGCTAAAATTCTAGCTAGACTGTCTAAAATCTAATGAGTGGTTGCCAATAAATTATAAGCTTTTAAGCATTTATTAAGGAGAATAAGAATTTGGTAAAGAGAGAGAGCGAAAGGCCTAGATTCCTATCCATTAAAGGGAGAACGCATTTCTAGCTCCATTCTCCACCAGCGTCCTCAGGAAAGAGAAAGAGAATCAGAGCACCAACTCCCCCTTCCTCCTCCTACCAGCAAACGTCACTTCCTGACGCCAAAGAAAAGATGCATGTTCTTGCCCTCAAAGACCTTCCTTTCATGGCAGAGCTTTTCTACAGTAAGTCTTCAGCAGGTGGCATCATTCCAATCATTACAGGCTCAATGGAACTTCCAGATTCAAGACCTAAACCATCAGACACAATTTTTCCTGTGTGTACATTAAGAATTTTATAATGTTGAGTCCAGATGATATTTTGATGTCATTGGAGTATCTACAATAAAAAATCATTGTTTAACCTGTTGTTGTTTTGGGGAGATTAATAAGTGATAGAGTTTTGGGGAGTGATTAATAAGACATTTTGCTTCAACTTCTTTAATTTGGAAGTCATGTGCCTTCAGCTTAGGACTTGTATTAGTGCCAGCGAATCATCAAATCAGCCCAGTTCTTTTTTCTTAACAACAACAGCTTTTTATTGAGTACAACTCAGTGGTGAAGGTGGAGAAGTGTCATGAGAAAAAGTGAAAGCTGATATGGTGAGCAGGGACCCACTAGAGAGGCACAGAGGAGAGAGAGGAAAGGGTAGGACTTTCTAAAGGAGGCAGTCATTCTTTTTTTTCTGAGTAATTTAAGCATTTTATTACTAAGGCCAGCAGGTTATTAATAAAAGGATTGTCATTTGGCCATCTCTCTTAGACCAAAGACCCCTAAGAACATCGGGGTCACAGTTTATGTGCCCATCAAAGAAGGGGTATTCCTGAGGGATGGTAGGCAGTCATTCTCGAAGGAGTCAGCTGGGCTGGTCCAGGTGAAGTGCCACAGAGTTCCAGAGAGCCTCTCTTTATATTAGGCAGGTGGATAGAGTTCATGGACCTCGCTGGGGATTCATGGACTGAACTAAAGGAAGTCTACCAATTCTGGTAGCAAGAATGTTTTTTGTCTAGTCATGGCTTGGTTGGACTCAGGGTAACGGATTTTCATTAGCCACTTCTATGAGAAGGGAATGGATGGCTGTAGGAGGTGAGGGTGGGAAATGCTGCTGGGATCACTGTCTACGAATTTCTTTTTTCTTTATCTTAAGGTACCAGTCTTAGTTATATCTAGGAAAAATAAATTTAAATCTAGGGGGAACCATAATGAGCTTAAACTCTGAAAAAAGTGTATATGGGGGCAGCTAGATGGCACAGTGGATAGAGCACCGGCCCTGGATTCAGGAGGACCTAAGTTCAGATTCGGCCTCAGACACTTGATACTTACTAGCTGTGTGACCCTGGGGAAGTCACTTAACCCTCAGTGCCCCGCCAAAAATGAAAAACAAACAAAAGTGTATATGAATTGTTCTTGACATGATTGCATTGAAAACATTTTAGAGAATAGCCTTTCATTTAGACATTAAATACTCTAGAAATCTCACTCTACTTAGCTCCATTTTAGATAATTACAGTATGTAAATAAGCCATGAGTGCAATACTGAATGAAAGGCTTTGTGATAATCAACAAAAGCAGTGTGTATGTTTTGGTGCTTTGGGGGAATTTATTCCATAATTACTGAATCAATAACAAGTTATTCTTTTTACTTCTGGGGTTTGGGAAAAATTTGTCCTTCAGCCAATATATAGTTTTCTTATAAATGTTCATAGATTTTTATAATACAAGTTGTGAAGGCTTTGTATAAAGCACATTTGTGCATAACTGGTTCAAATGTGGGAGAGTCACTGGTGTTCTCATCCCTTGGTAAAAACTATATGATATCTCCTAATAAGAAAGGTGGGATCAGGGTTATGTTTGAAGGGAAGCTGCTAAAGTCCTTTTTGTTTGTTTGTTTGGTGTTTTTATTTTGTTTGTTTTGTTTTGCGTGGTACTGAGGGTTAAGTGACTTGCCCTGGGTCACACAGCTAGTAAGTGTCAAGTGTCTGAGGCCAGATTTGAACTCAGGTCCTCCTGAATCCACTGCACCACCTAGCTGCCCCCTCTGCTAAAGTCCTTCGCTAGTAATGCATATGACTCTGTGAAATGGTTGAGCTAATAATTAGGGATCTTATTTAGCCCCATCACTTTCTAGTTTTTCACAGAGGCTAGAATTTCAATCACCCTCCTTGATTTAACTGTACTGTTGTTATTTTTTATATTCATGGTGTACAAGATTTCTATTATTCCTTTGATCCAACTTGTGCTTTCACTATATTGGACTTCTTATGATCATATCAATATCCAGAAATTATCCACATGGTCCTTTTTACCTATGATTTCTTTATCTCTTAAGGCTCATAATAATTTTTTTCTTTTTTAAATTAATGTTGAATTGTTTATTTTGCCCTTTCCTCTGTGTTGACTCTTTTAATTGCTTTACGTTCCTTACTTTTGTTTTTGGTTACTAATTAAGGTAAATTGAATATCTAATATGCTTTTGTTTTCTGGATTCCTTTCTTCATATTTTGGTGTCTTTAATTGGACAACAACACATTCAAGTTTTTTAATGTGTATAGGAGATAGATATTGATGTAACCAACCAGTTAGTCAATAAACATGTATTAAGCATCTACTATATGCAAGACACTGTGCTAAGCACCGGAGATACAAATATGAAAAAAAGATAGTACCTTCAAGGAACTTACAGTCTAATGGCAGAAGACAACAGAAGGAAGTAGGAGAAGAAAGTACCCACTTGAATGTGAAGGGCATAATGGAGAATTCCAAAGAAGTGCAAAGTAGTCAAGTACAGCCACGTGAGAGATGGACTCTTCCAATGGCCTTTTCCCTGATTGTCACTTATGTCAAGGAGGCTTTTGACTTAGTTGGAATTGTTGCCATTGTCATCATTATCATGGTTGTTATTTCTGCCCATTCTGACCAAGTCAGCTTCCCTTGAGCTCCTGGAATTGACAAAGATGTGAATAAAGACCCAAAGGAGGATGGGGCAGCTAGGTGGTGCAGTGGATAGAGCACCGGCCCTGGAGTCAGGAGTACCTGAGTTCAAATCCGGCCTCAGACACTTAACACTTACTAGCTGTGTGACCCTGGGCAAGTCACTTAACCCCAATTGCCTCACTAAAAAAAAAAAAGACCCAAAGGAGGGACAACACTGGTCCTGAAACAACCCAGAACCACATTGATTCTTATCCCCATTCTTCTGGTATCCCCACTGTAAGCAAAACCAGCTCTTCCTGCTGTCATTGGTTCCTGACTCCGGGCTCTGCCAGTCAATCCAATAATGAAGTCACAAACTTGCTATTACAGTAACAGCAGTAACCTGGGGATCATTATGACAAAGATTGTGTTTCTTCCTATAAAGCTCCTGAGGATAACCCCAAATAAAGAAATAAGGTCAATAGAAGAGCAAATTTTGAATGAAATTTCTGTTGTGGCACCTATTTGGGAAATGAGACAGCTGGGGGCTGAGTAGACAGGGTACTGGGGCTGGAGTCAGGAAGATGTGAGTTCAAATCCCGCCTCAGATACTTAATAGCTGTGTGATGCTGAGCAAGTCACTTCTGTCTGCCTCAGTTTCCCCAACTGTAAAATAGGGATAATAATAGCACCTGCCTCCCAAGGTTATTGTGAAGATGAAATGAGGAAATATTTGTAAAGCACCTAGCATAATCCCTGGCACATAATAGGTCCTAGATAGATGCTTATTTCTCCCCCTTGGGGATGATGGGGCACATGACAGAGCAGGTAGGCATTAGCAAGAGGGAAGAGGGAGTTTCCTACTTGGCCCAGAATTCACCTTCCTCTGGATCCACCTGTGAGGTCAGTGCTCTTGATCCAGCATCCCAGCCAGGCATCTCTCTCTCTGCTCTGCCCCTTCATTTATCAAAATCAACCAAGAACATTCCTACCGCAATAGAAATAAGAATGATGTTAAGAATAATCATTTCTTTTTCTTGGACTGAATTCAGAGGGCAGAGACTGTCTCACTTTTGTGTTTATATCCCCATTGCCTAGCACATATTAGGTTTAATAAATATTTGATTATTGACTGATTCCCTTCTCCTTTTTGTTTTTTTGGGGGGCTTTGTGGGGTTTTTTTTGCAGGGCAATGAGTGTTGAGAGACTTGCCCAGGGTCACACAGTGTCAAGTGTCTGAGGCCAGATTTGAACTCAGGTCATTCTGAATGCAGGGCCGGTGCTTTATCCACTGTGCCACCTAGCTGCCCCCCTTTTTCCTTTTTCCTTTTTGAAAGGACTTTGAGAACTTTTGAGATCTAGAAACACATTGAGAAAGTGTGAAGCAGAAGGACAAAGAGAAGGGGTAGCCAGAGTGGATTTCTGAAGGATCTAAAAACTCCATGGAAAATGCTGAGCAGGAGTAACATCAGCTAGGTACTATTTCAAAGTGGGAGATTGATACCTATTTGAGTATTGCTGGAAATGTTATTGTTATTGGTATTGGTAGTAGTAGTAGTAGTAGTAGTAGGAGTAGGAGTAGGAGTAGGAGTAGGAGTAGGAGTATTGTTATTATTTTATGCCACAGGGCAAGGTGGGAGAATTGAGGGAGCAAGAAGCCTTTGTGAATCAGGATTCAGAAAAGGCCTGGGGTGGGACCAGTCATAACTACAGGATGTGTTTAAAATCATGATGACTCAATTTGCCTGTGGTACCTGGGAGAATATCATGTATGAGTATCAAAAATAGAGTTGGGCTGGGAAAGAAGAACCAGGTTAGGTGCTGGGATTTACTGCTATCTTGTGGGTGGATGGGTGGGGATGAGGCCACAGCAGGCTACCAAGTTGCTGCTGGGAGAGGGTGCAAAAGAGGAAGGATTTATTCTGGCTTCAAAATAAGGAGATTGAACTAGAGAAAGGCATGTAGGATTTCCCAAGAAGGAAGATCTAAGAAAGGAGACCGAGAAATGGGAACTAAGGCACTAAGGCATTAAGGGCAGAAGATATGATCTTTCTGTGCATAGGCTGATTTTGCATGTTCCATAATCTTTGGTTTGGGGCCCCTGCTCATTTGTGCTTCCAATATTTCTGAGTCAGTGTTGGCTAGGGGGATAGACAGCTTCAGCTATGTGATTCTGAAAAAGCAAGGAAGTGTGAAAGCAGGGTAAACAAAAGCAAGGAAGGTGTGGAGCAGAGTGAGACTGTTTCCTAAAGGGGTGCCAAAGGGGAAAGAAACCTAAATACTGAGTGGTATTATAATGTACATGGTGCTTTAGGGCACTGTGTAGATTTTATTTTCAGAGTTTTAACAGAGTTATTAAAGCATGAGTCGATAGTGTGATGTGGCAGCTAAAGAAAATGAACATGATTTTGTGCCTTTAAAGAGACATGGTGTCCAGAAGGGAACTGATTGGGGCAGCTAGGTGGTGTAGCGGATAGAGCATCGTCCTTGGATTCAGGAGGACCTGAGTTCAAATTCGGCCTCAGATACTTGACACTTACTAGCTGTGTGACCCTGGGCAAGTCACTTAACCCTCATTGCCCCACAAACAAACAAAACACAGAAGGGAACTGATCATCCCACTGTCCCCTGTCTTAATCAGACTCCATTTGAAATATGGATACAGTTCTGGATACCACATTGTACTAAGGATGTTGACAAATAGGGATATGTCCAGGAAAGGACCTCCAGAATGTCAAGGAGACTAGAAATATGCCATATAAGCATTGGACAAAGGCATTGGAGATGCTTATTCTGGAAGAGAGAAGGTTTAGGGGTGGGGTGGGAGGGAGGAGTAGTCATGATAGTATGAAGTACTTGGATTTGTAACTTTAAAGTAACTTTAATGAAGTAATTTTGAATTATGGTGCTCTATCCTCCATTATGACAGTAGAGATCAATCTTCTGTCTAAGGCTTGTATCTCCCCAGGGTCCAGCATTGTGCTCTACACATAGTAGGTACTTAATAAATGCTTGTTGAATAAATGAATGGTTGGTTGTGTTATTTCAGTATTTGAAGGGTTTGTCATGTGAAAAAATAATTTGTATAATACTTTAAATATGGCATATTTCTTTGCATATATTATCTTTATCTTCTCAACAATGCAAGGATTAGAAGAAGGCTTTATATTAAGAGAGACTAGAAGTGCTTGAACTTCCCCAATTCTCTCCCCAATTCCTTGCCCTTTGGCATAAACAACAACACTTTCCACTACCACTATCACTACTACTAATTAGACCACTTCCATTGCCATTCAATAGATTAGACTTATTTGGCTTGGTCCTAGAGGGCACACCTAGGAGCAACTGATGGATATTAAAGAGAGGCACATTTCAGCTCCATTCAAAGAAAAAAGCTCCAAATAATTAGAATCATTAGAAAGTAGAATGGGCTGGTAGGTATGAATTGAGCTCTTCAAGTTGAAGCTGGTTATATTATCAACTTCTGAGGATGTTGTAGAAGAATCCTTGCAGGAATAAATGCTGAAATAGTTGTCTTCTGAGGCCCCTTCCAATGCTAAAATTCTGTGTTCTAGCTCTTGGGAGCCACAATCAGTTCCAGCAAATTAAACACAGTTATGATCTGGGCAAGGGATGAGAAGAAAAAAGCTAAAGCAAACAGGCCAAAGAGCCTATTAAACTTTTGCTGTAAACTCTTGAGGAAGAAGACAGTGTGATACAGAATTGGGAGGAAAGTCAAAATCAGAGAATCAATGAATTTCAGAGTTGAAAGGAGCCTCAGAGACATTTCATTTAAGTTATAGCTGAATAAGAATCCTTCTACAAGTTCTCTAATAAATGGCTATCAATTTAAGTCAAATCAGCATGCATTTATTAAGTGCTTATTATATACCAGGTCACTGTTTAAAAGCCTCTAAAGAGATGAACCCTACACATGTCCTCCCATTCCACTTTGGAATAGCTCTGATTATTAGGAAGTTTTTCTATATATCAAGCTTAAATCTGATTCTCTATAATTTCTACCCACTGCTCCTTGTTTTGCCCACTGGTGCCCAGCAGAGCAACTCTAATCCCTGGGTGACCAGGGCAGCCCTTCAAATTCTTGACAAAAAGTCATCATAACCTCTCCTTCTCTTCTTGAGGATAAACATCCCCAGTCTTTCTAATAAAGTTTTATTGATTTCCAGGCCCTTCACTAGCCAGATTGCCCTCCTCTAAATGTTCTCTAGTTACCAATGTCCTTCCTAAAATGTGGTCTTATAAACCAGTACTCCAGAATTAGTCTGACCAGGGCAAAATATGAGGGCACTATGACCCTTCTAGTTCTGGACACTATGCCTCTTTTAATAAAGCCTTACAAATGAATTTTTTTAGCTGCCACTACACAAATGATTCATATTAAACTTGTAGTCTACTAAAATGCCCAGGCATTTCTCAAATAAACTTCTGCCTTTCCATGAAGCTTTATCCATTGTTGAGAGGATAAAGAAAGATAATGTCCCTACTTTTGTAAGGAGCAAAATGTAGAGTAGGAGCACAATGAATAGGCCTCTTCTGAGATCACACCACATCAGAAGAACCAAAAACTTATAGGCTTTCTGACCAAGCTGTGAAGGTAGCAGAAGGACATAAAAGACAGAAGCTCAGGCCAGACATATCCCCTAGGCATGAGTAAAGCCTAACTCTAACATAAAGTCCAAAGTCAAGAAGGAGGATAGAGAAACAAGCAAACAGCAACAACAAAAGAAACTGATTAGAAAAAGCTACTATGGTGACAGGGAGAGTACAAGACAAAAATTCAAAAGAAGACAATGACTTGAAAACATCTGTAGGCAAAGTCTCAAAGAAAAATATAGAATGAACACAAGCCCAATAAGAATTCCTATAAAAGTTAAAGAAAAATTTAAAAGTGCAAAGAAAAATATTTTTTAAATCAAATAAGAGCTGTAGATTTAAAAAAATGTTTTAGGATATACAGAAAAACTTCCTAGCAATCAGAGTCATTCTGAAGTGGAATGGGAGGGCCTATGTAGGTTTCACTTCTTTAGAGGTTTCTAAACCATTTAAAATTTAAAATTAAAAAACCAAAATACCCACACTCCTGGACAAGGAGTTCATTTAATGCCACCCTTAAAGAGAAGCAGAGCTGAAAGAGAAAGGTCATCCACTCTCTGAGAACCATAGATAATTCTGGACTTCCCAATAGTTATGCTAAGTTGGATGCATGCACATAACTGTGAGGGTGAACATGGACTTCCTAAAGCCAGGTTCCCTTAAATTGTTATGAAGTTAAATATTCCCAAGATAATTTCCGTGCATGTGACAGAACACAAAAGTAGATTTTCTATGAAACTACAAATCTCCATTTTGTACTACTTGCTTTTTAAAGAAAATATAACAAATTCTACACATCACTTTCAAAACTTCCTTGTTTGACTTTCTTTCTGAAGTTCCCTCTCTTCTGCATATTTAAAAAATGTTTCAACTAGGCCTAGCTATTTTAGGGGAAGTCAGTTCAGAATTAAATATTCCATGAAGAGATTTCAACAAACCAGTCTAGTGGTGGTGAAGAGAATTGTCCTTGTAGGGAGGAAAATTGAGTTCTTCTACACCACCACCTCCACAGACGAAAGGATGATCATGTGAACTTTAAAAGATTGGAATATTTGGCTTATATATATGTATGTATGTATGTATGTATGTATGTATGTATGTATGCATGTATGCATGTATGCATGTATGTGTGCGTGTGTATGTATGTGTGTGTGTATGTATATGTCACTATGTTCTCAGAGTTCCAGTGGCTAAACATGATCACCACCCAGTCGGGAAAAAAGAGGATGGGACCGTTGTCTAGAATATGACTCTAGAAGGCTATACCTTATTCAGATGGAACAGAGTAGGTATAGGAAAGGGACTGAGGAAGGACAAAGAAGCATTGTAGGATAAGAAAATATATTTAGGTAAAGAAATCCAGAAACTGGAGGCAGAGAGCACAGTGGAAAACATTTGGATAAAGACCAAAGGAGGCAGAAATAGAAGAGGTGGTATCCTAACAGTATACTATAAAGCAGCGCATCTTAAACTTTTTCCACTTGCGACCCCTTTTTGCCTGAGAAATTTTTATAGGATCACAGGTATATAGGTGTATAAAAAGGCATACATAACCTTTTACTGTTGCCAAATTTTTCACAACCCCCACATTCAGGTACTCAACCCCCATATGCGGTCATGACCCACAGTTTAAGAAGCCTTACTATAGACAAACCAGAAAGAAAAAGGAAATAAATGAGGAGATTGGGAAATTAATCATAAATCTCAGTGGAATCCATGGAGATAAATTTGCTTTCTTGGATTAGGAGCTCTACTTTACCTTGTTTGTTACCAAAACTTCATGCTTTTGTGTAGAGTCATCTGAGGCCATAGGCTTTATTGTTAGATTCTATTTTTTTTTCTCTGTGAATTTCTAGGCATCTTCCTCACTATTTCTTTTTCCTATATTGTAGCAATGCTCTCTGAAATTTAGTTTGATAGTTTCCCATAAAAGGCATTTTTCTCTACCACCACCCCTTCCTTTTTTAATTTAAAGAACTTTTTATTGAACTTGCAAAACTCCAGGCAAATCCTTTTTTATTTTATTTTATTTTATTTTTAACCAGCACTTGCTAACTGCACTCTTTTTTGGCCAATAGCTTATAATTCTTTTATACTAAACCATGATCCCAAAATGCAAATCTCATTGTCTGGTATCATCTTCTTAGTTAGCATTTGCTCTTTTCTCTTTTAAAATCCTTTGCCTTCAATTGGCTACACTAATGAAAACACCACCTGTGTTCCTTAAAGTGTTCAGTTTCATCAACAAATTTCATAATCCTTAGCAATGCTTTCAAGATCTATTCTGGCAAAATTACTTGTACCCACTCAAATCATTAGAAATGGGGAGCAGTCATCAGACCGAATGTGTCCTGAAGGTTTTCCACTATGTCCTAGATACATGCCCAGGAAAGGCAGTAGACCTATCTACGGTTGCTTTAAGATTAGCATGGAACTGCTTCAGTGTGCCCAACTTGGGAGTCACTAGTTATGCTTTTGTCTCTTCTTCCTCTAGGCTGATCTCTTCTTGGCAGCATCTGTGGGTTAAATCTATGCATCTGGCTCTAATTTCTTTCCTGAGCTCCAATCTTGCATTATCAGCTACCCATTAGAAATATCCACCTACAATAACCAAACATATCTACAACTCAACATGTACAGAATGGAACTTATTCTATTTCCTCCCATATGCATCTCTCCTCCAAACTTCCCTATTTCTGTTGACACCACGCTTCAGTCATTCAGGTTCATAGTAATAGAATCAGCTTTAACTCTTCCCTTTCCCTCACTGCCCATATCCCATCAGATGCTAAAGCTTATCAACTTTATTTCCACAATATCTCTCTCTCTCTCTCTCTCTCTCTCTCTCTCTCTCTCTCTCTCTCTCTCTCTCTCTCTCTCTCTCTCTCTCTCTCTCTCTCTCTCTCTCCTGGTCAATGAGGGTTAAATAACTTGCCCAGGGTCACACAGCTAGTAAGTGTCAAGTGTCTGAGGCTGGATTTGAATTCAGGTCCTCCTGAATCCAGGACCGGTGCTTTATCCACTATGCCACCTAGCTGTCCCTCCACAATATCTCTTACAGGTATCCTTTTTTTTCCTCTCCTCATAGGGTCACTGCCCTAGTTCATGTCCTCTAGGTGGCACAGTGAATAGAGTTCTTCACCCAGACATAGGAAGACCTGAGTTGAAATCTGGCCTTGGACACTAGCTGGGTGACCCTGGGCAAGTCATTTAACCTCTGTCAGTCTCCCTTTCCTCATCTATAAAATGGAGATAATAACAGCATCTAACTTCTAGGGTTGTTGTGAGGATCAAATGACATAATATTTATAAAGGGCTTTATGAGCCTTATAGTGCTATGTAATCACTAGTTGTTGTTATCACCTCTCTCCTAGACTGTGGCAGTAGGATGCTTCTTGATCTCTCTGTTTCCAGCTTTTCCCCTTCTCCAATCTACCTTCCCTACAGCAGTCAAATTATCATTCCTAAAACATGGATGTGATCATTTCATTCCCTTGCTTAAGAACCTTCATTGGCCCCCTGTTGCCTATTGGACAAAATGTGAAGAGTTTTTTGTTGTTTTTTTTTAGTGAGGCAATTGGGTTTAAGTGACTTGCCATGGGTCACACAGCTAGTAAGTGTTAAGTGTCTGAGGCCAGATTTGAACTTAGGTACTCCTGACTCCAGGGCTGGTGCTCTATCCATTGTGCCACCTAGCTGCCCCAAAATGTGAAGTTTTTAAGCATTTAAGCCTCTCACAATATGACTGTCACCTACTTTTCCCTTTAGGAAGAGCCTCAGGTGTTCAGTAGCCCTTCTTTCTCCCTTTCTTCTCTGTGTCATGGTCTTCCATTAACCAACCTTCTATCCCAGATCCAGAGAGCCTTTTTACTTCTTCAGATTGTTTTCTTCTGTTTACATTAAAACCCTTCTTTCTTTTCTGAAACTATTTATTTTCTCTGATAACCCAGAGAGTAGAGAACTAGTCTTTAAGCCCTCTCTACTCTTTCATCCTAGGAAGGAGACCAAGCTGCACTTGAGCAAGATAACTGTTTCTTGGCTGTTTATTGTTGTTCAGTCATTTTTCAGTCATGTCCAATTCTTCATGACCCCATTTGGGATTTTCTTGGCAAAGATACTGGAGCGGTTTGCCATTTCCTTCTCCAGCTCATTTTACAGATGAGGAGACTGAGGAAAACAGGGTTAAGTGACTTGCACAGGTTGACTGAGGCCAGATTTGAGCTCAAGAAGATGAGTCTTCCTGACTCCAGACCTGGTGCTCTATCCACTATGTCACCCAGCAGAAAACTAAACATGTGCAGGTTACTTAAATTTGTTTTTGCTCTCCCTTCTTTCTGGAAACAAGCTCCTTAGTCCTTTGTCTGAGTCAGAGTCTTTGTCCTGGAATCTAGAAAAAAGTAAGGGGTGGTGGTGGAATCAAACCAGAGGAGGGATGAGATTGCTAAAACTTTCTTAACTTTTTCAAAATGCTTTTATAGGAGATTAACTCATCTGAGTGTTACAGTTTGGACCCTTTGATCCTGAGTTACATGTGGCTATTATTATCTGGATGTAGTTTTTATGGCTTTATGGAATAATAATATGGCTAAGACAGAGACACAGTCTCCTTGAATTGGACACCTCTAACTTTGAAATAGGGAATTAGCTAAACTCCATCAGACACATCATTAAAGAAGCTCTTCTGCAAGTCCTCCCAGGACATTCTCCACAGTGTCCTGAGATTACCCGTGCCATGTTTTTGTCCCCATGATAGCCCCAAGTGTTTTGCCTTGTGTCCAACTGAAATCCTTCTTCCTTTCATTTCAGCTTTATCTTCTGCAGGCTTGGAGAGCAGCTGTTCCAAATTCTCATTGTCAAATGGAATCAAAGACAAGGATCATATGTTCTTTAGCCTTCCCATTTCTAATACTACTAATAATAGCTCACATTTCAATAAGGCTCCTCAGTTTAAAAAGTACTTTTCTCATAGAACCCCTGTCTAGGAGACAGTACATGTATTATTCTTCCAATTTAATAGATAAGGAAATGGAAGCACTGAGAGGGAAAATGGCTACCAAATAATATAGAACTCAAACACAGGACAACAATGTCCAGTGTTTTCTTCCTCCTCCCTTCCTCCTTCCCTTCCTTCCTTCCTTCCTTCTTTTTTTCCTCCTTTCCTCTCTCCCTTCCTCCTTTCCTCCCTCCCTCCCTTCCTTTCTCTCTTCCTCCCTCTTTCTCTTCCTCCCTCCCTTCCTTCCTCCCCCTGGCCTCCCCTCTCCCTCATTCCCTCCATCCCTCCCTCCCTTCAACTCCCTTCAATCAACCAAAAGAGTAGGCTAATTATGAATAATCCCTTAATCAGTCTAAAATGACTGAAATACTTAGTTATTAAGTAAATACAAATCTGGCCTGCTAATATAATTGGGAGTTGAGGAAATAGTTGCAGAGGGCATATTATACTTCTAATTCTCTACCAAGTCTTCAGGTACAAAGGAGTAGATTCCTGACTTCATATATCTAAAATTTGTGGAAATGAATGGGTGGAAGGAGTGTGGGCTCCTCATCTCAGACTCATTGACTGAAAGGAAAACTAGCTTCCCAGTCAATTAGCCAGTGGGATTCACAACAGTTATCAGTCTGGATCTTTTTTTTCCTAGGAGGATGACTCCTTCTGGGTTGCCATACTGCTTCTAAAATCAGAAATCCTCTTCATGGCACTGAATCTTCTGGTCAGTGCTGACAATTGTGTCTGCACCTTTCCATCCAGTGGTTGCCCGCCTTTTCTTCCCCAGAACAACAAGAGGGCTCCACAAAGTATGGAGAATGACCTGTACTCCTGTCTTACAGCATCCTGCCCTGGAATGAACTTGAAGCAAGACAGTTTCTACTGTCCTCTTTCTGTCCTAGAGACTCAAGGAAAGATTCATTTCTTGTGGAGTGTCTCACAAATGCTGTGCTGTCTCCTGAGGAAATAAGTTGATGCAGAGGCACCAACTACAGTTATAGAATTGTTGTCATTGTACATGGTTTTTCTCTTGTTTCTGCTTTGTTCACTGTCTATCAATTCATAATCTTTCTTTGTTTCTCTGAATCCCTCATAGTTGTCACTTCATATGACTCTTTTGCCATAATATATACTATTATATCTAGAGAACAAATTTTGTTCAGTAATCCCTGAATCAATGACTGCCCATTTTGTTTAGCTTTCTGCTACCGCCAAGAATGCTGCATTTGACTTTTATTCTCTGTAGAACCTTTCATTCTGTCATTGATATCCTTGAAATATATACCCATCAGTAGAATTACTGAGTCAAAATTTAGTGACTTTTGTCAGGAATAATGGTACATGCCTATAGTAACTGCCACTGGGAAGGCTGAGGAGAATGAATGGCTTTTGTTGAAATAAAAAGTCTAAAACTGATTGGGTATCCGCACTAAGTATGATTGATACCAATATTGTGAGCCCCTGAGAGTTAAAGAGGGCTACTAAGATGCCTGAGAAGGAGCAAACTGGCCCAGGTTGGAAAAACAGAGCAGGTTAAGGATTCTCAGCCAATCCTCAGTGGTAATGGGCTAGCAAGTGACTGCTGTACTTTCAGCCTGGATGAGACAGTCTCCAAAACAAAAACAAAATTACTTTCCTCATATAATTCCAAAGTGTTTTCCCAATTAGTTGGAATGTGCCTATCTTCTCATAGTCTTTTTATTTGCCAATTTGCTGGATTTGACAAAGGTGTTGTAAGGAATTAATTGTGATTTGGGATTTTCAGAACCCTATCTTTGCTTCATTATGTTCAGACTAAAAAAAAAAAATGTAAGCTTGAAAAGCCTAGGAGAAGATGGGTGTGTACTTTGAGAGATAATTGAACAAACAAGAGGAACTCTGACCACAGGGTACATTTATTGAAACTAAGTAACTAGCCTTTCTCTAATAGCTTTCCCATGCGGGTCTAGCTAGATTATAATCGGGACAGCCCATGTGCGTGTGCTGACCCAATCAGAGACTCAGCATGGCTAAGAACTGCCCCTTCCCTTCCTGTGGAAAAGTCAGTTAGAGATACAGTTGAGATTCAGTTAGAGGGGTTAGAGATTGAGTGAAGAGGCAGTTAGTTAGAGAGGGTTCTGGGAGAAACAGGGAAGGAAGGCAAACATTTAGAGGAGCTGCTGGTGTTTGACCTTCAGACAAAAACAGAAGAGATTGCACAGCTGATTCTTCTTAAAGCTACAGATTTGGGGTGTGGAGAGTTTGTTTTGTTTTTGAGGCAAAGCTAGCTCTTTAGCTAGCTGGGCTGGAGGCTGGTTCAGGTGCCTGAAGCCTTTTTACCCCAGAGATTTATACATTGTTTCTAGTTCTATTAATCTCACTTGTGTGATTCAGATATTGTTTTGAACTTGTTACCATTAATAAACCTGTTTTGCTTTTTAAAGAGGTTGTTTCTTTTCTTATCCAATATTAAGGTGAGCTGCCCAATTAACTCTTCCCATGCTAAATTTGGCCCTTACAGTGCTAAGAGGTTTAGAGAGTAACCCTAAGACCAGATACTTGTATGGCTCAAATCAGTGGGGTCAAACTCAAATAGAAATGGGACTACTAATCTGTACCTATGGATCTCTGTGGGCTGAATATTGACATAGTTTTAAAATGTAATATTATCTATGTTTTATTGTATTTTTATTTATTTTGTTAAATATTCTCCATTGACATTTTAATCTGGTTTGGGCTACACTCAGCAGTGTTATGAACTATATGTGGTCTGTGGAATGCATATTTGACACCTTTGGCCCAGATGATTAAGGGGGTGCAGCAAAATGGGGTTATAAAGGAATATTTTTATTTTCTTTATAAAAATGCAGTCATTGAGTGAAGAGCAAGGATACCATTGAATATTCTGATTTAGTTGAATACCAAGGCCTTCTCTTGTCTTTCTTTTTCTTCTTCTTCTTCATCAATAACATTTATATTGCACCTACTATGTGCCAGGCATTTGATCCCCATGACAACCTTGGAATGTAGGAATTATTATTATCATCCCTATTTCAAAGATGAAGAACTTAAGGCAAACAAAGATTAAGTGACTTGTCCAGGATCACACAGCTACTTAAATGTCTGAGATCTGATATGAACTCAGTTCTTCTTGACTTCAGGCTTGGGCTGGTCTAGCCACTAACTACCTCTTGGGTGGTGACAAATGCAGCCATCATAGAGTAAAATTCTGAGAGGGTAGAAAGTTGCACAAGCTACCTTTCTTTCTATCTTTGATCTGCTTAAGCAGATCTTTGGGTCAAATTATATGAACATTTTAGTACCTTTTATGTATAATTCCAAATTGCTTTCCAGAATGATTAAATGAAATAAATTTTAACTAGTACCAAATAACTGGGATGGTTACTGCTTTAA
This sequence comes from Dromiciops gliroides, assembly GCF_019393635.1. Classification (NCBI taxonomy): domain Eukaryota; kingdom Metazoa; phylum Chordata; class Mammalia; order Microbiotheria; family Microbiotheriidae; genus Dromiciops; species Dromiciops gliroides. The sequence goes on from NC_057862.1 coordinate 365,378,967, forward strand.
ATTATAATTTGTGGATTGGATAGACTATTCCCCTTTTATTTCTATTCATTTTCATTATTTCCTTTGAGATTGTAGACCTTTTAGTTCTCCAAATGAATTTTGCCAAGTTCTATAATGTACCCTGTTGAAAGTGTGACTGGTAGATATATATATATATATATATATATATATACACACACATATACATACATACATATATATACACACATATATTTACATATATGCAATATACATATGTGTACATATATATTGTGAGTATATAAAATTACTTATATATTATGTGAGTATATATTATATAAAAATTACTTATTGTCAATCATTTTTATTATATTGCCTTGAACCAATAATGAGCAAAGAATTATTTAAATCCCCCTAATTATTTTTTAGGGAGGGATTTGTAATTGTATTTATGTTTTGAGTGTGCCTTTGTAGGTTACACCTATACATTTTATGTATTTTGTAATTATTATGAATGAGATTTATTTTAATTATTTTGTTCTAGACATTATTACATAGAAATATTACAGATTTATTTTATCCAGTTATTTATCCAGTTCTTCATTATTGAAGTTATTTCTCTTCTCTTCAGTTAGTTTCCTTGCTGATTTTGGGGGGTTTTCTAAGTAAACCATCATATTATTTATATATGGAGATAATTTTGTTTCCTCCAACAATGTTTATGCCTATAATTTCTTTTTCTTATTGCTGTCAATTGCATTTCTAGAACTATATCAACTTAAAATTATAACAGACATCCTTTATTTTTGTATATATCAGGAAAGCTTCCAGTGTTTCCTCATTGGAAATAACACTAACTTTGGTTTTATATGTATGTGTATATTTACATATACATATATGTATATGTTAGTATTATAAAAGGAATATATATACACTTTTTATAATGCTAATATATGCATATATACATACACACACACACGTGTGTGTGTGTGTGTGTGTGTGTGTGTATATATATATATATATATATACACGGCCAATGTTGATATAAAAGACACTAACATGGGTCACAAAACCTAACTATTTGGGCATCAAATAAAACCCATAACCATACCCTTTTAATTCATTATACATCTTATTTAGGAAGTTCTGTAAACATTCAGGGACTTATGCAATCTGCACAATGTCACCTACAAAAGGAATATCTGGAAAACCTTACCATCAATAGGGAGGAGACACAGGGAAATCCAGTGGGGAGAATAACTTTCTCAGAAGTGAGAGGACCTAGGTTCAAATCCCATCTTTTACACTCAATATCAATACATAACCTTAACTAAATCCCTTAATCTCCTTGGGCCTCAATTTCCTCATCTGTAAAAGGAGGGGATTGGATTAGGTGGCCTTGATTGATTTTAAAGATCAGAAGGTTATTTCTGTTATATCCTTTGAGAGAGCTTGTATAATTTTTGATATGTTCATGGGAGCCTTTTGCTAATTTTGATCTTAGTTCTAAGAAATCTGTGGTCTGACTACATAGAGGCTGATTCTGGAATAATAACCATGCCAGCAGAGTAATTTCTTAACAGTTAAAATATAATCTATTTTATTTATGTGTGTGATATTATTCAGTGCCCACTATGACCAGTACTTACCAATTCTTTTATTGAAGAAAATATTCATGATACATAGAAAAGAGGTTTCTCTGTAGCATACAAGTCTTTGGCCCTTCATTCCTTTTTCCTCATCTATATTTTCAAGTGTTTTTCACCTTCCTCACCCATTTCCACCCTTGCACCAAAATACATGTTGATTTTATTTGATGAATCTACTAAGTTCTTCATAAATTTTTCCTACCTCCCTTTTACTCTTCAACAGATGTTGGAGCATTAACTATGTTTTCATGGTGGTATTTTTTGCAAATCTTTATCATGAATATTTCAATATGAATAAATGTTCCATGAAAAGATAGTTCTTACTGAGTTGAGTAAACAATAAAGCCAACTCCACTAATTCCTATATTTGCCTCTGCAAGGAGTACCTGTGAGCTACTTTTAGTTGTACCTTCCTTCTTGCTGGTTTCATTTCTAGCAAAAGTCAAAATGAATATGGTTTTAGTTCTCTGTTCACTCTTCAAATCAGGATCTAGCATTTAGAGTACCAACAGCCAAGTTCAAGTTTACAAACAATATTAACCTTGTGGTTCCTCTGCCCCTTTTTTGGTCACTCTGTCTGTGAAGAAGTGAAAGGGGCCACAAAAGATGGAGGGTCATTGTGTAATTTCTTACAGAAGTTTGTCCAATATAAATAAATTACCATAATAAGACAAAAAAGGGCCTAAAAACCTTTATCAACAAACAAGAGATAACAATCAATACTGGTCTAAAGTATAAATACATTTCTAAAATGTTATGGAGAAAGATATTGAAGTATCAAAAGTCATATTATCTCATTAAACAGTAAAGGGTAATATTAGTTTAAACAAAGCATAGTAATAAACCCAACTAAACAAAAGCAACTAAAGATAAAAGCAGAAGGACAATTAACAGAAGAAAAATGGAAAAGATCTGCAAAAAATTATTTTAAGTTATTTTTTTAATGACACCTATGACGGTAGGAGGAATCTATCAGTCTTCTACTATGTAGAGGTTGAGCGAATTATTTTCTTTAAAGGTATCCAGTTCATTCTCTTTTTTTTTTTTTTTTTAGTGAGGCAATTGGGGTTAAGTGACTTGCCCAGGGTCACACAGCTAGTAAGTGTTAAGTGTCTGAGGCCGGATTTGAACTCAGGCACTCCTGACTCCAGGGCCGGTGCTCTATCCACTGCACCACCAGCTGCCCCCAGTTCATTCTTAATACTTAATTTGCACAGGGGACTAAAGTTTTGGGGCAGTTAGGTGGCACAGCAGATAGAGTGCCAAGGCCTGGAGTGAGGAAGACTCATCTTTCTGAGTTCCAATCTGACTGCAAATGCTTGCTAGCTGTGTGACCTTGGACAAGTCTCTTAACCCTGTTTGCCTCAGTTTCCTCATCTGCAAAATGAGCTAGAAAAGGAAATGGCAAACCACTCCAGTCTCTTTGCCAAGAAATGGGTTTTCTGACATGAAGAGTCAGATACAACAGAAAACAACTGAATAACAACAACTAAAGGTTCAAAATATTGAAGTTACTTCCTGGTTGCCTGAGTACAAAAACCTCCAATTACTCCCTGATGCTCAACCTGAAGACCACCTTGAGTAACTCAAAAGCAGGGAAGCTGTGCTCAGCTGAATCAACAATATGTCCTGGCTGCATATCCTTTTTGAATAGTTCCTCCTGCTATGGCTGAGTAACCCTCCTTTTGTTCATTATTTTTATTTATTTTTTGGGGGGGTGGTGGTGAGGCAATTGGGGTTAAGTGACTTGCACAAGGTCACACAGCTAGTAAGTGTTAAGTGTCTGAGGCTGGATTTGAACTCAGGTCCTCCTGACTCCAGGACTGGTGCTCTATCCACTGTGCCACCTAGCTGCCCTCTTTTGTTCATTATTAAGTGGGATGGACTATGAGTACAATACTTCATTACAATCTCAAACCTTAACTACCTGGTCATCCTGGTATTATCCTGGACAACTCTGGCTTGTTGCAATTGACAGAGTTGGCAATTTTGGACTGAATTATTTCCTTGAATAAGTTATGAGTGGTACAGAGGAAAGTGAGCCCTGACTGGCCTCCATGCCTCTGGTGATGGTGAGACTCAGCTCAAGTCCCATGTTCTATAACAGCCCTTTCCTAGTTCCACCACTCTCAACTGCTATTGCCTTCACTCAGAGATTACCTTCCATCTGCTATCTATAGATCTGATGTGAATTATTAATTTACATATTATCTCCCCAGAATATGAGTACCTTAAGAGGAAGGAAGAACCATTTTTACCTTTTTACCAGTATCCCCCACTGCTCATTACAATGCCTGGCACATAATTAATGCTTCATAAATGCTCCTTGAAGGGGGCAGCTAGGTGGCACAGTGGATAAAGCACCGGCCCTGGATTCAGGAGGACCTGAGTTCAAATTCGGCCTCAGACACTTGAAACTTACTAGCTGGGTGACCCTGGGCAAGTCACTTAACCCACACTGCCCTGCAAAAAATAATAATAATAAAAATTTAAAAATAAATACTCCTTCACTGACTGACTGGTGGCTGTTTACTACCAAGCATCCCCCATCGCCCTTGGGAGATTAGAAAGCAAGCTGTCTCGGGGGCAGCTAGGTGGTGCAGTGGATAAAAGCACCGGCCCTGGATTCAGGAGTACCTGAGTTCAAATCCAGTCTCAGACACTTAACACTTACTAGCTGTGTGACCCTGGGCAAGTCACTTAACCCCAATTGCCTCACTAAAAAAAAAAAAAAGAAAGAAAGAAAGCTGTCTCAGGCCATTCAAGAACTAGAGAATAAAGTGAATATATTCTAGGTCCTAAGAACTGTATCCTGAAGTTGGGTGTGTATGTTTTTCCATCACAGAAAAAGGTAAAAGCTGAAGCCCCTCCGAGTTTTAATGAATTGTTGAACCAGCCTTGCATTCCTGGTATAAATCCCACCTAGTCATAGTGTATTATCCTGGTCATCATTTACTGTAATCTCCTTGCTAATATTTTATTTAAGATTTTTGTATCAATATTCATTGGGGAAATTGGTCTATAATTTTCTTTCTCTGTTTTTGCACTGCCTGGTTTTGGTATCACCACCATATTTGTGTCATAAAACGAATTTGGTAGAACTACTTCACCTATTTTTCGAAATAATTTGTATAATATTGGAATTAATTGTTCTTTAAATGTTTGGTAGAATTCACTTGTAAACCCATCTGGCCCTGGAGATTTTTTTCTTGGGGGGGGGGTTCATTAATGGCTTGTTCAATTTCTTTTTCTAATATGGGCTTATTTAAGGATTTTATTTCCTCTTCAGTTAACCTGGGCAGTTTGTATTTTTGTAAATATTTATCCATTTCATTTAGATTGTCAAATTTATTGGCATACAGTTGGGCAAAATAGTTCCTAATTATTGCTTTAATTTCCACTTCATTGGTGGTAAAATCACCCCTTTAATTTTTGATACTGGTAATTTGGTTTTCTTCTTTTTTTAAATCAAACTAACCAATGGTCTATCTATTTTACTGGTTTTTTCATAAAGCCAGCTGTTAGTTTTATTGATTAGTTCTATAATTTTCTTGCTTTCAATTTTATTAATTTCTCTTTTAATTTTCAGGATTTCTAATTTAGTATTTAATTGGTGATTTTTAATTTGTTCTTTTTCTAGCTTTTTAAGTTTCATGCCCAATTCATTAATCTCCTATTTCTCCTTTTTGTTGATGTAAGCATTTAGAGATATAAAATTTCCCCTAAGCACTGCTTTGGCTGCATCCCATAGATTTTGGCATATTGTCTCATTATTGTCATTCTCTTGGATAAAGTTATTGATTGTTTCTATGATTTGTTGTTTGACCCACTCATTCTTTAGAATGAAATTATTTAGTTTCCAATTAACTTTCAGTCTACCTTTCCATGGCTCTTTATTACATGTAATTTTTATTGCATCATGATCTGAAAAGAATGCATTTACTATTTCTGCCTTTCTACTTTTGACTATGAGGTTTTTGTGGTCAATTTTTGAATATGTTCCATGTAGTGCTGAGAAAAAGGTATATTCCTTTCTATCCCCATTCAGTTTTCTCCAGACATCTATCATGTCTAACTTTTCTAACATTTTAACATTCTATTTACCTTTTTAACTTCTTTTTTTTATTTATTTTGTGGCTAAATTTATCTAATTCTGAGAGGGGAAGATTCAGATCCTCCACTATTTTCTCTTGTAACTCATTTAACTTTTCCTCTAAGAATTTGGATGCTATACCACTTGGTGCATACATGTTTAGTATTGATATTACTTCATTATCTATAGTATCTTTTAGCAAGATGTAGTTTCCTTCCTTATCTTTTTTTTTTAAAGTGAGGCAATTGGGGTTAAGTGACTTGCCCAGGGTCACACAGCTAGTAAGTCTTATCTTTTTAAATTAGATCTATTTTTGCCTTTACTTTGTCTGAGATAAGCATTGCTACCCCTGCTTTTTTTACTTCAGGTAAGCATAATATATTCTGCTCCAACCTTTTACCTTTACTCTGTGTGTATCACTCTGCTTCAAATGTGTTTCTTGTAAACAGCATATTGTAGGATTCTGGTTTTTAATCCACTTTGCCATTCACTTCTGTTTTATGGCAGAGTTCATCCCATTCATATTCACAGTTATTATCACTAAGTGTCTATTTCCCTCCGTTCTATTTACCCCCTTTGTACTTCCCCCCTCTTCTTTTACCCTATTCTTCCTCACCAATGTTTTGCTTCTTACCCCTGCCTCCCCCAATCTGCCCTCCCTTTTATCAGTCCCCCTCCCTTTTCTTTACCCTTTTCTCCCCTGCTTCTGCCCTCCCTTCTATCTGTCCCCCCTTTTCCTCTTACCCTTTTACTTCTCTATAGAATAAGCTAAGTTTCTTTATCCAAATGAATGTATATGTTATTCCGTCTTTAAATCAAATCTAGTGAGAGTAAGGTTGAAATAATGTTCACCCCTCCCTTCTTTCCCTCTATTGTAATAGGTTTTTTGTACCTCTTCATATGATGTAATTCACCCCATTTCACCTCCCCTTTCCTCTTCTCCCTATAAACTCCCTTTTTAACCCCTTAATTTTTTTATATCATCACATCAAAGACAATTTATATTTATACCCTCTGTGTATAATCCTTCTGTCTGCCCAAATATATATAGTTCTCAAGAGTTATAAGTATTATCTTATGGGGCAGCTAGGTGGTACAGTGGATAGAGCATCGGCCCTGGAGTTAGGAGGACCTGAGTTCAAATCCAACAGCAGGCACTTGACACTTACTAGCTGTGTGACCCTGGGCAAGTCACTTAACCCCAATTGCCTCACCCCCCCCCCCGCAAAAAGTATTATCTTCCCATGTAGGGATGTAAACAATTTAACCTTATTGAATAATTTTCCCCCCCATTTACCTTTTTAAACTTCTCCTGAGTCTTGTATGTTAAGATAGAATTTTCTATTCTGTTCTGGTCTTTTCATCAGGAAACCTTGAAAGTCCCCAATTTCATTGAATGTCCATTCCCTGAAAGGGAATGCTCAGTTTTCCCGGATAATAAATTCTTGGCTGCAATCCAAGCTCCTTTGACTTCCAGAATATCATATTTTAAGCCTTGTGATCCTTTAATGTTGAAGCTGCCAGGTCTTCAGCAATCCTGACTGTGGCTCCATGATATTTAAATTGCTTCTTTCTGGCTGCTTGGAGTATATTCTCCTTCACCTCATAATTCTGTAATTTGGCTACAATATTCCTTGGAGTTTTCCTTTTGGGGTCTCTTTCAGGAGGCGATTGGTGGATTCTTTCAATGATGATTTTATCTTCTGATTCTATAATATCAGGGCAGTTCTCCTTGATAATTTCCTGGAATATGGTATCTAGCCTCTTTTTTGATCATGGCTTTCAGGCTGTCCAATAATTCTCAAATTTTCTCTCCTGGATCTGTTTTCCAGATCAGTTGTCTTTCTAATGAGGTATTTCACATTTTCTTCTATTTTTTTTCATTCTTTTGATTCTATTTGACTGATTCCTAGTGTCTCATGGAGTCATTAGCTTCCAACTGTCCAATTTGAATTTTTAAGGCATTGTTTTCTTCAGTGAGATTATGCACCTCCTTTTCCATTTAGCCAAATGAATTTTTTAAGGAATTATTTTCTTCAGTCAATCTTTGTGCTTCCTTTTCCAAGCTTCTGATTCTTTTTTCATAATTTTCTTATGTTGCTTTCATTTCTCTCCCCATTTTTTCTTCTACCCCTCTCAATTGAGTTTTTTTTTAGGGCAATGAGGGTTAAGTGACTTGCCCAGGGTCACACAGCTAGTTAAGTGTCAAGTGTCTGAGGCTGGATTCGAACTCAGGTCCTCCTGAATCCAAGACCAGTGTTTTATCCACTGCACCACCTAGCTGCCCCTCAATTGAGTTTGTAAATCCTTTTTGAGCTCTTCCAAGAGGGCTTTTTGGTCTTGAGACCAATTCATCTTCCCTCTTGAGGCTTCACATGTATGCAATTTGAAAGTGTTGTCCTCATCTGAGTTTGTGTTTAGCTCTTCCCTATCAATACAGAAGCTCTCAATAGTAAGAGCTCTTTTTTGTTTCTTACTCATATTGCAGCTTTTTTTTTATTGTTAAAGTTGAGGTCTGCTCCAGGGGCACCAGAGTCCCTGTTTCAAGCTTCTTGTGCTGGGGTATAAGGGCTGTGTCACTGGCTTTCTACACTGAGGCCCCTATGGCTATTGGATTGCTCACCACCCTGGGCTTGCTCCCTGAGCTTTCTCCCAGCATGCTGGGATGGGCAAGCCTAGTCATGCCTGTCCTGTGGGAGGCCCTCTAGCTGGCAATCTGCCCTCTCAACTGGTGCTGGTGGATCTCACCATTGGCCTGCTGTTCCCCCAGCTTGCTGAGCCAGGATCAAGGGGCCTCAGTTGCTCGGCTGTGACCTAGAGCTTCTTGCTGACTTGCCTGACCACCTCCATGCTGCGCTGTGCTGCGCCTCCCTTTTGCCCCAGTAAGACCAACCTTTCCTGAAGTCTTCTAAATTATCTCATGTTGAAAGATTGTGTCTCTCTGTCTCTTTGTAGGTTCTGTTTATTTATTGGTTTTATATTGAATACTATTTTATATTGTCCAATTACATGTAAAGGTAATTTCTAACATTAATTTTAAAAAATTTGAATACCAAATTTTTGCCTTCTTTCCCTTCCCTCTATGTAAGATGGCAAGCAATTTGAAAAAGGTTATATATGTGCAATCATGCAAAATATTTTTCCATATTAGTCATGTTGTAGAAGAAGAAATAGACCAAAGGAAAAAATAATAAAATAATATTTTTCATAAAAATAATGAAAATAGTATGCTTCAATCTGCATTCAGACTCCATTGGTTCTTTTTCTGGATATGAATAGCAGTTTCCATCATGAGTCCTTTGGGATTGTCTTAGATCATCGTAGTGCTGAGAAGAGCTAAATCATTCATAGTTGATTGTTGCACAGTGTTGCTATCACTGTATATAGTGTTCTCTTGGTTCTGCTCACTTTACTTAGCATCACTTCATGTAAGCCTTTCTAGGTTTTTCTGAAATCAAACTGCTTGTCATATCTTATAGTAAAATAATATTCCATTATAATCATATACCACAGCTTTTTCAACCATTCCCCAATTGATGAGCCAATACATGTAAAGAAACCCTTCTACAACATACTGACAAATGATCATTCATCTTTTACTCAAATGCTTCCTGTAAAAGGGGCCAACCCTACTACCTCCTAAGTCAGTCCATATCACTTTGGAATAGTTCTAATGGTAAGGAAGGGTTTTTTTTTTCCTGATGTGATGGGGATCTGGCAAAAGATGTGTGTGTGTGTGTGTGTGTGTGTGTGTGTGTGTGTGTGTGTATTCTCTGGTGATTTTAATTACACAGTCTTCTCACTAAATGATTTTTAGTAACAAACTTGTGAGAGTGGCTGAGTTATTACATGTGGATAAGGATTAAAAGTCCAATAGGAAAACAGCCATAAAGTTTGGCCCAGTTCTTTTCCTCAGTAGGTCTTCAGGGGTGGCATTATTATAACTCTTCTTATTGCAGGAGACACTTTTCCTCCAGAACCTGCCAGCTTAGGCCTTTTCTGAACTGCCAAAATGAGTCTCCAACCCATTCGGCCCCAAGTTGTGCATTTTTACACAACTCGTTCTTCACTTAGCTATTTCTGAGAGTTTACCGTGTGTCCTTGGTACTGTGGGAGCTTCAAAAGTCACAGAATTTTAGATCTGGAAGCAATCTTAGAAATTATCTAGTTATGGTGACCAGATGGCCCAATTATCCTGGGACAGTCCCAATTTTAAACATTCAGTTTTCTTGTTTCCATAAGTCACGAAAATGTTCCGGAAATTCCAAGATTTTGGCAAATGGCAACTAAATGAAATAATTCAGCAAAAATCATAATAACTATTCTACTGATTCCCCCTAACCCCCAACACATATATCTATCCAACTTTACCTGTAAAAATTCTGTATGTTCTTTAAAGTTCAATTCAAAAAACCTTCCCTCATGCCCCTGAATAGTGATGACCTCCTCCTTTGACCCTCACAAAGCACTTTGTTTTGTATTTCTCTGATGCATTTGTTGTGAATTACTGTGTATTATAGTTTTGCGGGTATATGTTTTGTCCCCCTTCAGTCTCTAAGTTATATGAAATTAGGGGCTGTGGCTTATGTATCCCTTGTAACCCCTTTCACAATTGTACTCTGCACACAGTGAGCATTTAATAAATGCTTCATAGATTTTCAGAGTTGGAAGCAATATCAGAGACTATCTAGTCTAGAAGTTCTTCAACCTGGAGTCCCTTGACCCATTCTCCTTCTATGGATAGATTTCAGGGGTTCCATGAACTTGAATGGGAAAAATCACATCTTTATGTCAATAGAGTTAGTATCCTTTCTAATCCTATATATTTTAATTTATGCATTTACAAATACTATTCTGAGAAGGGGTCCGAGGGCAAAAGGGGTCCATGACACACAAAAGGTTAAGGATCCCTGGACTGGTCCAACCTATACCTGAAAAAGAAACCCTTTAACCCTATGGAGATCTGATGCATGTGCAGACCCAATGAGTTTCCTTAGCTGATAAAACCTCTCCAAGTTGAGGATGTTAGCTTTCTTCAGGAAGAATCATGATGACACATCAGGGAAGAACCTAAGATAGATTGTGGAACATACATGAATATTCTGTAACTGGCTCTTGTTGGCTAACTATGTGGTAGAAAGGTTGTCAGCATCACAGTCACCCTCTTTCACATATTGGGGAGTTCAGTGACTGTTGCTCCCAGCATCTGGCAAGACAACATAGTAAGGAGGAAAAACATTAGGGCCTTTCTTCTTGGAAGCCAAGTGGCGCTGAAAAACAGGCCTTCTTCCTTTGCCTTTTCATGTCCTTTTTTCCTGTTCTAGGTGTAAATAATGGAGCATCATGATCCAATGAGTTTGACAGGTAGAGTTCCTCAGCATCTCAACATTCCAGGGTCTGGATTCCAGAGTCAGTGCAGCATTGACATCCCCAAAGAGTTAGGAGTGACGTTTAAACCCAAGAAAAGCTGAATCAAAAATTCATCCAGGAGCAGCTAGGTGGCACAGTGGATAAAGCACCGGCCCTGGACTCAGGAGGACCTGAGTTCAAATCTGGCCTCAGACACTTGACACTTACTAGCTGTGTGACCCTGGGCAAGTCACTTAACCCTCACTGCCCCGCAAAAAACCAAAAAAAACCAAAAGCACAAAAAAAACCCCCAACCTCATCCAGCATCAAAGCCACCTTTGGATATGAACTTAATGGGATCAATGTCATGTAGGAAATAAGCTTAGCTTTGAGCCTATTCCTTCAGATACTGAAGTGCAATGGGGAAGAATTTGAACTGGAAACATCAGGGAAATGTTTGTACTTTGATTCTGCTATATCTTAAAAGTAAATTTCCCTACTATTCCCCAATGATTGGGGGAACATAGCCACTGGGGACTCAAGCTCAAGACAATAGAGAAGAAAAACACCCCAAACCCTTAGAATTACCTTCTAAAGTCCTGAAGGGCAAACATAGCAGCCTAGCACTGGGAGAAGAACCAAACCCTATAGCTAAGTGACATCAAGCCCAAATCTTCCTTCTTTGTAACTGTCCCCCACTACTTCTCATTCTGCTCTCTGGGCCCAAGTAAAAAAATGTTGAATCCCTTTCCTCAGGACAGTATTTGAAAATACTTAAAGCTAGCTATTATGTCCCCATCTCCTTCAACCAATGCTCCTAAGTCATGGATTGGATATTCTTCACAGCCTTGCTTACTCCCCTCTAGATACTCTCCAGTTTATTAATTAACATTATTCCTGATATGTGGTCCATAGAACTGATCACAACATTCCAGATGTGATCTGACCAGGTGTGGAGCAGGATTATCACTTCACTAGACTTAGTACTGTGCATCTCCTAATGTAGCCTGGAGGTACATTAGATTTTTTAGCTACTGTATCACACTGTGGACCCATATTGAGCTTGCAGTCCATTAAAATTCCCCAGATCTTTTTCAGACACATGCCTATGTAGTCATATCTTTCCCATCTTGAATTTGTGAATCTGATATTTTTAAACCCAAGAATAGGACTTTATCCCTATAAATTAAATCTTATTTAATTCAACCCAGTGTTCTGACCTGTCAATGTCTTTGTGAATAATGACTCTGTGAACTAATATCCTGGGTATCCTTCCTGGCTCTGGGTCATCATACACATTGGAAAAGCATTCCATCTATGCCTTTATCCAAGTCATTGATAAAAAATGTTACATAGCAAGTGACTAAGCACAGCTCCCTAGGGCGCTCACTCTACCAAAGACCTACCATTGCCCTGTTCCCTAATTGAAATCAAAACATTAATTGGGTCTAGACACTCAACCAGCTCCAGATCCACCAAGTTGTACTGTTGTCTGGACCAGAGGTATGAAACATGACCCTTGACCCACATGAGGTCCATAACACTACAGAGGATTGTTCAAACCAGATTAAAATGTTGTTCCTATCTGATTTTAATATGTTGGTATATTAATTTTAAAAAGAAATGTATAAGCATATGTGATTTTCTAAGTCAGCACATAATCTGCAGGGATCTTTACGTACAGTTTAGTGGTCCTGGTTTCTATTTGAGTTTGACCACCTCTTTCTATATGCTCCACAGGAACAGCATGAGAAGACTGTCAAACACTTTGCTAAAATCTAAGTAAATAGTATCTATAACAGTTTCTTGATGTAGCAGTTTGGCAAAAGGTTCCCCAAGGCTTCTTAAACTTTTTCCACTCATGACCCTTTTTGGCCTAAGAAATTTTTACATGACCCCAGGTATATAGATATATAAAATAGGTATACGACCCCATATGAGGTCTCAATGCAGTTTAAGAAGCTAGGGTCTAGAATGACCTATTCTTGACCTATTCCAGGCTGGTTTTTGGGGGGGTTTTCACTCCCTTTTCTAGTTGTTCCATAACCATCACTTTGATAATATACTCTAAAATTTGGCCAGAAATTGAAGTCAAACATTGGCCTAGTATTCAGATTTAACCCAAGTTCTTCAATCCTCTAGTATTTCTGTTTTCTAGGAACCTTCAAAGATTGGCAAAAATCTAATAAATTGAAACTCAAATCAAGCTTAAGAGAGGGAGTAGATAAGATCATTTTACAAAAATGAGATAAAATTAAGCAGGGACAAGCAAAGAAAATCTCCGAGGTTTCTTCTGATCCTCTGAAACACTCACAGAGCTCAAAAGTCAACATTACAAATTATATGGAGAAAACCTGGCTAGGGAAAAACATAGAGGCCAAAGTCTAGGGTCATAGAGGACCACAAATCATATACTCAGTCATATAATCAAAAAAGAAAAAATCCAACAAGATAGTGAGGTACATCAAGGGGGTGCAATATACGAGGGCCAAGAATATATTCTTCATTCCACTGAGAACTAATTATGGCTTAACTGATGTGTTTGTCTGACCAGTTGCTCTTTCACTAAGGACCCTTACCTGGTTCCCCTATTGTTTTGCACATAGTAGGTGATTAATAAATGTTGGTTCATTTGCATTGACCAAGTTACAAAAGTTTGAGGGTCACAGAAAATAGAAACTTATGGACATCTGTATTGCTCATGAAAGTAGGGGTATAATAACCTGATTTCTCTAAAGTCCATAGCTATATGTATAGCCCATTTGTACTGGGTATATGTTATGTGGGTAGCTTAGGGGTGGTGGTGATTATCTCTGATTTTTTTAGATGCAAAACCAATGCAAACTTAATAAAAAAGTCTACCTAGTTGTAACAATATGGAGTACATAAATACAAAAAAGGAAAGAATCCTTTGTCATATGAGGTCCCCTGATTTTTTTTTTGTTTCAAAAAATATGGTCCCTTTAGGGATAATCCACTTCCCTTGTTTTACAGATGAGTTCCAGAAAAGGAAAATTACTTATCCAAGTTTATTCTGCTTTGTGGCAAGTCTAAGAACAAAGAAGATACATTTCCTGCATTTTAAGAGATTATAATCTAATTTTAGAAACAGGACAGTGATAAAACTTGCTAGAGGATAGCCGTAAGGTAACATATAAACAAATGGGTGAGTATGCACAAGACGCTAAAGGAACTTAAAGTAATGCAAAAAATATGACCAAAGTTTAGCCTGGGGATAATAATAAAAGACATTTATGTAGTGCTTTAAAATTTACAAAATGCTTTGTATACATTATCTCACATGAACCTTGTAACTCTGTGAAGTAGGTACTATAGTTAGTATATATAGTTACTATACTATATATAGTTATTATCATTCCCATTTTACTTATGAAAAACTGAGGCTCTGAAAGGCTAAATGACTTGCCCATAGTTACACAGCCAAGTGTCAGAGGAAAGATTCTTTCTGATGATAAATTCAACACTCTATACACTATGCCACACAGCTTCTCTCTCTGCTCATTGGGAAGGTTTCATACAAGAAATGAATATTGTTTGGCTTATATGAGTGATTATGAAATTACTTTGTTACTATAAAGATTCTATACCAATCAATCAATCAAAAAGTGTTGATTAAGTTCTCACTATGGGACAGACACTGGGCTAGAGTATAAGGTGAGTGCATGGGATGTTTAAAGGTATAAACAGGCAGCTAAAGGGGTGGCATGGATATGTATCTTTGGAATCTTACCACTCTCCTAAGGAAATGGTGATTCCTGCCTTGAGGGGAGCAAAAGATAGAATCACAAGATTGGTTACTTCTTTTCCTCTCAGAGAAAAATCATCCTAGAATGACATCTTTCCACCCCATCTCCCCCACAAATGTTGATGGTCTAGGGCAGAGGTGTCAAATTAATGAAAATGGCTACAAAACTCCTGATTGAAACCGGAACCAGATTAAAATGTAATTGGGAAATGTTTTTTGTTTTGGGGGGATTTTTTTGGTGGGACAATGAGGGTTAAGTGACTTGCCCAAGGTCATACAGCTAGTACATGTTAAGTGTCTGAGGTCAGATTTGAACTCAGGTCATCCTGAATTTAGGGCCGGTGCTTTATCCACTGCACCACCTAGCTGCCCCCAGGAAATGTTTTAAAAAATAAATTAAAAAAAAAAAAGGGGCGGCTAGGTGGCGCAGTGGATAAAGCACCGGCCCTGGATTCAGGAGTACCTGAGTTCAAATCAGGCCTCAGACACTTGACACTTACTAGCTGTGTGACCCTGGGCAAGTCACTTAACCTTCATTGCCCCGCAAAAAAAAAGGGGGGGGCGGCTAGATGGCACAGTGGATAAAGCACCGGCCCTGGATTCAGGAGTTCCTGAGTTCAAATCCGGCCTCAGACACTTGACACTTACTGGCTGTGTGAACCCTGGGCAAGTCACTTAACCCCCATTGCCCCGCAAAAACAAACAAACAAACAAACAAACAAACAAATAAACAAATAAACAAATAAATAAATAAAAATACAAAGTAGATAATGTTAATTTGTGGTTTTCTAAGTCAATATGTGGACTGCAGAGATCCACTTCTATTTGATCCATTGCGATCTATTTCCATCTACCATTCCATTGTCTAGGGACATAACTTTTAGGTTCAAAAGCAAAAAAAAGCAGCTAACTTCTCTAACATTCTCCCGTAAAGGGGGAGGTTAACCCAAACTTATACCTGCAACCTGGATTCCTTTCCACCAAATGCTAGTCACACAAAAGACAATTACAAATTATAAACAGCAATTAAACCTATTTATCCAAGCAGATATCATACAAATAAGAATTCTACATATTAGATTATGCATGAAAGGGGTGGAATCAAGATGGTGGGTGAAAGGTAAAATTTTTGCCTTAGCTCCTGCACAACAACCTAGAAAACACACCAAACCAAATTCTGATTGGTAAAGTTAATAAAAAGTCACACTGAGTCATTTTTAGGAAAATAGGGAGGTCTATAGATACTAACACAAAAGCTAGCCAGGAATACAGCAGGGAGCATTACATCACCCAGAGATGGTAAAAGGATTTAACACCAGGGAAAGAAGCAAATGATCAGAAAGAGATCCCTTTACTAATACTGGGAGCAAGAATGGGTGCCATCAGGAAACTGTCACTCATTACCCAGGTCCTGGTCATAGTTTCACAGCAGAGAAGAGTGGTTCTCAATGAAGCAGGAGCCCTACCTGTGTAAGGACCAAGAGCTAGAAACATATCTATGTGGCTCTGAGCCCATGAACAGAGTGGAGACAGTTCTAACCTTTAGCCCATCACATAAGCCTGCAGTAGAATAAACCAGAGCAGGACCAAAACCAAGGAGGAGACAGTTATTCACTGCATCTGCAGAACTTTCCAGTGGGCTAACAGTGACTGATCCCAACAGCAGTGTATAAAAACTCAACTACAGACAAGCCAACAGACCTAAACCTGGGTCAAGAACTTGCAAAGATCAGACCAAAAGAGCAATGAAGATACATCTCTAATCACACTACTTTTAAGGATTTTATTTCCTCTTCAGTTAACCTGGATAATTTGTATTTTTGTAAATATTTTTCAATTTAATTTAGATTGTCAAATTTATTGGCATGCAGTTGGGGAAAATGTTTCCTAATTATTGCTTTAATTTCCACTTCATTGGTGGTGAAATCACCCCTTTCATTTTTGATACTGGTAATTTGGTTTTCTTCTTTTTTTAAATCAAATTAACCAAAGGTTTATCTATTTTATTGGTTTCTTCATAAAAGTAGCTCTTAGTTATATTGATTAATTCTACAGTTTTCTTGCTTTCAATTTTATTAATTGCTCCTTTGATTTTCAGGATTTCTAATTTAGTATTTAATTGGGGATTTTTAATTTGTTCTTTTTCTAGCTTTTTTAGTTGCATGACCAATTCATTGATCTCATACTACTTTTAAAGAATCAAAAACTTATAGGTCCCCTAGACTGAGCTGTGAAAGCAGAAGGATAGATAGATAGATATACATATATATGTGTGTGTATGTGTGTGTATAAATATACATGAATATGACAGAATATATATATATATATATATATATATACGATAGAAGTTCATCTCTCCCAGTGAGCAGAGACCAACATTAACATAAAGTACAAAATCAAGAAATTGGTTGGAAAAACAAGCAAAGAAAAAAAGAACCTGACCACAAAAAGCTACTATAGTGACAAGGAACCTGGAGACACAAACACAGAAAAAGACAATGACTTGAAAACATCTTAAAATAAAACCTCAAAGAAAAAAGCCACACAAGCCCATTAAGAATTCCTAGAATAAAGAGATGAAGAAGAGTAAAAAATTATTTTAAAAATCAAATAGGAAAATTAGTGGGGAAATGGGAAAAGAAATGAGAGTTATGCAAGAAAATTATGAAAAGAGAATTAACAGCTTGGTAAAAGAAGTATTAAACAATACTTAAGAAAATAACTCCTTAAAGATTAGAATTGGCCCAGTGGAAGCTAATGACTTTATAAGACATTGAGAAACAATAAAACAAAGTCAAAAGACTGGAAAAAAGAAGAAAATGTAAAATATATGGAAAAATTAACCTGGAAAATAAATGAAAGAGAAATAATTTAAAAATCATCAGGTTACCTGAAAGTCATGAACAAAAAAAGTCAACATCTTATTTCAAGAAAATATAAAGAACTGTCCAGCTGTCTTAGAACTAGAAGGCAATGTAGAAATTGAAAGAATCTAACAATCATTTCCTGAAAAAAAAACAAACCCAAAATGAAAACTCCTGGGAATTGTATAGCCAAGATCCAGAGCTCCAAGAGATCCAGGAGATCCAGAGCTCCAGGAGAAAAAGCAGCCAGAAGGAAATCATTTAAACACCATGAAGCCACAGTCGGGATCACATTAGTTTTAGCAGCTACCTCTGTAAAGAAGTAGAAGGTTTGGAATATGCTATCCCAGTTAGCAAAGGAGTTAGGATTACAATCAAGAATAACCTGCCCATCAAAACTGAACACTAATCCTTCAAAGGAAAAACTGGATATTTCATGAAATAGAGAACTTTCAAGTATTCCTGATGAAAAGACTAGGGCTGAATAGAAAATTTGACATTCAAACACAAGATTCAAATAAAAAAGTAAACATAAGTTAGAAATCATAAGGGAATAAACAAGGTCAAACTGTTTACGTTCTTATATGGAAAGATGATACATGTAATCCTCAGTAACATGTAACTCAGAACTTTTATCATCCACAAGGCTCTAGGGAACTGTGGGTTGCAACCCCATATTGTGTTACATAACTGAATGTTGGGATTGTGGAAAAATTTGGCAACAGTAAAAGGTTATTTATACTTATTTTATATACCTATATACCTGGGGTTGCATAAAAATTTCTTGGGTGAAAAGGGGTCTCCAGTGGGAAAAAATTAAGAAGCCCTGCTCTAGGGGGAGTTTACTTAGAGGATTTGGACATGATTTTATTATGCTGAGATGATCTCAGAAAAAGAATGGAAAGGTGAGAAAGAGGTGTGCACTGTAAGAAGGAGAAAAGATAAGGAAGGATAGGGTAAATTATTTCATATACATAGGGTATGTAAGGAAAAAGTTTATACAGTGGAAGGGGGAAAAGGAGGTAAGCCTGCAACACCTGAACCTCACTCTCATCTGAGCTGATTCAAGAAGGGAAGAATATCCATATGCACACAGTTGGGTACAAAAATTCATCTTACTCAATAGTGAAGTAGGAGGGCAAGGGATTGAAGGAGGCAGTGGTTAGAAGCAAAACAGACTCTTAAGGAGGGTAAAGGTAAAAAAAGAAGATAGGTAAAAGAGAATAGGATGGAGAGAGTGTATTCCAGGCATGGGAGATGACTAGTACAAAGGTACAGAGAGAGAAGAAATGGGAGTATCATGAATGAGGAACAAAGAGGAGGCCAGTCTGGCTGGATAACAGATTGTGGGAGGGGGATTAATATCCAACAAGGCTGGAAAAAAAAAGCTCAAAGACAGACTATACAAGGCATTAAATGCTAAACAGAAGAGTTCACAATTAACTTAGAGGCATTAGGAAGCCACTGAAATTGGTTGAGTAGGGGGTCACATGGTCAGATTTGTGCTTTAGAGAAAATTACTTTGGCTGCATTGTGTTGATGGGATTGGAGTCATGAGAGACTTGAGACATGGAGGCCAGTTACCAAACTTAGTCATTATAATGTAGCTCTGTGGCTTAAAAAATCAACATGATGGGGGCAGCTAATTGGTGCAGTGCATAAAGCACTGGTCCTGGACTCAGGAGGACCTGAGTTCAAATCCGGCCTCAGACACTTGAAACTTACTAGCTGTATGACCCTGGGCAAGTCACTTAACCTTTACTGCCCCACCAAAAAAAAAAAAAGGGTGGGTACTTCTAGGTTCTATGACAGGTGAAATGACTTGGAAAAGATGGCAAAAGCTTTCCTATACAGAGAACTTCCATGATCCTAGAGCAGGGATCCATAAGAATGGACCTGCAGTTTCTTGGCATGGTCAAGGTTGATAGAAAAGTCTTCAAGAACAAAGACGGCTATTATTTAAGATACAGCGACAGGTGTTCATCAGCCAGCTTCTTCTGGTTGGGGTATAAGTACTAGATTGGGGTATCAGAGGGCATGTTAGAATCCTGGCTTTGTATTAGCTGTACAAGCTTGGACAACTCACTTAACAACTCTAAATCTCAGTTTACTCATCTATGAATGAGGGGGTGGTATTACATGATTTAGAGTTTATGCCTATCATTTGGGAAAACAGAGCAAAGTAGATGGAATGAAAAGTCTGAACTTTGGCTGAACTTTAACAAGTGCTGAAATTATTGATCAGAGTCCCTCCCTGGAATTCACAGACTTGTAATTTTTGAGCTAAAAAAGGCCTTAAGTCCATCCTCGTTTTACAGATGAGCACACTGGGGCCCAGACCCATTAGTTGACTTGCCCACGATTACACTAGAAGTTAGTGGAAGAGCCAAGCATGCAAATCACGGTTCCTTGAAGCCAGACCCCGAACCGTTTCTATTGCACCGCATTAATACAGGCCGTCCTGCTCTATTGCCTGGCCTGGCCTAGCCTAGGCAAGGTCCTCTAGGAAACAAGCAGCTGGACGGCGGACCTTCCAACTCGGCTTCCACAGTTCCGAAGCCAGGGCGCCTACCACGTGGTGTAGAACAGTAGGGCAACGCATGCGCCTAAGGGACACACCCTCCCCCTTTCCCCTAGCTCCCAATGACGTTGGCCGACCCTCGCGCTGCTCTTTCCTTGTTATTGACAGCTCCGCCCCAGCTCTCGCCCCGCCCCCTGCCCTCCCTGTTTAAGATTCATCATCAATAGTTCGTGCCTCCTTCTGGTCTGTCTACACTATACCAACCCCCTCTCCACAGCCCCCACTGCCAGCACCACCCGGCCATCCAAACCCCCGAGTGCGCGTGCCCGTCCTTCCCAGCCCTCCCTTTTCTCTTCCTCCCACCCTTCCCCACCAAGTCGGAGCCATCCCACGCGCGCGCGCGCGCGCGCGCGGTCCCCGGCTGTCTGGAGTCAGTTGCTCCGGCGTCCGCGCGCGCTGGTCTGTCTCTGACCCTGCCACTGCCGCCGCGGGGGCCGCCGGGGCCTCGTCCTGTCGCCGCCAGCAGAGCGCGAGCGCCGGAATCCAGGCGCGCGGCTCCCCTGCTCCGGCTTGGCCAGGTGAGCGCCGCCGCTGCCCCCCAGCCCCGGCCGCTGGGGTCCTTCCCGTTCCTGTCAGCAGCCCGAGCTCCGCGCGGAGGGGGCAGGGGCGCGGGAGCGGGCGGGGGGGGGGGGAGGGGGCAGCCCAAGGGGCCTGGAAGAGGGAGGGGGCGGGGGAGTCCGGAGGCCCGGGGAGGTGGGAAGGGGGCCCTGAGGACACGGGCTGGGGAGTGGGGGGAGGTGAGTGTGGACGGGGGGTGGGGGAAGCGTTCTGTACACAGGAGCCCCCTTTCTCCCGCTCCCCGCGAGGCGCGGATCTAGAAAGAAAGCATAACAAGGGCCCACCGAAAGAAAAGGGGGGAAAGGGGAGTGAATGGGCGGGCAGGCCCAGGGTGTTTACAAATGCTCCCGGAGGTGGGAGGGGGGAAGGGAGGAGGGGGTGCTGTTTACAGGGACCGGGGTGGGGGAGAGGGAGGGAGCAAGAAGGCTGCGCCCGCAGATGTGCAATGAGAAGGTCGCACAAATGCCACCCCTTTAGAAAATCAGTTTTGCCAACTAGTCCTGGCTTCTGTCAGCTGCCAGGCTTTGCAGCCTTTTCATCTAGAATAAGGACTCTCCACTCACTCCAGCTTCTCTTCCCAGGGGAAGAGGCATCCACCTGAAACCCAACCACTTGTAGGGCTGCACAGTCTCCTGGCTGTGATTGTTTACGGTTTTATTTTCTTCTGTCCTGTTTCCCGCCCCCCCCTTTTTGTTTAAGGTTGGTCGCCCTGTACCCTAATTACCCCGAGGGTTCTGTTGGTTAGGGTTTAAACTTCAGAGACTTTTCAAGCTCGGGTTTTCATTCAGAGGTTCCTTTCGGAAATGTTTGAAGAAGAGAGTGGGTGGGTTGTGGATCTTGGATGGAAAGTGTTTGGGAGCTTGCGTCACTTTCAATTGCATGGCTAGCATTTCTGAGAAGTGATTACACTAGGCTTGTGCTGGTGTGTGAAAAACTGTTATGTGATTTAAGGATGGACTGGACCCCTCTTTCTGATTTTCTTAGATACATAATAACGTATGTGTAAGGATTTGAAAATGTAGGGATTTGAAATGCAACTTTTTATCACTAAGCATTATCACTCCATCTTTTTTTTAAAGCCAGGTGTTTTAACAACTGGATTCACTTTAGATTAAAACAGGTTCCACCTTCCCAGTCTCCTGCACTATTTTGCTAATATTAAGTTAAGTTCATATATTTCAGCATTCCCCCTTACACACGCAGAACAACCAGAAATCAAGAATTGATGTGTTTTAAGACTGTTGGTATTGCTATGTATAATTCTGATGGGATAGTAAGCCAAAAGTTTACTTCATTAGTTGGAACAACTTATTCTAGTTTAATTTCCTTCTAAGAGATCCACAGTGGAAAAATCCAGAAATGGCCCAGAACCATCAAAAGCAAACGAATGAAAAGTGATCTTTTATTACTGCTTCAAAAGATAATATCATAGTCACTGGAGAAGATAGGACTACAATGTAATGATAAACATATTAACTGAGTTGGCTTTGTGACCTTGATACATTGTGTAACAGTACAGTGATTCAAGACAAACATTTGGGTTGTATAGCTTTATAAGTTTAGGGAAAATGCTACTTCTACTTTTGTCTTTTCGTATTTAGATATACAGACTGTTTGGAATTTCTTTTTTAAAGTGACTTCCTTTTTTAAACTTTTAAAAAAATAAACTTACCTCAGTAAAAACAAACTAATATACAAAAAAGAATTATGAAACCCATAGCGTTTGGCAAAACTATATTAGTTAATATATGACTATTTTGCAGTTTTTCTCAAAGAGGTTTTGGGGTTTTAGAGAACTTCAAGCTCAGTTTGAGGGTGTGTTATGGGAGCTTAAAATGCTAATGTAATCTTAGGTTGTATTAAGAAAGTCAAAAGGACCAGGGAAAGCATGGATTTGCTGCATTCTGGTCTAGTCAGAACAGTATTTGTACTCTATCCCAGGGACTACATTTATTTAGGGAAGACATTGATGAGAACAACCTTAATAATTAAAGGCTTTCTGATCTTGCTTAATGAGACTGGGTTGAAGAAACATGGAAATGTTTAATCTGGAGAAGAAAAAACTAGGGGTAGGGAGGCATGACATGTTAGTTATCTTCAAGTATTTGAAGAGTTGTCATGTCAAAGAGGGATTAGCCTTGGTGCCAGAGGGGAGAACCAGAAATAGTGGATAAAATTTCAAAAAAAAAAAAGACAGTCTCTATCAAAGGAAAAACATCTCAACCAAGCTATCCAAAAGTGGAATGGATTGCTTTGGAAGATAGACAACTAGGTGGTGGTGGGTAAGAGTGTTGAATATGGAGTCAAGAAGACCTGAGTTCAAATCCTGCTGCAGACACTTATCTGTATGACACTGGGCAAGTCACTTAACCTTACTGTGTCTCGGTTTCCTTATTTGTAAAATGAAGACAGTAATAGCACCTATTTCTCTGGAGTCATTGTGAGGATAAAACAGGACAATATTTGTAAAGTGCTGTGCAAACCTTAAAACACTATGTAAATGCTAGCTACTAGTACTACTACTACTACTACCCTTTAAGGTCCCTTACAACTCAGGCATTTGGTGATTATGTGAACAAAAAGCAAACAAGTTTAAAAAAAGAAGCTCCTGTGTCATTTCCGATCTGTTTTATGTTTTGCTAGCTCTGGATTTGTCTTTATTACTCATTATTTCTAAATTGTTTACAATGTGAGTATAGTTCTGTTTCTGCCATCTTCATTACTTCCTATAACTCTGCCTGTATTTCATTATATTCATTGTGTTTAATGTTTTAAATGGTGATATAACACTCCATTATGTGAATTTTTAGACAACAGCTATAATTTTGTTGATGTAGGGAATTCAGGGTAAGATTTCTACAATTAATGCAGATAAACACTTTTGCTTAGAATTTGCTAATCTTGAGAGTTCCTTGCAGCTGCTAGGAGGCTGCTTGTAATTTATAAGGTTAAACAGCCTGTAAGTGTTAGAGGAAGAATTTGAATCCAGGACTTCCTGATTCCCAGTCTAACTCTCCATTCATTATGTCATGTTACCTCTACCTTAATTTATCATACTTTTTTCAGCCATTCTCCAATTGTTGAACATTGAGGTTCCCTCTCCCCTAGTTTTGGCTATTATGAAGTATTCATGATTTAGGGGGGAGGCAAAAGCAGGTGTTTGGGGGATAAAATTTTGCAGTGGAATCTCTGGATCATAAGATTTTATTGTTTTTTGTGATCGTTATTGAAAAATATTTGCAATATTGCAAATGATCCTCCAAAATGTTTGTATTAGTCCCCAGTCCTACAAGCAGTATAAGAGTAGTCGTTTTCTCCACAGCCTTACCAAGGTTGCATTTTATCTTTAAAGCCATGGTTTTCTGAGTAGTTCCATGAGGGACAGGGTCTCAGAGTATCCCATATTATTTTTTGTAATATGACAGTATGTTTTAGTTTCTGACATTTACCTTTGTTGACCTTTGTTGCTCTCTGGCTTTTTATTTTTACTTATTCTTTGCATTAATTCTCATAAGTAGGGGGTACTAAGGAAAGAGTAAGAGCTTGCTTTGTTGAAATGGTTGAAAAAATTTGAGAACTACCTTTTAGAGATCTTTTGCTGTATTTGGCTATATGCAGTTTGATGTCTTGATTCTTGAAACAGGAACTTGTATTTCCTTTGGCTCACTTTCTTATTGTAATCATACTCAGAGGAAGTTAGCAGGTAGAAGGTCTTGTTAGCAGAAAGTAGAAAATAACTATTCTTCAAGAGCCTGTTTCTAGTACATAATCATTCTTCTCCATGTCTGAGAATTGGGGAATGAGAATTCTAGGAAGTGTGACTTATGAGCCCTTAAAGAACATCTTCTCGCTATAATTTTAGCTTCTAAGCCTGGAATAATCGAATGTCTTGGCACATGGCTTATTGCTTTTTTTTTTTTTTTTTAAGTGAGGCAATTGGGGTTGACTTGCCCAGGGTCACACAGCTAGTAAGTGTTAAGTGTCTGAGGCCGGATTTGAACTCAGGTACTCCTGACTCCAGGGCTGGTGCTCTATCCACTGCGCCATCTAGCTGCTTTTTTAAAAAAAAGTATTACTACTATGTATTATTCCTTAGGTTACCTTAAAAAAAAGTATAAACGGTCCCAATTAGAAATACACTAATAATTCCATTTGAGGAGCTTTTGGTGACAGCCTAAATGACATGAACATAGTGGTTTGTTCTTACCAACATACTCAGATGTTTTAGTGTTTTCATTTGGGGGGGAAATTTTGTTTATTTCTTTTTTCCTAACAGTCCTGTCTTTTTCATTCTCCCTTTTATCTCTTAGGAGATACCCATTAATCTCTTGGACATTCTGATGGGTATAACTGGGTGAATATTTTTAGTATTTGAAAAGTTTTCCTTTAATGCTTTTGTAATTACTGCATTTCACAAGGCTTTGAATCTGGGCCTGGTGATTGACCCTATTCCTTGTTTAAGGACTGTCCTAATTATATTTTGGGAGGCTCATCACAAGGTTGCCCATGGAGCAATGTCCCCCCACCCCCCCGCACACATAGCAACCATTAAAAACCATCTAGTTATAAAGAGATTGTGGAGGGGGTGGCCAAAATAGTAATAAATCGTTGAAATAGTTGAAGAAAGTGCATTTTTCATGAAATCCTTAAAATATTTGCAAAGACCTCTTTCAAATGTGTCACTTTTTGGATAACATGCCATTTGCAAGAAAATTTATAATTGCATTTTCATTTATAACTCGATAGAAAAGTATTCTCTTGGCAGAAATTTTGTGACAACAGTGTGTGCATGAACTTTTTAGGAAGATTTCAATTGCAGGTATTTGGTTTTCATTTTAATGAGATGAGGAATATAATCCCTTTTTGGTTAGAGAAGAAGCACTCTTTGAACACATAATTCAAATAAGTAAATTTTCAAGGTTCAGATTTCACTGGAACCTAGAATAGATCTTGGAAGTCATTTAGTCCAACACCTACATTTTTCAGATGCATAAACTTAGACCTGGAGAAGTTAAGTCACTAGCCAAAGGTCACAGAGGTAGTGAATGGCAGTACCAGGTTTTAAAGCTAAATCCTGATTCCACATCTAGTGTTCTTTCCAGGATATGGTACTTCCTACTGGGGAGGAATAAGGTTTCACAATTCAACCACAATGAAACAATTTTGACATCCTGTAGAGACTTTTAAATATAGTTATAATTTTAGAACTCATTTCTAAATTTACCTGTAACTTGAAATGTCAACAGATTTGTCACGTGCTTCCATATCACCCAGATCTTTTCCTTCTTAGACATATTTGTTCTTACTGTCTTGCATTTGTCTGTACTGAACAAAGTAGTTAATGGTCCTTTGCTTCTCCCTGAAAAGAAAAGCCCATATTTGTAATAACAGTAATTCATCCAGTGATATTGTATATCTGTGAGTCATAGAATACAACCTCCAAAGAATTCAAGTTAAGAATAGATCAACGAAAAGCATAAGTAGACTATAACATATTACAAACAAGAAATTATAAAGGTAAAGCAGTATAAAGGATGTGATCAGATATAAGTAGAATGTTGATACTCCATGTACTTCATTGGTATGTTCATGATTTTAGAAGAAATTGAGAAAGGCCTCTAGCAATTATGTAAAGAAAATAAACTTTGAAAGACTGGGTAACTGATGCACACTGTGACTTCACCACAGTTCCAAAGGATTCATGATGAAATAGGCTATCCACTTTCATATAGAGAACTGATGGACTCAGAGTACATAATTGCTGTTAACATATGAATCATTCTCTTTGTTCTGCTTATTTCACTTTGCATCAGTTCATACAAGTCATCTCAAGTTTTTTTCTGAAATTATCTGTTATAATTTCTTAAAGCACAGCAATATTCCATCTTATTCGTATTACTTGTTTAGCCATTCCTTAACTGATGAACACCTCCTCAGTTTCCAGTTCTTTACCACCACAAAAAGAACTGATATAAATATTTCTGTACACAATTCTGTACACATTGCTCAAGGTTAGGCCAAGCCAACCTAACAAAAATGACAAAGCTACCTAAAATAGTTTATTTATTCAGTTCTATTCTGATCAGACTACCAAAGAATTACTTTATAGAGCTAGAGAAAATAATAGCATAACTCATCTGGAAAAACAAAAGGTCAATAATATATTTATAAAAAAAGTGGGAAGGTAGGAGGCCTAGTATTACCAAATGTGTTAAGTCATTTTTGTTAGGTTGGTTTGGCCTACCCTTGAGCAATTAAGATATCTCCATTTACTTAGATTTGTCTTTATTTGTGTGAGGAATGTTTGTAATTGTTTATATAGTTCCTGTATTTTAGCAGGTGAACTCCCAAGTATTTTATTCTCTCTATAGTTATTTTAAATATCTATTCCTTCCTGCTTGGTTTAGTTGGTAATATACAGAAATACTGATGATTTGTATTGCTTTATTTTAAAATTCTGCAACTTTGCTGAAGTGGTTGTTTTAATTAATTTTTTTAGTTGAATCTCTAGGGTTCTTCAAACCTTCATATCATCTACAAAAAGTCATAGTTTTGCTTTTTCTTTGACTATGTTTATTCTTTCAATTTCTTTTTGTTGGTTTATTGCCTTAGCTAGCATTTCTAGCAAAATATTGAATAATAATGTTGATAATGGACACCCTTACTTCATTCCTGATCTTATCATAAAGGCTTCTTGCTTATCCTCATTACGGATAAGGCTTGCTCTTGGTTTTAGATAGATACTACTTATCATTTTAAGGAAAGATCCATTTATTACTATGCTTTCTAGTGTTTTTAACAAGAATGAGGGGGGCAGCTAGGTGGCGCAGTGGATAGAGCACTGGCCCTGGATTCAGGAGGACCTGAGTTCAAATCCGGCCTCAGACACTTAACACTTACTAGCTGTGTGACCCTAGGCAAGTCACTTAACCCTCCTTGCCCTGCAAAAAAACAAAAAACAAAAAAAACCCCCAAGAATGAGTATTATATTTTGTCAAAAGCTTTTTCTATGTCTGCTGAAATCATATGATTTTTCATTTTTTTATTAATATGGTCAGTTATGGTTTTCTCTGTGTTGAACCAGCCCTTTGTTACTGGTATAGATCCAACCTATTCTTGGTGTATGATCTTTGTGTGTGTTTATTGCTGTAATCTCATTGCTAGTAGTATTAAAGTTAATTGTTATTTAAATACTTGATAGAATTCGCTTGTAAATCCAACTACTCTTGGTTTCCTTTGGGAATTCGTTTGTGATTTGTTTCATTTCTCTTTCTAAGATAAAGTAATTTAAGTATTTTATTTCCTGTTCTGTTAATCTGGGCAGTTATATATTTTATAAATATTCATCCATTTTATTTACATGGTCAATTTTTATCAACATATAGGTAGATGAAATAATTCCTAATAATTAGTTTTATTTCTTTTTCTTTATGACTTCATCTTTTTCATTTTTGATAATGGTAATTTGGTTTTCTTTTTTAATCAAATAGCTAATGACATATCTATTTTATTGCTTTTCTCTTCCTCAAAAACAACTCCTAGTTTTATTAGTTCAATGATTTTTTTTACTTTCAATTTTATTAACCTTTCCTTTGATTTTCAAGATTTTTATTTTGGTGTTTAATTGGATCGTTGTAATAGCTGTGTGCTTAATTCATTTATCTGTTCTTTTTTTCTTTTATTGATGAAAGTGTTGAGAGTTATAAAATTCCCGTAAGTACTGCTTTGGCTGCATACCATAAATCTTGGTATGTTATTCCATTGTTATTATCACCTCTAATTGAATTATTGGTTGTTTCTATGATTTGTTCTTTAATTCACCCATTCTTTAGCATTAGGTTATTTGGTTTCCAATTAATTTTAATCTATATTTCAGAGGCCCTTTATTGAATATAATTTTGTTGCATTATGGTCAGCAAAAGAAACATAGTATTTCTGCTTTTCTGGATTTGTTTATGAGATTTTTATACCCTAATGCATGGTTAGTTTTTGTGAAGGTGCTATGAAGAATTGGGAAATAGATTTATTCCTTTCTATTCCATTCAAGATTCTTCAATCTTCTGAATTTCTATTCATTTCCTTATCTTCTTTCATGTTTATTTATGGTTAGATTTATCTAGGTCTCAGAGTGATAAATTGAGGTCCTCCACTATTATAGTTTTACTATGTCCTCTTATAACTCATTTAACTTTTTCTTTAAGAATTTGGATACCATGTCATTAGATGCATATATGTTCAATATTCACATTCATTGTCTATGATATCTTTTGGCAAAGTGTGGTTTTCCTCATTATCTCTTTTAATTAGGTCTAATTATGTTTTTTTCTTTGAGATCATGTTTGCCACTACTGCCTTTTTTACTTCAGCTGAAACATTAGATTCTGCTCCAAGCCCTTATTTTAACTCTATGTGTATCTTGTATTTCACCTGTGTTTCTTGTAAGGAACATATTGTTGGATTCTGGTGTCTAATCCTTTCTTCTACTCTCTTCCTTTTTGTAGTTTTGTTCATCCCCTTTAGACTTATAATTGTTAACTGCATTTTTCTCCATCCTATTATCTCATGCTTTTCTTTCTCTCTTTTTTCTTTTCCTTCTTTGAGTCTGTTATTCTTCTAACCACTCTCTCCTTTAATTTATCATCCTTCTTATCTCTACTCTTTACTTTTCCCCTTTTCCTCCCTATTTCCTTTATGCATAAGGTGAATTTCTATACCCCCTGTGTGTTCTTCCTTCCCTGTTCCAGTTCAGATGAGAATGAGGTTTAAGAGTCATCCGTTTGGGGCAGCTAGATGGCGTAGTGGATAGAGCACCGGCCCTGGAGTCAGGAGTACCTGAGTTCAAATCCGGCCTCAGACACTTAACACTTACTAGCTGTGTGACCCTGGGCAAGTCACTTAACCCCAATTGCCTCACTAAAAAAAAAAAAAGAAAAAAAGAAAAAAAAAAAGAGTCATCCGTTCTTCCCTACTCCCCTCTCTATTTTATAAACTCTTCCTTGCATGCCTCATTTATGTGAGATAACTTGCCCCATTCCTCCTCTCATATCCCCCCTCTCCCACTTTTCTTCTTTTGACATGATTTAAATACAATCATGCATTGTTTTTTAGAAGAGAATTAAATTTTTCTTCAGACAAATGGACAAGGTATCTACACTTCCTTTTCTCACACATTTGTCATATCAAGAGGATGTACTCACTTTTTGTTGTTATTCGGTCATTTCAGCAATGCCTGATTTTTTGTGACCCCATTTGGGATTTTCTTGGCAATGCTACTTGAGTGGTTTGCTATTTACTTCTCCAGATCTTGTGTGTGTGTGTGTGTGTGTGTGTGTGTGTGTGTGTGTGTGTTTGCAGGGCAACGAGGGTTAAGTGACTTGCCCAGGGTCACACAGCTAATAAGTGTTAAGTGTCTGAGGCTGGATTTGAACTCAGGTACTCCTGAATCCTGGGCCCGTGCTTTATCCACTGCGCCACCTAGCTGCCATCCAGCTCTTTTTTGGAGGGGGGGAGAGGGGATGGGCAGTGAGGGTTAAGTGACTTTCCCAGGGTCACACAGCTAGTGAGTATTAAGTGTCAAAGGCTGGATTTGAACTCTGGTCCTCCTGAATACAGGGTCAGTGCTTTATCCACTGTCCCACCTAGCTGCCCCTTCCAGCTCATTTTACAGATGAGGAAATTGAGGCAAAGAAAGTTAAGTGACTTGGCCACGGTCACATAGCTAGTGAGAGTCTAAGGCCGAATTTGAATTCAGGAAGATGAGTCTTTCTTCCTGATTCCAGGCCTACCATTCTTCCTAGCTCTTCATGTATTCACTATACTTAGTTTTTATTCTCTTCTCAAAAGAAACTAAATTCAATTCCCTGATTATATGGATTGCAATCTACTATTGGCAACATGCAAATTACATTGCTTATGACCAAGCACCTAGCTCCACCACCTCTTTTTTAAATCCATCTAGTACCAGATTTCTTTTGGTCATCAAAATATTTTAGGGTTTTTGTTTGTTTTGACTTGTTTTGTTTGCTGACTGTGCAATTTATTTATATTCAGAGGTTGTAGTATCCAGGATCCATGTAGAACTTCCCTGAAAGAAATGTAGATTTTTATATTGTTTTAAGTTAGGCTTCAGATTCTAGGGGCAATATCAACTAGCTATTATAATTTTTTTTTTTTTTGGTGAGGCAATTGGGGTTAAGTGACTTGCCCAGGGTCACACAGCTAGTAAGTGTTAAGTGTCTGAGGCCAGATTTGAACTCAGATCCTCCTGAATCCAGGGCCGGTGCTCTATCCACTGTACCACCTACCTGCCCCTCAATTTGTACTTTATTACAAGTGTTGCCTTAGTTTAGGAATATTCAGTGCCCACATATGCAAAGATTTTTATATAAAAGATACTCAAAATCAAAGACAAAAATTTATTACACTTTTTTCTTGTTGGGCTTATTAGTCCTACATTTGACTTCATTTTTTGCCATTAGCCTCAACACTAGTACAGTGATTGTATGAATTGTTTTCCCATCGTTTTGCCATTTTAGAACAATCTGGAAGAATGGAAGGGTGACAAGGAGACCAGCACTTTGTTATTATAGCAATTAACTCCAAATGGGTGAAAAGAGTCACCTTATAAAAAGGAGAATATTTCATGAAAATGGAAATTGGCAATTTCCCTAAAAATGGCAGCCTATTTTGATTAGTTCAATGATGTGTAAAAATTACTGATTGGTTAGAAATGGAGCCTTTTGATATAGTTTACTGAAGGGGCTATATTTTCTTCAAACTATAGGCCAATAATCTTAACTTCAGTGTGTATTTATTGTAATCACAAATGTGTCTGATTAAATGAAGGCAGACCCAGCTCCCATATACCCAGCCTAGCAAAAACTCGAAATTTGCATAAGACTGAATAATCAATAAATTCATTAAGTGAAAACTATACTATCCCTTAACTGCACACAAATTCAGCCAGAAGCTAACAGATAGTAGGAAAGGGGGCCCACCAGCAACAGTATATGCAGACAAACTGGCAGCTCCCCCCAAATGATCAGAAATGAAACATATATAGTTTAGAGATAGGCCAGTAGGTTCCCCTGAAAAAGTCCCAGAGTGACTGGAAGCTCCAAGCAAAGACCTTGGAAGTCACTACAAATCTAAGTGACTAGTGTGGTATGGAAGCATTCAGACCAGGAAAGCTCAGGTCTCCTAAGCTCTGAGATTTGTAGCACTCTGCCTGGAGATCCCATAGAGGGCTCTGACTACATAGCACTTGGAACCTCAAAGATCAGGACCCTCACGTGTAGGACGGCAGAGTAACTTAAGTGACCTAGAATAAAACCAGTGTCAACCACCCAACTTCAAAACATTTGAAGGGGAGTGGTGTCTGTCCCTATCACAAAAGCCCTAATTCAGAAACTAGAACTGAGGAGATGAGTAAGTCAAAGAAGACATTGGTCATCGTAGAAAAAAAAAATTCTGTATCTAGATATGCTCAAAAATCTAGCTTAGGAGGAAAGATTTTAGAAGTGGTGGCTATCATAAGATGTCAGAGATAAGAAACTAATGTCCTCATTTTTGAGAGTGCTTTTTTTTGGGGGGGGGCAATGAGGGTTAAGTGACTTGCCCGTGGTCACACAGCTAGTAAGTGTCAAGTGTCTGAGGTCGGATTTGAACTCAGATCCTCCTGAATCCAGGGCCAGTGCTTTATCCACTGCGCCACCTGGCTGCCCAGGAGGAAAAATTAACTCCATAAAAAACTATAAGCAGAAAGTCAAAGGAGTAAATTTATTTTCTACAAAAACTATATGAATGCCTAGAAGAAATTAATTGAGATAACGAAATAAAATCTGTGATAGAATTAGAAGAGAACTTCAGACAGAAAGTGGTAAATCATCCAAACAGTGGACTCCTTGAAAACAAGAATCAGCCCCCCAAAATCAATAACTACATGAGACAGCAAGAAATGTTAACACAAAATTGAAAAAATAGTGGAAAATTAAAGATAACTAATATTTATAAACTGTCCTAGAAAACAGGCCCAGGAGAGATCATCTAAGAATTTGTCAGAGTCTCTAAAAACCGTGACAGAAAAACAAGCCTGGACATTCTATTTCAACAATCTTTAAAAAAAAAACAAAAACAACAAAACCGGTCAGATCTGTTAGAACCATAATGATAATGACAAAATCCACTGATTGCAACCTGAAAGAAACCCCTAAAGAAATCCCAGGAATTTCATAGTCAAAATACAGAACTCAGATGTCAGAAAAAAACCCACAAGCTTTCAGAAAGAAGCAGTTTAAGTCCCAAGGAACCACAGTCAGGATCACACAAGCTCTGTCAACTTCTACTTAGAATAAGATATTTAATGTAATAGAAGACTTTGAAGCATTTCTGATGAATAAACCAGAGCTGAGTTGGAACTTTGAAATACTAACTCAAGAATCTGAAGAATCCCAGAAAGGTAATGTTAACCTCGAAGAGAGGCTGTATGATGATGTAGAGCTAACATTCTCATAGGATGAGAAGAGATGTGTATTGTAAGAACTTTAAAGTCTTTGAAGGGTACTGAGAGAGTTAAATTTAAGAAAAATAGAGACGGTGGGGGTGAATGAGGGGAATTCATTTGTTGGGAGGGTTCAAAGAGTGGGAAGAGAAGAGAGGATTAAAGGAGAAATACACTAGTGCAGAAAAGAGGAATAAGAGATTGGAATGTGTTATTTCTCAAAATTAGGGTAAGTGAGAAGAATAGCAACAATTGAAAAAGGTCCAGGGGAGCAGATATCTAATGAAATCTCATTCTTATTCTGAAATGGATCAAGGAGAATTGAACACACACACAATGCAGTTTGGTGTTGAAATACAGCAAACTTAGTAGGAAAACATGGGAATAGGGGGTGGTGCTCAAGGTGGAGGATAATATTGGGGAGGTAATAATCAAACTTCATGATCCTAAAGGGGAGATGGGGGGAAAAGAAAGGCAGAGAATTAAAACCTATGGGGATATACATCAATATGGGAATGACTGAACAAATTATGCTAATATGTATATAATGTAATATCATTGTTCAGTCATGCCTGACTCTTCGTGACTCCATTTGGAATTTTCTTGGCAAAAGTACTGGAGTAGTTTGTCATTTCCTTCTCCAGCTTATTTTACAGCTGAAGAAACTGAGGCAGACAGGGTGAAGTGACTTGCTCAGGGTTACACAGCTAGTAAGTGTCTGAGGTCAGATTTGATCTCCTGAAGTCTTCTTGACTCTAGGCTCAGCACTCTATACACTGCCACCTAGCTGTACTTGTAATACCATTACACTGTAAGAAATTATGAAAAGCGATTTCTGAGAATCTGGGGTAATGTAAACTGATGGAAAGTGAAGTGAACAGAAGCAAGAGAACAATTTATATGAGAACCACAGCATAGTAAATAAAAACAATTTTGAAGGACTTAAAAACTCTGATCAAAGCAATGATCAACCAGGTCTCCAAAGGACTTATGATGAAGCATGATACCCATCTCTCTTTTTTTTTTTTTTTTAGTGAGGCAATTGGAGTTAAGTGACTTGCCCAGGGTCACACAGCTAGTAAGTGTTAAGTGTCTGAGGCCGGATTTGAACTCAGGTACTCCTAACTCCAGGGCCAGTGCTCTATCCACTGCGCCATCTAGCTGCCCCCCCCCCCATACCCATCTCTTAATAGGTGATGGATTCAAGGTGAAGAAAGAGACATATTTTTGGTCATAGGCACTATATGTATTTATTTTTTTTAACTAATTTTTAATTGACTATGCTTATTACAAAGGTTTGGTTTCTTTTTTGTGATTTTTAATGGCAGGGATTAGGGGAAGAGGGACAGTTACTAATAGGAATGCCAGAAAAAAGAAAGAAGGCAATTGAAACTTTTAAAAAATGTTCAGAGGAATACAGGAATTTTGAGAAGAAATACAATTAGGACAGTTTTTAAAAATGTGTGTCATTTATTATATACTTTTGTAAAGCAAGTGCTAAGAAATGGGGATTCATTTTATATATGATTCTTTAAATTCTGAGTATATGGAAATGCTCATTTTTTGGTGCTTAAATTGAAATTTCATAGATTCTAGAACAATTTTAATGCAAACAATTAGTGAACATCAAGAAAAAGCTATGGTATTCACATATAGCCAGTGGGTCTTCATCAAGATTAGCTCAAGCTGAATTAACCTCATTTCCTATTTTTTTGGAACAGGGTTATTAGATTGATAGCTCAGAAGAGTGTTATATCTAAACCTCTAGATTTTAGCAACCTGAATCAGCTGTTTAAAATAATTACTCAAAGTTAGAAAAAAAGACAGGGTGCCATTGCTATTGTTGTTTGGCTCTCCTCTGAATGCCAGTTACCACTGTAAAATTTGACCAGTGATACCACAGATCTTTTTTCATTATGCAGTAAAATTACCCAATTACATTCAAGTTTGTACTCCCTTACTTAAGATTTATCTGGTGTTCTGTCTTCCTCAAATTCTATCTACAAAATCTTTTGCTCAATTTAATGTAACAAGCATATATTAAAATACCTGCCCTGTTCAAAATTTAACTACTTTTAAACCTTAGGGGGAAAAAATCCAACATTCCCCTGAACTATATTTTAAAGTGTTCTCCAAATTAGATTTTATGTATACTATAAAGTAGAGATCTGTTTATTCTTTAAATTATGATTCATAGCTATTAATGATTTTAATGCTCAAAATATTGGTGTTGTTAGGTATTGAATCATGATGCTTTAATATAAAGTTAGTACTGTAGAAGAAATTCTTTCTCAGAGTTTGTGTTGGAATGAATTTTCATTATGGCTAAGTAACAAAATTGCCATTAGAGATATATAGCAAAGGTATATGTTGGGAGAAACAAGCCTTATGCTATCAAATTCCAAAAATCTGCTTAATAAATAGATAAATTGAATATTTCATTATGTGTAATATTTACAGACTTAGACACTCTAAACAGATATTTCAGAAAAGCATACTTCCAAATATAATGAATGATTCCTGTTTTTCTTGCTTCTAGCTTTTATGAAGATCTATCCTTAGTAGCTCAAAACTTTATGAAGTGATACTTTTTCCCTGAAATCATGAACTCTTAGAATTGGAAAAGATCATCTCACCACAAATAATTTAGTCTAACCTCTTAATCAGTGCAAAAATCCTTTCTCCATATTTGTAATAGAGGATCATCTAAACTACGTGAATTTCTGGTAGAACTCATGAGCCAGCTTGTTCCATTGTTAAGTAGTTATCTTTTAGAAAGTTTTTTTCTTGTGTAGAGCTGATATTTGTCTTACTCATTCCAGTTCTGTCTTCTGGAGCTTATACAAAACAACTCACCTTCTTCTACCTAATTTGTCTGCCTATATCAAGTCTCTTACCTATCTAGTCGTATACACATTGCTGTCAGTTGCTTTTCCTTAAGCACAGATATGACCATGTGACTTCTATTCAGCTAATATCAGTGACATCTTCCATACTTCTTGGTATTGCTTATTTTATTTCTTATAGAACGGTAATATTCTATAACATTCATGCACGTACCACAAATTCTTTAGACATTTCCCAGTTTATGGATATCTATTTTGTTTTCAGTTCTTTGCTACTACAAAAAGTGCTCCTATGAATATTTTGGTGTATGTGAGGCCTTTATTATTGACCTCCTAGCAGTAAAATCTTTGGCTCAAAGGGTATTTGAATCACTTTCTTTGCATAATTCCCAATGCTTTCTAGAATGGTTGAACCATTTCACAGCCCATGTCAACAGTGCAGAGTTCCTGTCTTTCCAGCCCCTCCAATTATTCCTCTCTTATCATCTTTGCCAATTTGCTGGATATTAATTGAAACCTCAGAGCTGTCCTCATTTGCTTTTTTTCTCCCATTAGAATTTGGAACTTTTTTTCATGCAGTTGTTAATAGTTTTTAATTTTTCTTTGAGAATTGTTTACTTTGACCACTTATCTATAATTTTTTCTTACATATTTATGTTCTTTATACAGATCCATAGAGATATTTGATACAAAGATTATTTTCCCAGTTTACTACTTTCCTTCTTATCCTAGTTGCATTTTGTTAGTATAATAGCTTTTCAATTTCATGTAATCAAAATTATTGATTTTACCTTTGTAATAGCTTCTATTTTCTTATTTGCTTAAGAATTCATTTCCTAGCCATAGCTGTTAAATGTACCTGATTTGGTTCTTTTTAAATTTTTCTATGGGACCTTCAGTATTCTGACCACATGTCCATTTTGAATTTTTTGTGGTATACATTGTTAAAGATGTTAGTCTAAACCCAATTTCTGCCATATTGCTTTCCAGTTTACACAGTCCTTCTTGTTAAATAAAGAATCCTTTCCTAGTAAGAAGAGGGGAAGAAAGAGCTAATTTCTGACTAGTTCAACCCTCCCCCACTCCAGGATATTATCAAAAATAATGAGATTGTAGAAATGAATTATCACAGAAAGAAAAGGTAAAAGTAATACATAAAGTGGTATTGTGACTCAAATAACTCAGCTTGCCTCAATTAATACAAAGCTACCTCTTTATAAGGATGAAGTTCTCCAAGAAGTAATTAGAAAGACAGCTCACCAGTGACTGGTGGAAGATTGACTATGCCCCGGTCATCTTTGTAAAGCTGACTTGCTAACCTCTGCAGTATGTCCAATTTATGAGCAGCATTTTTTTTAAAGTGAGGCAATTGGGGTTAAGTGACTTGCCCAGGGTCACACAGCTAGTAAGTGTTAAGTGTCTGAGGCCGGATTTGAACTCAGGTACTCCTGCCTCCAGGGCCCGTGCTCTATCCACTGCGCCACCTAGCTGCCCCATATGAGCAGCATTTTTAAAGAGTGCGGCTCCTGTGTCTGCAGGGATTTGGGGAGGAGGGCAGGTTTCCTCCTCTTCACCTCTGGCTGTGGCACTGGAACTACTTGCTCAGTAGGAGTTACTGAATACAGCAGGGAACAGACACCAATTCTCCAGTCATCCAGTCAATGAACACTTATTGTTTACTAAGTGTGCTAGGAACAGTGCTAAGCATGGGAAATACGAAAGGGGGTGAGGTGTGACAAAAGACAGTTCCTGCATATTCAAGAAATTCACTGTCTAATGAGGGAGACAGTATGCAAACTACTATGTACAGTCAAACTATATACAAGATAAATTGGAAATAATCAATAGGAAGGCACTAGAATTATGGAACAGCAGGAGAGGTTTCCTGTAGAAGGTGAGATTTTAACTAGGACTTACAGGAAGCCAGGAGTCAGAGATGAGGAGGAAGAACCTTCCACTGGGGTTAGCCAGTGAACATGGCCAGTTGAGAGATGGTGCAGAGAAGGAATAGAGTCAAATAACTGGAAGCAAGAAACAACTTTGAGAATCAATTTCTCTAGCGGCAAAGAAGACTTTGGATTTGAAAGAATTTAGAGTTGAGGGAAAAAGGGCACCCTCAGATCCCAGGTGAATGACTATCCTAGAAGAGACATTTTGCCCAGGATATTCCAGTAATGGGGTGACTTCATGTGGGGAGAGAGAACATCAAGGCCCTATTGTAACAGAGGTTTGAATTGCCTTGGTCATATGTGTTCCCTACAATGCCTTATTACTACCACACTGTTCTAATTCTTCCCATTATCATTATTGTTTTTGTTGTAGAGTGTGCCCCAAGTTTATCATGGAGAATGTTTTATAGCTTCCTGTTGTTAGTTATTATACCATTTTAGGAAATGTCTTTGGTTTTGAGCTAATTGTGTCTTTTGGTTGGCTGTTAAGGAGAAATTCACTGGAGTGGGGCTTATGAATGATAGCTTTCGGAGTATGAATCCCTATGAACCCTGAAGTAGATGTCATCATCCCTCTGTCCACCCCACCTCACCCCCACCCATTTTGTTTTTTGTTTTTGTTTGTTTTGTGGGGCAATAAGGGTTAAGTGACTTGCCCAGGGTCACACAGCTAGTAAGTGTCAAGTGTCTGAGGCCCTACTTGAACTTAGGTCTTCTTGAATCCAGAACTAGTGCTTTATCCACTGTGCCACTTAGCTGCCACCCCCCCCCCGCCCCGCTTTGTAAACCTGTGAATGGTAAATTGGTGAAATAGTGCTAGATTGAGTGCCACATGCTTTCAGGTTTATTAGATTCTTCCTTTTCTAGTCTATTCCATTTACTTGATTAGATACATATGAATTTTATTGGTATACAGGTCTCTTTTCTTTAGCCTTCTGTGGCTTAGGTATTGGAGTATTTTCTTCCTGAAGTTTTGAAAATAATCTATGTAGATATGAATTACTTTTTTAAAAAGCTTGATATGACATTGTCTTCTATAAATTTATCTGGACCAGGATGTTTGTTTTCTCCACTTTGGTAGGTCCTATACAGCTAGTTCAATTTTCTTTTCTGGAACTGGATTATTTAAGATTTTTCTTTGGTGTTTTTATTAATTTGGGAATTTGGAACTTTTTAATATAATTACTGGTAGTTTTTAATCTTTTGAAAACTTTATTCATATAGTATGACATCATTTGCACCATTGCTGGAATGTTTTTGTCACGATTGAAAGAAGTTGCACAGTTTCATCAGTGACTTTTCTCTAGCTTTTCACATACTTGCCTTGATAAACAAAGTGGAGTAGACCATATCTTTTTCATAGAATCTGCTTTATCCTGAACCAAGTGGTGTTGGTTATTGAAGGTCACACCTACACCTTCTGGGAAATAGACATAGTACATCTGGCTGAGATGGCACTATAAAACTTATCTGAGTACTTCTTTGACCCAATTTCTGTGGAGCTGTAGAGCAGTATCCTAAACCAAGAAAAAAGATCAAACCAAATGATTGCATTACCTGAAATGCAGTGCAGTTTCACTTTGGAGGATAGTTTTTCAAATGATTAATCCCTCCTTTGTATTCTAAGGGTTGAGAATTTTTCCCTCCTTATAGAAACTGTCTACCCAGCTAATCTAGTGCTCCAGGAAAAATGAGGAGAGGTTCCTAAGACCTCTCTGTAGAACTCAACTGACACTCTGAAGCTACTAATAATAAGGAAGGTCTCAGTAAATGTCCTAAGAGGCAAAGTTGTGTCTTTATGCCATCTGGGACTGCTGGTTTCAGGGCCAGTCAGACTATATAACATTCTGATCTATGAAGCTCCTGGTTTTTAGCAGCCACACTGTATTTTTTTTTGGCTGGCAATGAGGATAAGTGACTTCCCCAGGGTCACGCAGCTAGTAAGTGTTAAGTGTTTGAGGTTAGATTTCAACTCAGGTCCTCCTGAATCCAGGGATGGTGCTTTATCCACTGCACCACCTAGCTGCCCCCCTTAGATTTCTTAACTTGACCATAATAATAGGAGCACAGATGAGACAGACTCATAGAATTCTAACCTTTCTGACTGTGGCTTGATCTCATGTACAGCAAAAGAAAACTAGCCCATATCCTTGCCATGAATGGAAATATCCAAATAAAGAGCCAACAGTAAAATTTACCCAATCATAGAGGAAGCATTGAATGCTTCATAGTAAAATTAAAAGAGCACTGAAACAGGGCAGCTAGGTGGCGCAGTGGATAAAGCACTGGCCCTGGAGGCAGGAGTACCTGAGTTCAAATCCGGACTCAGACACTTAACACTTACTAGCTGTGTGACCCTGAGCAAGTCATTTACCCCCCAATTGCCTTAACAAAAAACAACAAACAAAAAAGAGCACAGAACTTGGAGTTAGAGGACCTTGTTTCCAAACCTGGCTCTTCCACTTTCTACCTGTGTGACCTTTGGCAAGTCATTTAACTTCTCTAAACCTCTGTGGGGTTTTTTTGTTGTTTTAATTTTGGGAAAATGACAAATTTGGTTTTAATCATCCCTAATGGCCCATTATAAGGACCGTGTAGTTTGATTAATAGTAATCCAAAATGGTCCATACAGTGCTAAATCTTTGATCCCATGAAAGGCACAGAGTATGGGAGTAATAAGCAAGGTAACTTAGAACACTTATTCCAGAGAGAAAATTGATCCTTTTAGGTATCAGAACTTGGTGGTACAAAACTAATGGCACTACATTAAAAAGGGGAGTCTGGAGGCATCAACTGCATAGGAACCCTGACAAGGTTGCTGCAAGGATAATGTCTTTACACTTGTCCACTGCCTTGGCCAGCACCCTCCCCACCAAACCTGGCTGGTAGAGACCACAAAATGTAGAAAATTACCAGAAAGGTAGAAATACCTTGGGGGCAACCTTTGTTGTAACAAGGAACTTCCATTCCTCTAACACCCACCTTCAAAAGTCTGCTGCTGCTGAGGTGTCCTCTGTTCTGGAAAAGGGTATTTTGGGAGCTGACACCTCTGTTGATCTTGAAGAAACTGGGCAAATCCTATATGTTGGTGATGGTATTGCCCATGTACATGGGATAAGGAATGGCAGAAGAAATTGTATAATTTTCTTCAGGCTTAAAGGGTATGTCCCTGAACTTGGAACCCGACAATGGTGGTGGTGTTATGTTTGGTAATGACAGACTTATAAAGGAGATAATTGTGAAGAGAACTAGAGCCATTGTGGATGTTCCTGTTGGTAAGGAGTTATTTGGGTCATGTTGTAGATGCCCTGGGAAACACCATAGAGGGAAAGGGTCTAGTTGGTTCTAAAACTCATTGAAGAGTTAGTCTGAAGACCTCTGGAATCATTCCTAGAATCTCTGTGCATGAGCCAATGCAGACTGGCATTAAGGCTGTGGATAGCTTGGTACCGATTGGCTGTGGTCAGTGCGAGCTGATTATTGGTGACAGACTAGCAAATGTCAATTGCTATTGATACAACCATTAATCAGAAACACTTTAATTATGGAACCTAATGGAAAGAATCTATACTGTAATTATGTTGCTATTGGTCAGAAGAGAATCCATTGTTGGTCACCTGATGAAGAAACTTACAGATGCACATGCCATGTAACACACCATCATGGTTTTAGCCACAATGCATTTGATGCTGCCCCACTTCAGTACTTGGCTCCTTATTCTGGCTGCTCAATGGGAGAATATTTCGGAAATAATTGCAAACATGCTCTAATTTTTTATGACGACTGGTCCAAGCAGTCTGTTGCCTACCGCCAAATGTCTTTGTCACTCTATCATCACCCTGGTCATGAAACTTATCCTGGTGATGTGTTCTACCTGCACTTCCTTCTGCTGGAGAGAGCATCTAAAACGAACGACACTTTTGAAGATGGCTCTTTTACTACCATCATTAAAACACAAGCTGATGATGTGTTAGCACACATTCTAGCAAATGTCATCTCTATCACTGATGTACGTTTTCTTGGAAACAGAATTATATTTGCCCTGCCATTAATGCTGTTCTGTCTATGTCTCATGTCAAATCAGCTTCTCAAACCAGGGCCATGAAGCAGATAGCAGGTACTATGAAGTTGGAGTTGGCTCTGTGTCTTGTGATTCTGATCTAGATGCTGCTACTCAACAACTGTTGAATTGTGGTGTGCGTCTGACTGAGTTGCTGAAACAAGGACAATATTATCCCATCACAATTGAAGAACAGGTGGCAGTCATCTATACTGGTGTACTAGGATATCTGGACAAACTGTAGCTCAGCAAAATTAGCTTATGTCATCAGCCTATACCAGTCCCTCTTGAGTAATATCAGGACTGATGAAAAGATCTCAGAACAGTCTGATACAAAGCTGAAGGAAATTGTCATAAATTTCTTTGATGGATTTGAACCTTAGACTCCCAAGGATTTTATTGCATGCAAGTTTGATTTTGTTGATGTTTCTCCTAGTGATTCAGTTCCATTCATTATAGGATTTAATAATGTACTCTTGCACCTAATGTACAGAAATTCCATTATGAATAAAGAGTTCCATGTTTTAAAAAAAGAAAATAGATTAACAGTAGTAGGCAGAATATCATTGTACATTAATGATATATACATATACATACACATACTTGTGAAATATCCAGAAAATGGAGGTGGGAAAGCTAGTAGAGAATATTTGGAAAAAGATCAGTGGAAGAAAGTAATATTGTTATGGGAATATACTTCAAATCACATTGATAGGAGGAATTAGATGAGGAATTCAGGAAATAAATTACAAGCATGGCACAGAAGTATGCTATAATACTGTAATGATTGGAGTGACGCCACCTGCTGGAGTGTTACTGTAGGAAAGCTCCGCCATGAGGAGAAGGCATCTGAGGGCAAGCCATGCGGCTTTCCTTGGTGTCAGGAAGTGACGTTTGCTTGTGGGTACTGTCTTATAAAAGAGGCGAGGTTTGCTCTCCTAGCGCTCTTTCTGAAGGACCTGGGGGAGAGGAAGTAGAGACATTGGCTCCCTGAGATAGACAGCTGAATCTAGGCCTCTTTCTCTCTCTTCACCAAATTCTTATTCTCCTTAATAAATGCTTAAAAGTCTAAATTCTTGCTAATAATAAGCTTATAATTTATTGGTGACCACTCATTAGATATTTTAGACAGACTAGCTGGAATTTTAGCCCTTACAATACTGATAGGAGATCTCACTTATCTGAATATTTCGTGAGGTTCTTCAGCTAAAAGCAGAGTAGTTAACAAGAAAATGGAAAAAAGTGCAAAGGAAATTGCTTTACCTGGACCAATTTTGACCATCAGGGAGGGACTGACTGCTGAGGATGAAACAATGGGAATTTGGGGGGCGAGGGAGGGATCATGACCATTCTGTCTTGGAATTTGTGCTTCAGGAACAAAGAAAGATGAACATAATCTGATACGTCCCTTAGATCAGACTCGGTTTAAATCCCACCTCCTCTAAAAGGCCTTCCTAGTGCCTTACCTCTGGAATTACCTCCATTTATATTACTCATATTATAGATATACTATATCATCTATATCTAAAAAAAGATAACATATGTAGGTATATTCCTATAATATATAGATATGTCTATAGTTTAGATCTTATGTAATAATATATAGATAGAAAGATCTATAATATAGCATCTGAATATATAGATTTATAATATAGAGATCCATATATTATAGATTCTTTGCTTTATCCTTCCATGATTTAAAGAGATATATCTATGTTTAATACATAGGAGATGTGATATGATATCGCTATCTATGCTATACATAGATGATAAATAATATTACACACACACACATATACTTGTTCATTTCAGTTTTGTCCAATGCTTCAACCCTATTTGGAGTTTTCTTGGCAAAGATACTTCTTCAACTTATTTTACAGATGAGAAAACTGAGGCAAATAGGGTTAAGTTACTTGCCAAGGGCCACATAGCTAGTAAGTGTCTAAAGTCTGATTGGAAGTCACAGAGATGAGTCTTTCTGACTCCAGGCCACTGTGTCCCCCAGCTACTTTCTATCTATAAATATAGATATAGTATTAATGGAGGTAATTCCAGAGGAAGGCTCTGAGGTAGGGATGGAGGTAGGAAAGTATATGTGTGTGTGTGTGTGTGTGTGTGTGTGTGTGTGTGTGTGTGTGTGTGTTGTATGTCAGAGTTATTTGCTTATTGTCTCCATCATTAGAATGTGAGTACCTTGTGGGCAGAATTGGTGTTTTTAGCTTCCTTTTTTGCATCTCCAGTGATTAGCACATAGTATGCACTTAATGAACGCTGAGTGATAGATTTGGGGACTATGTATTTCAATTATTTCAAAGAAAGAATAAGTCAAATCCCATGGTCTACAATTCCATTGGGCAAGTCATACTAAAAAGAATGGGAAACTCTCCCGGATAAAATTCTGAAGACACAAAGGGAAACCTTTCCAGTGACAAAGGACAGGAGCTATCTAAAATAGACCTGGGTAGATAGATGCACAGTTCAAATTTAAGCTCCTTGGTCAACTTATAATTTAAAAGACATACACAGAGCAAAATGGAGGACGACTAAAAAAACATGGCAGAAAAAATGGAAAGTAAGAAAAGAAAGATATTAAAGAAAATATTTTTAAACACCCAAATAAGATAAAAGATCAAAATGGGAACACAGACAAGCAAGACAGTGTTGTTACTCCACTATAGTATTGTAGT
The DNA here is from genome assembly GCF_019393635.1 of Dromiciops gliroides. Lineage (NCBI taxonomy): Eukaryota > Metazoa > Chordata > Mammalia > Microbiotheria > Microbiotheriidae > Dromiciops > Dromiciops gliroides. The sequence continues at coordinate 365,423,826 of NC_057862.1, forward strand.
ATTTAAAACAGTACTGTGGTTCAGGATTTATACTATAGTATTAAAATTTAACAACATAATTTAAGAAATTCTGTAAATTAGATAGTCATGATTTCAGAACCACTTTTCTTTATATATTCTTTGTATAGGAAATGCTCATGTTTGTTGATGTTTTGTAAAATTCACAATAAAAATATTTTTATGAGTGCTTTGGGAATATTTAGAAAGGGAAGTGGTAATTACTAAGAGTCAACATGTTTTCATCAAGTGTTATACTAGAATAATTTAATTGTACATGTATAACCTATATCTTATTGCTTACCACCTCTGGAAAGGGAAAAGGGAGGGAGGAAGGAGGGATAAAAAAATGGAACCCAAAACTATAAAAAAAAATATTTATTTCTTTAAGAAATAAATATGAATTTTGCATTTGTGTACAAAATGGGCTATTTGGAGAGACAGGATTGCAAAAGACTAATTAATTAGGAGGCTATTGCAATAGTTCAAGTAAGGGTATAGAAAGAAGGTAATTATACAGGAGATGTTGTGAAGATCGTAGTGACAAGACTTGGCAAATTTAAGTTAGGTGACCAACTCTTGGTTAAGTTTTAGAGGTCAGGTACAGATTGGATTAGATGGAGTTCCCTCCCATTTTTACAGATTCTTTTGAGGTTATGACTTAGAACTAATTTCACAAAAGACAAGAACACAAAATATTCCTATGTAGCTGAAGGCCTCCCGTTGGTGACAAAGTTATGAGAAAAGCCTCTTAGCATTTGGCCTTGCTACCCATAAAATAGTCTCCCTTTGGGTTAGCATAGCCATAGAATTCATTATTCTTTTTTAACTTTCTAATTATAAAAGTATTTTATTTTCCAGTTACACATAGAGATAGGTTTTCAACATTTGTTTTATGAGATTTCTAGTTTGAAAAGACTGCAAGTAACCCTGATATAGGTTATATATGTACAATCACATTAATATATTTCTGCATTAGTCATGCTGTGAAAGAAGAATCAGAGAAAAAGGGAAAAAACCTCAAAAAAGAAAAACAACATCACCAAAAACAAAAGAAATAGTATGGTTCAATCTGCATCCATATTCCACAATTCTTTTTTTCTGGATTTGGAGAGCATTTTTCATTATGAATCCTTTGGAACTGTCTTGTACCGTTGTATTGCTGAGAAGAATCAAGTCTATCACAGTTGATCAACACATAATGTTGATGATACTGTGTACAATGTTCTCTTGGTTCTGCTCATCTCACTCAGCATCAGTTCATGCAAGTCGTTCCAGGTTTCTCTAAAATCTGCCTGCTCATTGTTTCTTACAGCACAATAATATTCCATTACATTCAGATACCACAACTTGTTCAGCTATTCCCCAATTGATGGGCAACCCCTCAATTTCCAATTCCTTGCCACCACAAAAAGAGCAGCTATAAATATTTTTGTACATGTGGGTCCTTTTCCCTTTAAAATTCATTATTCTTAAGGCTTCCCAGTTCCATATTCATAACCCCTCCATTCTCTCTCTCTCTCTCTCTCTTTTTTTTTTTTTGGCAAGGCAATTGGGGTTAAGTGACTTGCCCAGGGTCACACAGCTAGTGTTAAGTGTCTGAGGCCTGATTTGAACTCAGATCCTCCTGACCCCAGGGCCGGTGCTCTATCCACTGCGCCACCTAGCTGCCCCCCCCCCATTCTCTTAAATTGAAGTCTTGTCCCCTTCCACTTAATCCAATATTTATATTTCTTTTTTCCTCTTCAAAAGGGAATTGCCAGGTAGGGGCCACCCTTTGACTTTCCGATATCTTGGTGTTCTTTTCAGTTGCATTATTTTCATTCATTGAAAATAGTCACAGCCAGGATATCCCAAGATATACCTCCACTTGTCCATTCAGCATGTAGATTTAAAACTATATTTAGGAAACAAAGGGCTACCTCACTTTCACCATACTGACTATTTGACTAATTTTCAAAGTTTTGGCCAACGGTATAGATCCTAGAAACAAAGAGTATGAAGCCTTAGTTAAAAACGATGTACATATTGCTAGAAAACTTAGATGAGATGCATTCATTTACTTCTTATCTCATAGGGAACCTTATTTTCTTACAAAAAAAAATGGAAGACTGTATACCTGCATATATTAACATGTGCTCAATTAACCACCACTAAAGACATACCTGGGGATATAGGTCTTTAAGCCACCTGATGGTTTTCCTTACTAGTTTTTTGATAACTCCATGGTCTAGACTTAACTTTCGCTCAAAGAGAATGTATAGAAAAACACACTTCAGATTAGAGACATTTCAGATAAAGAACACTATGCCTTTGGCACACTACATAGCAACCTGGTGACTTTTCAAACACTTTAATGCTCAAAGAATTCTTTGTCATTTCATGGTTACTTATTTGATATTTGCTCTTTTTTCCTTTCATCCAGAACACACCCAGTATGTGTGAGCAGTTCTGTAGAGTCTCCAGGAATGCTGACTATTTACCAAGCCAGAGAAATGCACCTTTGACTGTAAGACTGTTAAATTCCTGGACTAGCTATCTTCCCTGAAGGACTTCAAATGGATCTTTACAAGTTATCTACAGTGATAGACTAAGAATGACCTACCAAGGTATGTAAGCTGTTAGCAGTTCATGGAGTTTTCTAACTTGACATCGAATTTTATTAGCAGCTATTACTAAATTGTGGCACATTTCATGACATTATTTAATAAACATGCTGATTTTTAATGGACTTTGGTTACCTGAGCAGCTTTTACATCATTCAAGGCAGCATAAACTTTCTAGTGGGTTAATTTGGGGGGGGGGGCGGGGCAATGGGGGTTAAGTGACTTGCCCAGGGTCACACAGCTAGTAAGTGTCAAGTGTCTGAGGCCAGATTTGAACTCAGGTACTCCTGAATCCAGGGCCAGTGCTTTTATCCACTGTGCCACCTAGCTGCCCCAACAGCATAAACTTTTATCCGTAATTTGTTCAGTCCCTCAAATTAGTACAGCTCCTTCTATTCTCCATGTTTGTAGGTACCCCACTGCAAGGCCCCACTTGACAGTTGGGTAATTGCCTGCATGTAATAATTCAAGACAACCTGAACAAGTTGTTCAAAATAACCATGCAAAGTTAGAAAAAAGATAGGTTTGCCATTGCTAAATGGATGTCTAGCTCTCTTCTGAATGCCATTTACCACTCTGTAAAATTTGACCAGTGATAACCAAACATTTTTTTCATTATCCAGTAAATTTACTGAATTACATTCAAGTTTTACACTTCCTTACTCAAGTCATTTGGTGTTCTGTCATCTTCCTCAAATTCTATCTACAAAAATCCTTTTCTCAATTTAATGCCACAAACATACATCAAAATAACTACCTATGTTCAATACTTAGACTACTTAGTACTCTGCTAGTTAATGCCTCTGGGTCTGTTCCCTTCTTCCACTTTAAAACAGGCTCACCTTTCTGGAACTACTCTCCTCTTTGGAGTAAAACCTCTTCTTTCCAGTTCTTTCAGAAGCTCCTTTATATATTTTTCTCTGGAGAATCCCCTTCAGCACCCAATTTTCCTCCCTCCATTTCTTCCTCTTCCTGCCACCCTGATCTTGTTTTCTTTCTGTAAGAGGGTTTCCCTTTAGAGCTAGACTATTCCATCTGAATTCTCCCTATGTACTAAACCAATCCCATGCAATCAACATTTAAGTGCCTTTGAGTGCCAGGTTCTGTGGTAAGGCCTGGGGGATAAAATTGATTTTTTTAAAAGGAAAAGTCCTTACTACCCTCAAGGAGCTTACAGTCTAAAGGGGGAAAACAACACACAAAGAGAAGCCAGGAAAGTGGAGGGTAAGTGGGGGCACTCTGGTAATCTTATTCCATGGAGTTGAAAGCTCTAGATGGTATCAAATAGATAGCACATACTGACTTAGAAAATCACAATTTAGAACTAATCCAGCCATTCTGGAGAGCAATTTGGAACTATTCCCAAAGGGGCTATAAAACTCTGTGTACCCTTTAATCCGTCATATACTGCTAGATAGATCTGTATCCAAAGAGATTTCTTAAAATGGGGGAGGTGGCAAAAATATTTATGGCAGTTCTTTTTGTGGTGGGCAAGAAGTGGAAATCAAGGGGATGCCCATCAATTGGGGAATGGCTGAACAAGCTGTGGTATATTATTGAGATGGAATATTATTGTGCTATAAGAAATGACAAGCAGGATGATTCAGAAGAATCTGGAAAGACTTAATGAACTGATGCAAAGTGAAGTGAGCAGAATAAGGAGAATGTTGTACACAGTAATAACAATACTGTATAATGAAGAACCTGTGAATGACTTAGCTATTCTCAGAAGTACAGTCGCAAAGGACTCATGATGAAAAATGCTATCCACCTGCAGAGAAAGAATTGATATTGTCTGAATACAAACTGAAGCATACGCTTTTCTTTCCTTCTTTCTTTTTCTTTTTTGTTCACGTCTTCTTGCATAAATGAATAATAGGAAATGTTTTATTGATTTTACATGGTATAACCTATATCAGATTGCTTACCATCTCAGAGAGGTAGGGAAGGATAGAACTTGGAACTCAACTTTATTTTAAAATGTAAAAAAATTGGTTTTAACATGTAATTGGGAGAAAATAAAATATTTTTTTAAAAATTACAATTTAACATCATCTGTGCTATTGTTCATTTGTTTCAGCTGTGTCTGACACTTTGTGACCCCTCATCTGGGTTTTCTTGGCAAAGATACAGTCTGTCCAATTCTTTGTGACTCCATTTGGGGTTTTCTTGGCAAAGCTCCAGGAGTGGTTTGCCATTTCCTTTCTCCAACACATTTTACAGATGAGGAAGCTGAAGCAAACAGAGTTAAGTGACCTTACTCAAGGTCACATAGCTAGTAAGTGTCCAAGGGCAGATTTGAACTTAGGAAAAATGAGTCTTCCCGACTTCAGACAAGGCACTCTGTCTACTGTGCCACCTACTTGCCTAAATCTGTGAAATATTCTTTATTTTGTTTAAAATTTCCTATTATATTTTAATCTTATTTTCGGCTACACTTTGAAGTTTTACAGGCAGCAAGTTTGACACCTCTGTACTAGAGGACTCTAATAAAGTTAATCAGTCTAGTCAATCTCTTCACATGGTTGCATGTTGTTAAATGATTTAACAACTTGGAATTTGGAAAGAAACAGATTTTCTATTCAATGTATGAAAGAAATTTAACTGTACACGTAGCATATAGTTGCTAAACAGATCTCTCCACAATTTCCAAATCTTTATGTTCAACCCTAAACTCTCACAGAAGCTAGTATAATAGTTTCAACTGTTTTTTTGATATTTCAACTTAGATATTCTTCATTGGCTCAAATTAAACATCTCTAAAAACAAATTCCTTGTTTTCCTCTCTGCTACCCTTATCCTCCGCCAAAGTTAACTTTGTTATATGTGTTGATTCTTCAGTTTCAAATTTTGGCATTGACTTTTACCTTCTCACACTTCCCTATGATAGCTCTTAATATATCTGAAGAGTTCTGTCATCTTCCTGCTAAATGGTCCCAAGTTCTTTCAGTCATTCTCTTATGACATGGTTTTTAGACTTACATCCTATTCATCTTCCAGAATAACCTACAATTTATCAATGACTCTCTTAAAATGTAATGCCTAAAATATAACAAAAAATAAAATACCGGGATGTTGGAGGGGATGTGGGAAAACTGGGATAGAATCCACTATTGATGAAGTTGTGAACTGATCCAACCATTCTGGAGAGCAATTTGGAACTATGCCCAATGGGCTATAGAATGTGCATACCCTTTGAACCAGCAGTACCACTGCTAGGTTTATATCCCCCAAAAGAGAAAAAGACCTATTTGTACAAAATATTTATGGCAGCTCTTTTTTTTTTTGGTGGCTAAGATTGGAAATCAAGGGGATGCCCATCAATTGGGGAATGGCTAAAACAAACTGTGGTATATGATTTTGATGGAATATTATTGGGCTATAAGAAATAACAAGCAGGATAATTTCAGAAAGGCCCGGAAAGAACTTGTATGAACTTATGTATGGTGAAGTGAGTAGAACCAGGAGAACATTGACACAATGATAGCAATATGTTTTGATGAAGAACTGTGAAAGACTATACAATGATCTAAGACAATCCCAAAGGACTATTAATAAAACTTATTATGCACCTCCAAAGAAAGAACTAATATTTATTTAAAAACAGATGGAAGGGGGCAGCTAGGTGGCACAGTGGATAAAGCACCAGCCCTAGATTCAGGAGGACCTGAGTTCAAATCTGGTCTCAGACACCAGACACTGGGTCTGTGACCGTGGCAAGTCACTTAACCCTCAATGCCCCAGAAAAAAAAAAAGAAAAAGAAAAAAAACAGATGGAAGCATGCTATTTTTTCACTTTCTCATATTTTTTCTTTTATCCAAGTTTTCTTGTACAAAATTACTAATATGGTAATGTTTTACATAATTGCACATGTATAACCCACATCTTATTGCTTATTGCCTCAGGGAGGAAAGAAGGGATGAAATTTGGAACTCAAAACTATAATAAAGAATAAAGGGACAATTCATTAAAAGTTTTTAAAATAAAAATATATATCCTTAAGATTTGGGTATGACCAGTGGAGAATTCAATGGAACTATTACTTCCCTTGTTCTAGATCAAAGCTTTTAAAACTGTGGGTTGCCCGCCCCATATGGGATCGTGTAACTGAATGCGAGGGTTGTGAAAAATTTGGCAGTAAATTTTATTTGGTATACTTAATTCTATATACCTATATAACCAGGGTCCCATAAAAGTTTCTTGGGTTGAAAAGGGGGTTGAAAGTGGAAAAAAGATAAGAAGCCCTGCTCTAGATAATAAACTTCTGTTATCATAGCATAATATAACATTAGTTTTATCATCATCCACATCACACTGTTGGCTAGATCTCAGTTTTAGAAAAATATTTGAATCTCCAGTAATATCCATGTGGGCTGCATAGTAGCTTTTTTTTTTTTAAGGCTACTACCTGGTTTTTTTTTTTAAGGCTACTACCTGTTTTGAATATTTGCTATAGCAATCTACTTTCTTTTCCACAGCAATCTTGGAAGCTTTGTTTTTAATGAGCTCCATAAGATGGAAAGCACTTGCAATGTGAAATATCTCCTTAGAAAAATGGCTCACCTGGAAAATAGATTCAGGAGAGATAATTTGAAAATTATTGGACTACCTGAAAACCATGATCAAGGAAAGAGCTTATTGGTCTTGATTTCTCAGAAAAATCATTAGCTTTCTAATTACTCAATCCTCATTTTTAAGCAGTGATTTTCTTAGAGCTTTTGTACCTCCTTTTCCATTTGGCCAATTTGGCTTTTCAAGCTGTTGACTTTTTTTTCATAACCCTCCTGCATCACTCTAATTCTTTTTCTATTTTTTCCTCTACCTCTCTTACTTTTCCCTCTACCTCTCTTACTTTACTTCAAAGTCCTTTTTGAGTGCTTCCATGGCTTGAGACCAATTCATATTTTCTTTGGAAGCTTTGGATGTAGACGCTTTTGACTTTGTTATCTACTTCTGAGGGTGTATTTTGATCTAAACCTTTTCACCAAAGAAACTTTTGATGGTCCACAGCTTTTTCTGCCTGCTCATTATCCTAGCCTATTTCTTGGTGTTTAATTCCTCCTTAAAGTGGGACACTGCTTCCAGGACTCACTGTCCCAAGCTTCAGGGCACCCCAGGTGGTACAATTTAAGAAGAGGCACATTCTCAGTTTGCCTGGCCTGTAAGTAACCACAAGCCTGCTTACTCTTTAATGTGGGAAGCAGAAATCTGATTCACTGAGTTGTAGCTTGGTATGCCTGTGCCCCTCCCACACTGGGCCACTGCCACTTGAGCCTGCTTCCTGGTTCAGAACATGGGCGCTCTACCTCAGCTCCAGCAGAGACCCCTGCTATCACCTTCCGGCCAACCACCGGATCCCCATATCAGTCCATGAGCTGAGTTCCAGAAGTAGCCACTGACACTGATGATTCCAAGGCTCTGGAGGCACGACCTGCTTGGGGCTGGATCTGTGTGGCAGGCTCCTCTCTCAGCCAGGTACAGCAGACCTTCCTTGCCGCCCTTTTAAGCTACCTTTGACTGGAAAATGATCTCACTCTGTTCTTTTGTGGGTTCTGCTGCTCCAAGAATTGTGTTATGGCATTGTTTGAAAGTATTTCTCCCACTCCACTTTAAAAAAATTCCCCGCAACTAATATGCAAAGTCAAGCAAAAACAATTTGTTCCAGTGTCTATACTTAAAAATTATTTTTCGGGGCAGCTAGGTGGCACAGTGGATAGAGCACCGGCCCTGGAGTCAGGAGTACCTGGGTTCAAATCCGGCCTCAGACACTTAACACTTACTAGCTGTGTGACCCTGGGCAAGTCACTTAACCCCAATTGCCTCACTTAAAAAAAAAATTATTTTTCTCATTTTGCACACTGAATACATTTCCTCTCTTTCAAGGGGTAGAGAGCATACTTTATTATTGGTCCTCTGGAATCCTGACTGGTCATGTCATTGATCATTGTTCTTTCAGCTTTCAAAGTTTGTCTTAACAGTATTGTTTGTTATCTTATAAATTATTCTCCTGGTTCTGCTCACTTTACTCAGAATCAATTCATACAAGCCTTTTTATGTCTCTTTGAAATTTATTTTCTTATTTCTTACAGGACAATAGTATCCCATTATATTTATATACCATGAATTGCTCAACCATTCCCCAACTGATAGGCATCCTCTCAGTTTCCAGGGGTTTGTTTTCACTACAAAAAGAGCAGCTGTAAATATTTTTGTATGTATGAGTTCTTTGCCACATTCCCTGATCTCTTTAAGGTAGTGGCCTAGCAATAGTATAGCTGGATCAAAGAGCATGTTCTGTTGCTTATTTTTTTATGTATAATTCCAAATTGCTTTCCATTTTACAGAAATTTAAGAAAACTGAGCTCCAAAGAGGTTAAGTGACTTCCCCAAAATTGCCCTGCCAGTTCTTTATGAGAGGACAGAAACTTTAAACCAAATCTTCTGATTCCCAGTCTAGTTCACTTTACCTTATTTCATGCTACCTTCAGGCCTAATGAGAGGTAGTGTAATACAATAAATAAAACTCTGTGATTAGGGACATGTTATTAAACCTTTTGTGCCTCAGTTTCCTTATCTGTAAAATGGGAATAATACCCATAGTATCTACCTAAGGCTTAAAGAAGATAATGTTTGTTATGAAAAATGTATGGAAAGTGCTTAACAAATTTTTAAGTGCTATACAAACATCTGGTTGTTGTTTCTAATGCCACAGGAACCTCATAACTGGTCTTCCTGTCTTCTCTTTCTTTCTTAATGTATATTATTAAGAATGGTGGGCCGGGGCAGCTAGGTGGCACAGTGGATAAATCACCGGTCCTGGATTCAGGAGTACCTGAGTTCAAATCCGGCCTCAGACACTTGACACTTACTAGCTGTGTGACCCTGGGCAAGTCACTTAATCCCCATTGCCCCACAAAAACAAAAACAAAAACAAAAGAATGGTGGGCCTAAATGTGCATGGTACTGTGCTTCAGGTAGACTAGCCTCTTTATTCTCTCCTGAACATAACATGATTGTTTTCTGTGACTTTACTTATGCTGTTGCCCCTGCCTAAAATTCTTTTACCTCTTTTTTATACTTATCTAAATAATATGAGGAAGCTTTTTAAAACACAAAATTAATACAGCTAGTATCTGAAAAGATAGGGATAGAGAAAAAATCTTTGAATTAAATTAATTCTGATTTTAAAAGGTCCAGTATTCAAAATCGAAAGGAAATTTACCTCAGTAGGTCAAAGGATATGGATAAACAATCTTTAAAAGAAAAAAAAACTACTAATAGCCACCTGAAAAAATGTTCAAAATCACTAATAATCAGAGACATGTAATTTAGAACACCCTATATGTATTAAACTAGCGTGATGTATTCAGGCTGGATGACTACTTGTCAAATATATGGTAAAGAAGATGGGATGGATGGGTTTAGGAGATTGCACTAGAATAGCTTAATACTCTCTTCTAGTTCTAGGATTATTTGAATATTTCTTCAATGTAATGTCGTTCTTAAAACTTATATATTCTCAGTCTTTCAGTTGATTTAAGGATCCATTGAGAGAACATACTTAGTTAATTCTGGATCCATCCTTTATAGTGAGCATTTTCTTCTAAATATAAGTTTAATAGGAAAATGTTGATATATAGAAATAGTATTAGTAAGCTTTATGCATAATCCTTAACAACAAGCAATTTTAGAGTATCTGATGCATATAGAATACTTTCCTAAACACAAGGGATATAGAGCCATGCATATGGATCCCTTCCTAAGTTTACAAATAATCTAGAAGAACCAAAACATAAGAATTTTCTAACTCCAGATAATTGACAAATGAATATTGTAGATAGTGCTTTTAGAAGGAGTAGAGAGAAGGGAATCAACAATGTGGAAATTTTTGATACAGTTTCCATAGTACTGTCAGTGTAGGGTGTATATAAATAGCCCTACACTGACAGTACTATGGAAGCCGTATCAAAACTTTCCACATTGTTGATTCTTCTTGTCATGGAAGTCCACTAGAAGCTTAGGTGATGTTCTCACATAGTTTTGGCCCTACATCCAAATCTATGATAGGGACAGTTTTTGGAATCAAAGGAATAGAAAGCAGCATGCTTCTTCATTTTATAGATCAAATCACTTTATAGTGACTACACTGTTACAGCCAAAGTCCATTATACCAAAAATATTTTCATGTTCTAGCTGATGACTCACAGTAATACTAATAATATTGCTTAATGAACCAGGTGATAATAAAATACCCTATAATTCAGGATAAAGACTATTTTCTTAGGTCTAAGCTAATGCAATCATACAATATATTGAAAATATCTACCCATGATTGTGTTTTTTAAAGAGTAGTGCACATTTCCTATTTCACTCTGTAAGTTTAAACAGGTTTGAAGTTCTAGCCACTGTCAAAATGGTCTTATGTATAGAGGTAATTTAACTCAAATCCACCTTTAAAAATAAATAAATTACTTTAAAGATATAAAACTCTATAGAAGAACTTGGAAGAAAAAGATTCATTTCTTGCCAGGTAATTTTGTTAACTCTCCCCACCCCTATCCCCCCCTCCCCCCGCCTCCGCCAACTAAATTTTTCACTATCTTTGCTAATTCAGTGATTTCACATTTGACATAGTAATTGCTTCCATGGAGATGAACTGTATCATTCCTTTACTTTGAATTGTACCAACAGTGAAAGCAGCAAGTAAGCAACCTGACAGAGTTTTATTTAAAAAGTCATGCTTTCTGGTAACCAAACCACTAGATGGCTTAGGGAAGTTTAGTGCAATAAAATACTTTATTTTTTAATCTCCAGATAATTTTTTCAAGGTTATTTCTTGGCATTACTTTATGTTTTGTCTTTCAAATGTCAGTGTATCATTTTTTGATCTTTATCTTTGTGCCTTTCTACTTGATCTAATCACATTTGGAGTGAGGGGAGGTAGAACAAAAACTGGCAGCCATTGTTAATTTAGAATCATATTTTAATGAGGGTTAAGTGACTTGCCCAGGGTCACATAGCTAGTAAGTTAGTGTCAAGTGTCTGAAATCGGATTTGAACTCAGGTCTTCCTGAATCCAGGGTCGCTGTTTTATCCACTGTGCCACCTAGCTGCCCCCACCAATATTCTCTCGACACTATTTGGTTACAAATTATGGAATGCCACAATTCCAAAGAAATGAAATTGTGGTGGTTTAAGGAGCAATAGAGATGTATGGAGGGTATGGTATAAGCAGGAAACAGTATATAATGGGTGATCCAACGGTTATATAATCTGAAAAGGAAGTAGATAATTGTATGCTGTGAGAGCAAGAGATACCAAATAGACAGCCCAAATGCTACACTGTTATGAATGAAGTAGTAAAAGACTTAGAAGAATACTTTGAACATATTGAGTATACCCCTATGCAATATTTATTAGAGGACATGGATAGGAAAGAGTCACAGAGGATAAGAATGTATGGATGAGCCAGCATTACACAGTTTGAGTAAGTATTAATATTGATGAGGTTATAGATACCTGAAGTATTTTTTTTGCCAGTGTAAGATCAACCAGAAAATGGTAAGGATTGTTTTAGAAAACAATTAGTTTTAGGACACCGTTTCATGAGGTTTTTAAGTTCAACTACTCTCAAGTATTTTTTTACTTTTAGCGAATAGTATTTGGTATTTTAAAATTTAATTTTTATTAATATCATTTGTTTTACATTACCTACATTTCTTACTCTATCTCTTGCTTCACCCTGTCCCCAAGAACCACTCCTTAAACCAAAGAACTGAAAAAGCAGAAGAAAAATAAGAAGTTCTACCAAACAAAAAGTCTGGTGTTATAGGCAATATTTCATTGCATATAAAGTGGAATCTCTGGGTCAGTGGACATGCACATTTGAGTTACTTTCTTTGCATAATTTCCATTTGCTTTCTAAATAGTCAGAACAGAAAACAGCTCCAGCAATTTATTAATGTGCCCATCTTCCCACAACTCCTCCAGCATTGACTATTCCTATTTTTTGTCATCTTTGTTCTTTTGTTGGGTGTGGGGTTAAAATTCAAGGTTGTTTTGATCTGCATTTCTCTGATTGTTAGTTATTTAGAATATTCTCTCCTGTGGTGCTTAGTAATCAATTTGTTATCTCCTTTTGATAATAGCAATAAGAACTGGTTTTATTTCTTCATTTGCCTTTATTTTTACTTTCAAGACTTTGGAAGTAGAGAATGAAGAATTAGGCCATGTATATTGTATAGTAGCTGCTATTACCACCATTACTAGAGGGCTATCTGACTTTCTTTGTCCCCCCCAGATGATCTAATATTAGAAGAGCAAGAAATCAATGACCGGCCTATACCCTAAAGCCATTCTTTATGGGACATTTTCATACAAGTCTCAGACTTCAGAGGATTATGGAGGATTGTAATAATTCATTGTATTTCATCTGACTTTTTGGCTGTTTCCAAGAAACTCAATATACTCTGTTCATCCTTCTTGAGGCAGGTGTAGCTATAGTTTTGCATATGGAATAATGAACCATATTCCTAATCCTTATATTCACACTTGAAACAGTAACCCAGAAGTACTTTTTTTTTTTTGTGGGGCAATGGGGGTTAAGTGACTTGCCCAGGGTCACACAGCTAGTAAGTGTTAAGTGTCTGAGGCCGGATTTGAACTCAGGTACTCCTGAATCCAAGGCCGATGCTTTAACCACTGCGCCATCTAGCTGCCCCCCCAGAAGTACTTTTAAGGGGGTAGGGAAGGCAAAGATAATATGTTTCTCCTATCTCAAGCTCAAGATGTCATGAAGAACCACTACCATGACCTGACTATGGCAGGTCTGAGCGTTTTATTTCAGTCTGTGTTTCAAAAAAGTCTAGACAAACTTCAAGCAATCTGTGGTCCACAGAGAATGGATTAATTGAGGGGTTGCTTGACTGAATATAGGATTGACCTATATAATTAATAAATAAATAAATAAATAAACAAATAGATAGATAAATAAATAAATAAGCAAATAGATAGATAAATATATATATATATATATATATATTGTTTCTTGTTCTGGTCCTCCTTACCACCCTTTCCCCCCTCTAATCAGTATAAATAAGTTAATAAGTAGCCAGTATAAATTAGCAGTAGCAGGAAGTAAGATTGCAAAGGGTAACCTAAAAGTCACATACAAACCATCCCAAACATCAAAGGAGCAAAGGGTATACACAGTTTTATGGCCCCTTGGACATAGTTACAAATTCATCTCTAGAATGGTTAAATAAGTTCACAACTCTACCAACAGTGCACTAGTGTTCCAATTTTCCCACATCTTCTCCAACATTTATCATTTTCCTTTTTTTTTTTTGTCATATTAGCCAATCTGATAGGTATGAGGTGCTACCTCAGAGTTATTTTAACTTGCATTTCTCTGATCAGTAGTAATTTATGTTTTTGTTTTGTTGGGGTTTTGTTTTTGTTTTTGTGGGGCAATGAGGGTTAAGTGACTTGCCCAGGGTCACACAGTTAGTAAGTGTCAAGTGTCTGAGGTTGAATTTGAACTCAGGTCCTCCTGAATCCAGGTCCAGTGTTTTGTCCACTGCGCCACCTAGCTGCCCCCTGATCAATAATAATTTAGATCATTTTTTTCATATGACTCTAGATAGCTTTGATTTCTTTGCCTGAAAATTGCCTGTTCATATCCTTTGATTATTTCTCAATTGGGGAATGACTTGTATTCTTATAAATTTGAATCAGTTCTTTATATATTTGAGAAATGAGGCCTTTACCAGAAACTGGCTATAAAAAATTGTTTCTAAACTTTCTGCATTCCTTCTAATCTTAGTTGCATTGGTTTTATTTGTGCAAAAACTTTTAAAATTAGTGTAATCAAAATTATCCATTTTGCATTTCATAATGTTCTCTCTCTTGTTTGGTCATAAATTCTCCTCTCCATAGACCTGATGGGTAAACTATTCCTTCTTTTCCTAATTTACCTATGGTACCACTCTTTATGTCTAAATGATGTACCCATTTTGACCTTATTTTGATATATGGTATAAGACATTGGTCTATGCCTAGTTTCTGCCATTTGTCAAATAGTAAGTCCTTATTCCAGAAGCTAGTCTTTGGACTTATCAAACAGATTACTATAGTCATTTACTACTGTGTCTTGTGTGTCTAACCTATTCTACTGATCTACCAATACCACTCTAGGTCTGTATCACAAAGAGATCATAAAAAAGGGAGAAGGACCTACATGTAAAAAATACGTATAGCTGCTCTTTTTGTGGTGGCAAAGAATTGGCAATTGAGGGGCTGCCCATCAATTGGGGAATGGCTGAACAAGTTGTGGTATATAAATGTGATGGAATATTATTGTGCTATAAGAAATGATGAGCAGGCGGATTTCAGAAAACCTGGAAAGACTTACATAAACTGATGCTGAGTGAAAGTGAGCAGAACCAGGAGAACATTGTACACAGTAACTGTCACATTTTGCTATGATCAACTGTAATATACATCTTCTCAGCAATATGATCCAAAATAATTTCAAAAGACTTCTGGTGGAAAATGCTCTACACATCCAGAAAAAGAACTATGGAGTCTGAATATAGACCAGAGCATACTATTTTCATTTTATTTGTTGTTTTTGTTTGTTTTTTCTTTATTGTGTTTTTTCCCTTTTGTTCTGATTCTTCTTTCACAACATGACTAAGCTAGAAATATGTTTAACATGATTGTACATATATAAATGATATTAGATTGTTTTCTGTCTTGGGGAGAGGGCAGAGGAGGGAGGGAGAAAAATTTGGAACTCAAAACCTTACAAAAATGAATGTTGAAAACTGTCTTTACATGTAATTAGAAAAAATGCTATTAAGGAAAAAAGATCAAAAGAGCAAAATTTAGAAATTGTATTATATATTAACCAAAAAGCACATCCTGGTAATATGTGCTGAATCAGGGGAAGCCATCTAGGCACTGCTGTCAGAGATTATTGGTTCTATGATATGTATATATCTCAGATAAATTCCAAAATACACAGTAAGACCAATAGAACACCAAATGGTGATGATAACTTCCATGATGCAGATATATTAACTTTAAAGTTTTACCAACAACTTTGAGTTGATTTGGATATGTTAATAAACTTAACCCCAAGCTAGCACCGATAAGAGTTAGTCTGTTCCCCTACACCCAACAAAAATTCTATTAAAATGAGACTTCAAACTCCTGTCCTCACCCAGCACTCTTCCTTCTCCATTGGGTTCATGCTGCTGAATACTCCCAACTCTAATCCATGGTTCTGCCTCTCTCCCTTCCTATTCTATTTCCATGCTGCCTGTCTTCTCCCTATCCCTGAACCCACGGCCATCATCCTCTGTACCCCTTTCTACTGCTTGTCTCTTTATTTTCTATACCATTTCCCCCTGCATTCTCTGCTTTATTAAAGTGTGATAGCAGCCTTACTTATCGCTGCCATCATGATCTTTTTCCAAGAGTACCCAGAGAACTGGGAATACCTACCTTATTTCATAAATTAATTAACAATTCAACATGAATGTGAGTTTGGCCCCACACCCAGCCAAACTTATTCACCCAATCAAACTTATTCCCTTTGGAGTCTTTCTTACCAAGAATGATCTCCAATCCAGCATTTCCAAATGTCTGTTGACTATTATCACCTAGATGTCCTAGTACTGCCTTAAATTGAAGATGTTCAAACCAAAACTTGTATTTCATCCAAATCCTATCCTTTCTTTTAATTTCTCTAATTTTGTTTAGGATACCCTATCATTCAATTATTTTTACTTCCAGACATAAAAATTGTGTTCATTCCCTCCTTTCTACTTCTACCACCCTACTTTATTCTCTCATTACTTCTCACCTGGGCTATGGCAATAACCTTAGAATTGGTCTCCCTATGCAATCTTTTACCACTCCAAGATAGCCTTCTTTTCTTCATATGTCAATGATTTTTGTCACTATAGTTATTTCTCTCTGACTTGGTAGATGGTCTGTGAGGCCTGCTGTGGGAGAAATGTTTGTCACCCTTCAACTAACTTGGTGATGAACTTTTCTTAACTTACCTGTCATCTAGCCTTCAGATGATAGGTATATAGTTTGCTGCTGGAGCCATTCTGAAAACCTTTCTAGCTTAGTATAGAACCTGCTAGACTTGTAAACCTCAAGTTATCTCTATACTCTGGTGAAATATTTTAGTGGAACTTTAGGGGAATTGTCTTTTACATTTTACAAAATAGCCTTTTTAATGCCCAGCTCAGACAATACCAATATCATACCACAATTTGGTAAGGCATTGAATTACAGACCCACTAACTTTCAGAAATTGGCAATGTGTCATGAAATGATTTCCCTAACTTATTCCCTGTTTGTGTCATTGGTAAGAAAGAATAACAAAAGAGTACTATAGAGCTTTTTCTCACCTTATTAGGACTTGAGAATAAATAAAAGTAGGAAAAGCAAAATCAAAGCCACCTCATCAAAGAAAGATCAACTAAGGTTAAAAAAAAAAGCTAGTTGTAGTTGGAAATAATGAATTCCTAAGTAGAAATTCTCCTTTATCTTCTACATTTGTTGATGTACATGGTATTGGTGTCCATCTAATAGTTTTATACTGATGGTATCAGAGACTGGCTTCTCATAAGGTCCCTCAGTCTATAATCCTCCATGATAGTGTCAAATATCTTTAAACAGCTGTTTTGGTGTTAATCAGAGTGTCACTGAACAAAATTATATATATTTTTGAAGATTTTGAGTAATCTTGAATGATCTTATTTTATTTTTTTTAAATTGAGCTCCTTAATGTTTAATGTATACATGTTTGTGTATGTATTAATCAGATTTTTTCCCAAAATAATCATATCACACCAATGTTCACATCAAAATTCTCCTATCCACTTCAGGATTTTGATTCTTTTCTTTTCTTTTCTTTTTAATTTTTTTTTGCAACAAACATTTATTTTATTTTTTCCACTTACATGTAAGGGTGGTTTTCAACATTCATTTTCATAAGATTTAGAGTTCCAAATTTTTCTTCCTCCCCCCTCTACAAGACAACAACCAATCTGGTATAGGTTATATATGTTCAATCCACAAGTGCTCTTTTTATCAGTTCTTTCTCTGGGAGTGAATAGTATGCTTCATCATTAGTCCCTTGGATTGTCTTAGATCACTGTATTGCTGAGAGTAGTTAAATCATTCACAATTGCTCATCAAACAATACTGCTGCAACTATGCACAATGTCCTCGCAGTTCTGCTCACTTCACTATACATCAGTTCATATGAGTCTTTCCAGGTTTTTCTGGGATCATCCTGTTTGTCATTTCCTATAGCACATTACCATTTCACTACAATCATATACCACCACAGCTTCTTCAGTCATTCCGCAATTGATGGACATTCCCTTGATTCCCGATTCTTAGCCACCACAGTTTCTATAAATATTTTTTGTACAATTTTCCCCCTTTTCTCTTTTTCATGATTACTATTGTTAACTTTCCCTCCATCCTATTCCCTTCCCTATGATATTTACTCTTTTATCTATCTTCTTTCACCCTATCCCTCTTCAAAAGGTGTTTGCTTCTGTCTGACCCCTCCCCCAATATGCCCTCCCTTCTTTTGCTCCTCTCTCTTTATCCCCTTACCCTCCTAACCCCTGCAGGGTTAGATAGATTACTCCACCCAATTGATTGTGTATGTTATTCCCTTCTTGAGATAATTCTGGTGAGATTGAGGTCTTTGAGCCAATTCTGATGAGTGTTAGGCTCATTTACTGCCCAGATTAAATAGATTACTCTACCCAATTGGGTGTGTGTGTGTGTGTGTGTGTGTGTGTGTGTGTGTGTTAATCCCTCTTTGAGGCAAATCTGATGACATTAAAGTCTTTGAGCCTATTGTGATGAGTGTAAAATTCATTTACTGCCCTGCTCCTCTCCCATCTCTTCCCCCATTCCATAAACCCTTTCCTGTTTATTTCATGTGGGATTTCACCCCATGCCACCTCTGCCCTTCCTCCTCCCCCAGTGCATTCCTCTTACCCCTCAATTTTATCCTAAAGATGTCATCATGGGGCGGCTAGGTGACACAGTGGACAAAGCATCCACCCTGGATCCAGGGGATCCCAGCCAAAACCCAGCCTCAAACACAAGACAGTCACCCACTGCATGACCCCAGGTATGTCCCTCAACTCCAATTTTTTATGGTTCTCTAGGGCCTTGTATTTGAAAGTCAAATTTGCCATTCAGGTCAGGTCTTTTCATCATGAATACCTGAAAGTTCTCTTTTTCATTTAAGTCCCATTTTTTCCTCTGAAAGATTATAGACAGTTTTTCTGGATACATGATTCTTGGTTGTAATCCCAATTCCTTTGCCCTCTGGAATATTATATTCCATGCCCTCCGGTCCTTTAATGTAGAAGCTGCTCAATCTTGTGCTATCCTGACTGGGGCTCCACAATACTTGAATTGTTTCTTTTTGGCAGCTTGCAATATTTTTGCCTTGACCTGAGAGCTCTGGGATTTGGCTATAATATTCCTAGGAGTTTTCCTTTTGGGATCTCTTTTAGGAGGTGATTGGTGGATTCTTTCAATTTCTGTTTTACCTTCTGCTTCTAGAATATCAGGGCAATTTTCCCTGACAGTTTTTGGAAGGTGATGTCTAAGCTCTTTCCTTGATCATGGTTTTCAGGTAGACTAATAATTTTCAAATTCTCTCTCCTGGACCTATTTTCCAGGTCAGCAGTTTTTCCAAGAAGATATTTCACATTGCCCTCTATTTTTTTATCCATTTGGATTTGCTTTATTGTGTCTTTGTTTCTCATAAAGTCACTAACTTCCATTTGTTCAATCCTAATTATTATTTTTGTGAGAGAGCTTTTATATCTCCTTTTCCATTTGGCTTTTCAAACTGTTGACTTTTTTCTCATGTCTTTCCTGCATCACCCTCATTTCTCTTTCCATTTTTTCCTCTGCCTCTCTAACTTTATCTTCAAAGTCCTTTTTGAGTGCCTCTATGGCCTGAGACCAATTCATATTTTTCTTGTAAGCTTTAGATATAGGGGCCCTGATGTTGCCATCCTTCTCTGAGGGTGCACCTCAGTCTTCCTTGTCACTAAAAAAACTTTCTATGGTCCTCACCTTTCTCTGTCTGCTCATCTTGCCTTTCTTTTACTTGGCTTTTAGCTCCTTAAAGTGGGGCACTGTTTCCAGACTGCATTATCTTGGATGATTTTAGCACAGAAATGAAAAGTTTGTGGGATTCACAAATCATTTTACTTGGGACTAAGAGGTAAATAGTACAAATATTATTTACTCCATTGTATAGCTAGAGAAACAAAGACTAAAATGTCAAGTGACTTTTCCAAAATCACACAGTTAGGATTGAATCAGGACTTGTACTCACATCTGATTTGCAACCCAATCCTCCTTACATTATACCATGTGTCCTTCCATGTAGTAAAAGCCACATTTAAGATGAAGTTATTGTACTGTAGGAAGTAGCCATTATACCATTTTCTATAAGGTTATAGTGCCCAGTAAAGCAT
This sequence comes from Dromiciops gliroides, assembly GCF_019393635.1. Taxonomy (NCBI): domain Eukaryota; kingdom Metazoa; phylum Chordata; class Mammalia; order Microbiotheria; family Microbiotheriidae; genus Dromiciops; species Dromiciops gliroides. The sequence continues at coordinate 365,443,979 of NC_057862.1, forward strand.
TCAAAAAGTATTATTTGTACATATAGTTGGAGGTTTTTATAACCATGTCGACAAAGCATTATTTCTCTGGGCAAGATATCCCTGATCTTTTGTAGGATAAGCTACTTACTTTAGTTCCTTTAAAGTCTTAAGATCAGTAATAAGTTAGAAAAGATGCTGAGGGTGGACTCTCCAGGTGAGATTAGTTTGAATTATGTGGGCTTTTGCTTTCCCTATTTTTTATTAATGATACTTTTTTTTAATGTTACAGACCTTTCTGGACACACACACATTTCCTCTTAACCACACTGAACTTTCTCATGGAGCAAAGAAAAATATGCAAGCAAAACCCATTACCAAAGTAACTATGCTTGACCCCATGTATTCCATACTTCTAAACCTTCTTTTCTTTATCAAGGAGAGGAATACATATTTAATTCCATATTTGCTACATTTAACCTGAGTTTAAAACAGCTTTTTAGCATTTTCATTATTGTAGTCATTAAGTATTCTCTTTGTCTTACTTCATACAAATCTTCCCGTGTTTCTCGGAATTCCTCATCATTGTTATTTTGTATGTTGTAATAATGTTCTGTCATATCCATATATCATAATTTGCTCAACCATTCTTGTAACAATAAGTAGCTACTTTATTTTTATTTTTTACTACCACAAAGTATGTAGTTTTACTTTTAAAATGGATTTTGATGGTAAGTTTAAGTACAAGTTATTTTTTAAAAGCACATAGATAGGAGGAAACTTATCAACTACAGTGGTAGTAAGCCATGGGAATGGAGGGCCCTGCTATTATCTGTAGTCCCCTTAATGAATTGGTTGAAGTTTCTGGATGAATCTGTTCAGGATCACTTTTATGACCCATCTTCTGTGACAGGGGGAAAAAGATTATTATATAGAACCCTTCTCTGTACTGGGGTTTATTCCAATAGGATTCAACTTGTATTATATAAAAGGGAGCTGCTGTTGAGCCTGCATTTCATTACTTTGGACACAGTTAAGATCTAATGTAGAAATATGGTGTTTGAGGTTGAGCCAGACAAATTGTTTCCAGCCATTTGGGAAAGCATGAAGGATATACTTTTTTTTAATGAGCCATCTGTTCTTAAAATTTTTTTTTTATTTGGGTGTATATTTGCTTGTTCTCTCTCTGTATTCCTAAGCTGTTGGAGCCTTACGACATCATAAGATAATTTTGGTATTAATTTATTTGATGTGGGTAATTTTAAAAGAAAATGCTTATAATCCAGATTAATTTCTATGGCAATATTACTCAATTGGAAAGTAATTATAATTCTTTTAAGGCATCAGTATTGTACCTCCATTTTGAAAATAAGAAAACACTTTGGAGAGATTTTATTTTCTTAGCTTAAATTTCATGGGCTCATTTTGAATATCTATTTTCTCTCTTTTTTGTAAAGAAAATATAGGTTTTATTATAGTTTTTCTTTTTAAATAGTATTTTATTTTTCCAATTACATGTAAAGGCAATTTTTAACATTCTTTTTTAACATTCATTTTTTAAAAATTTTGAGTTCCAAATTTTTTCCCTCTCTTGCTCATCTCCCTCCTCTCTAAGACAGTAAGCAATTTGATATGTCATATATGTACAATCATGTAAAACATTTCTATATTAGTCATGTTGTAAGAGAAGAAACAGGCCAAAAGAAAAAACATATGAAAAACATAAAATGAAAATTGTATGCTTCAATCTGCATTCAGACTCCATCAGTTTGCTTTCTTGGGAAAATGAGTCAGATAAACTCCAGTAATTTTGTACCACAATTTGTTTAATTATTCCCCAATTGATGGACATCCCCTCAATTTCTACTTCTTTGCCACCACAAAAAGAGCAGCTATACATATTCTTGTGCATGTAGGTTCTTTCCCCCTTTTTATGATCTCTTTGGTTGCAGACCTAGAAGTGGTGTTGCTGGATCAAGGGTATGCATAGTTTGATTGCCCTTGGGAAGATCTAATTTCAAGCAAAACCATATTTCAGATTGACCACAAAAATAACTGCCTTTGTAGTCTGTATAATTTTTTATATCTTTATCTCAAAATCAATCCCTCAGTCATTTAAAAACAGAAATAAGACCAAAGTTAAGCAAACATCTTAATCATCTTTTCTTTCTTCCATGACACTAAAGCAAACATAAAGAAGTAACATCAAAAGGGCTGACTTGGGGTGGGGGGGGAGTTGGAGCCAAGATGCTGGATGAAAGGCAATGACTTGTCTGAGTTCTCCCCAAGACCCCTCCAAATAATTCCATAAGACAATTCCTGGAGTAGCAGAATCCACAAAAAGACGGGGTGAAATAATATTTCAGCCAAAGACAACTTAGAAGGTCATCAGGAAAGGTCTGTTGGACCAGGGTGAGAGTGTAGCGCAGCCCAGCACAGCCCCAACCCCAGCACAGCCCCAATACCAGCAAACCAGGAGCAGTCCTCTGGAGCCTCTGAATCAGCAAGTGGCAGCAATTGCTTCTTGAACTCAGCCAAAAGACAGGAAGGGGGTTGAACAATTGGCCAGAAGAAGATTACGAGGATCTCTTTGCTAGCGCTGAGGCAGGACTGTTGTTTTGCCCATACTCGGATCTAGGTCACAGTCTTGGGTGGTGGTCCCAGGTGGGGGAGGAACATAAGAACACAAGAGCTTTCAGCCACAGTGGAACAGGATTCTGTTCATAGTTCCAGGGCTGAAAAGCAGGCCTGTGATTGCTTGCAGATCAGAGCACAAGCCAGGAGAGAGGTAAACATACTTCTTCTTAAATCATATCACCTTGGAAGAACTAAAAACTTACAAATTCCTAGAAGTATCTTTGAAAACAGCTACACAAACCCCCTGAAGCTTAGGACAGTACACCCTCCACCTTGAAAGCAATGCCTCCTTTTAACAAAGAGTTAAAAGTCAAGAAATAGGCTAGGAAAATGAGCAAATAGAAAAAAAATGCTGATTGTAGAAAGTTTCTATGGTGACAAGGAAAATCAAAATACACCCCCATAAGAAGATAAAATTCAAAGCTCCTACATCCAAAGCTTCCAAGAAAAATATAAATTGGTCTCAGGCCATAAAAGTGTTCAAAAAGGACTTTGAAAATAAAGAGAGGTAGAAGAAAAAATGGAAAGAAAAATGAGAGTAATGCAAGAAAATCATGAAAAAAGTCAACAGCTTGGTAAAGGAGACACAAAAAAATATTGAAGAAAATAACACCTTAAAAAACACCCTAGGTCAAATGGTAAAGGAGGTACAAAAAGCCAAGGAGGAAAAGAATGCCTTGAAAAGCCAAATCGGCCAAATGGAAAAGGAGGTACAAAAGCTCTCTGAAGAAAATAGCTCTTTAAAAGTTAGGATTGAGCAAATGGAAGCTATTGACTTTATGAGAAATCAAGAAACAAAGCAAAACCAAAAGAATGAAAAAATAGAAAGCAATGTGAAATATCTCATTGGAAAAACAACTGACTTGGAAAATAGGTCCAGGAGAGATAATTGGAAAATTATTGTACTAACTGAAATCCATGATAAAAAAAAAAAGAGCATAGATATTATCTTCCAAGAAATTGTCAAGGAAAATTTCCCTGATATTCTAGAACCAGAAGGTAAAATAGAAATTGAAAGAATCCACCAATCATCTCCTAAAAGAGATCCTAAAATGAAAACTCCCAGGAATATTATAGTCAAATTCCAGAGCTCCTAAGTCAAGGAGAAAATATTACAAGCAGCCAGAAAGAAACAATTCCAAGTACTGTGGAGCCACAGTCAGGATAACACAAGCTTTAGGCAGTTTTACATTAAAGGATTGGAGGCTTGGAATATGATATTCCAGAAGGCAAAGGAACTGGGATTACAAACCAAGAATCACATACACAGCAAAACTGAGTGTAATCTTTGGGGGGGGGGCGGGGAAGGGGAATTCAATGAAAGAGAGGACTTTCAAGCATTCTTTTTTTTTTTTTTTTTTGGCGCGGGGCAATGGGGGTTAAGTGACTTGCCCAGGGGTCCACACAGCTAGTAAGTGTCAAGTGTCTGAGACCGAATTTGAACTCAGTCCTCCTGAATCCAGGGCCGGTGCTTTATCCACGTGCTACCTAGCTGCCCCCTCAGGCATTCTTGATGAAAAAGACCTGAGCTGTGAATAGAAAACTTGACTTTCAAATATAAGGCTCTAGAGAAGCATAAAAAAGTAAACAGGAAAAAGAAATCATAAGGGATATTAAAAGGTTAAACTGGTTTGCATTCCTACATGGGACAATGATAGTTTGTAGCTCACAATAACGTTCTCATTATTAGGGCAGGTGTGATAGAGTATACTTGAGACAGAGGGCACATTTGTGAGTTGAATATGAAGGGATGATAAAAAAAATAAAATTAAGTGGTGAGAGAGGAATGCACTGAGGGAAAGGGAGAGGTGGGATGGAATAAAGTATATCACATAAAACAAAGAAGAAAATGCTTATACAGTAGAGGGAAATATGGAGGAGGTGCTGGGGACTGAGTGAACTTTACTTTCATCAGAATTGGTTCAGGGGCAGCTAGGTGGTGCAGTGGATAGAGCACAGGCCCTGGAGTCAGGAGTACCTGAGTTCAAATCGGCCTCAGACACTTAACACTTACTAGCTGTGTGACCCTGGGCAAGTCATTTAACCCCAATTGCCTCACTAAAAAAAAAAAAAGAATTGGTTCAAAGAGGGAATAACATACACACTCAAATGGGTATAGTAATCTATTTTACCCTGCAGGAAAGCAGGGGGGGAATGGGATCAAAGAGGAAGGAGGTGATAGAAAGGAGGACAGATTAGGGGGAGGGGGCAGTCATAAGCAAAACACCTTTGAGAAGGGAAAGGGTGAAAGGAGATAGAGAATAGAATAAATGTCATGGGAAGGACTAGGATGGAGAGAAATTTAGTTAGCAATAGTAACTGAAAAAATTGGAAGAAAGTTTATCTGATAAAGGCCTCATTTCTCAAACACATAGTAAACTGAGTCCAATTTAGTAGAATAAGAGCCATTCATTCCCAATTGATAATGATCAAACAATTTGAACAGTTATTCAGATGAAATAATCAAAGCTATCTATAGCCATATAAAAATGCTCTAACTTTGATTAGAAAGATATGTCAAAACAATTTGGGGTACTACCTCATAGATTATTAGATTGGATATAGTACAGTAGAGGGAAATGACAAATGCTGTAGGGGATATGGGGGAAATGAGACACTGATGCACTGTTGGTGGAGTTGTAAATGGATTCAAACTTCTGTAGAGCAATTTGGAACTATGGCCAAAGGGCTATAAAATCTGGATACTCTTTGACCTAGTACCACTACTATTTTCAGTATCCAAAAAGAGATAAAAACCAAAAAGTTAAAGTACCTATATGTACAGAAAAATATTTATGGCAGCCCTTTTCTGTGTGCAAAGAATTAGAAATTGAGAAGATGCCCATCAATTGGGGAATGGCTGAACAACTTGTGGGATGAAATTGTGATGGAAGCACTGTTGTGCTATAAGAAATGATGAGCAGGATGCTCTCAGAAAAACCTGAAAGACTTACATGAGCTGATGCAAAGTGAGATGTACTGTATACAAAGCAACAGCAATATTGCAAGATGATCAAACTGTGAATAATTTGGCTGTTCTCCACAGTGCAGTGATCCAAGACAACTTTGAAGGACTTATGAAAATGTAATCCATCTCCAAAGAAAGAATGATTACAGATTGAAACATATTTTTTAGTTTCTTTTTCTTAAGTTTTTTTTTTTTTGGTCTGTTTTCTTTCACAACCTGTCTAATGTGGAAATGTTTTGCATGACCACATAGGTATAATTTATATTGAATTGCTCGAGTTCTTAAGGAGCGGGGTTGGAGAGGGAGGGAGGAAGAGAATTTGGACACAAAGTTTTAAAAATGGATGTAGGGCAGCTAGGTGGCGCAGTGATAAGCACCGGCCCTGGATTCAGGAGGACCTGAGTTCAAATCTGGCCTCAGACACTTGACACTTACTAGCTGTGTGACCCTGGGCAAGTCACTTAACCCTCATTGCCCAGCAAAAAAAAAATGGATGTTAAAATTGTTTTTACATGTAATTGGTGAAAAATGAATTCGAAATTAAAAAAGGGCTGGCATATACATAAGTTTTTCAAAATTAGATATTTTAAATCAATCAACTCCTATAGTACTTACTGTTTGTAACAATTCATTTTGATGTTTACTATATACTGCGTGATATTATTAGTTGTATTTTATGTATGTCTTTTTATCCAATTATATTGTTAGTTCCTTAGGAACAGTAACTGCTTCTTATTCATATCCTCAATAATGATTACACACACAGCCTTCTGTAGATTTCTTTTCAATACTTCAAAAGATCTGTGTTTTCATGAATATGAAATACTCCTAACAACACAGATCACAGCTCTTCCATATCTTAGATGGTCTGAAATTGTTTAATCAAATATGAAGGAAGCACAGAGACTCCTTGGTTTATCTCCTCCATCTTGTAGGTTGGTTCCCTAGAGGAAAGGTACTCTGTTTTCATATTCCTAAAACTCTATGTGCGATTAACTTGATCTTTAGTCACCCAGATGATATCATGACAGAAGAAAGGCATTTACTAAAATGGTAGAGTAAGAGCAGTCGCAAACATGTACTTTATAAATCTGTGGTGTTCTCTTCTACAAAAACATGCAGCATCAGCGGTAGGAGAAAACACATTGTGTTCACAAGTGGAGATGCAACATCTAGACAGCACATTGCATGGCTATTTTAGGAGGGAGCAACTCGTGAGTCCTGAAGCTCTAGGTCCTTTGATATCTTTACCTTGTTCCTGACAACCTTAGTCTCAGTCTGCAGATACTAGTCTGCTGGTTGCTATCAGATGCTGCTGTTCCAATGGACCCTTCATGATACTACTTTACTACTTAGTGAGCTGCAGTCACTGCTGCTTCCAATCTGGGGCTAAGTTAACATCCTGGGGTACTACTGTGCACTTTTTTAAAGAGCCAGAGCTATTGTACACTCTGGTACCAGCAGGAATCTTAGCTCTAGGATCTGCTTTCTCCTCAGCAGGACCCCACTTTCAGGACTCTCACTCACATTTCTAGCTGACCGTTTCTTTTTTTGGTGGGGCAATGAGGGTTAAGTGACTTGCCCAAGGTCACACAGCTACTAAGTGTTAAGTGTCTGAGGCCGGATTTGAACTCAGGACCTCCTGAATCCAGGGCAGGTGTCTTATCCACTGCACCACCTAGCTGCCCCTCATCTAGCTGACTGTTTCACATGATACGGCCACATTTAGCTGCAAGATACTATTGCCAGTTGCAGGAGTTTATTGGGAAATCCTCTCTCTCCTCCCTGTGCCTGCCAAAAGGCGAAAGGAAAAAAGAGGAAGAGTAAACCATCAAAAGCTGCCTCAATTTGCCACCTTAGGGAGGGAAGAGGGAAGGGAGGGAGGGAAGGAGGGATAAAAATTGGAACCCCAAACTACAAATAAAAATGGTTTGTTTTTTTAAAAAACTTCCTCAAGAGGTAGGTTCTTCCTTCACAACTGGCTCTCTGCTTGATTGCCAGAAGGGTCAGCTCTCTAGGTTCTCTGCTCCCCACCCCCCAAGTAATGTGGCTGATGCTTCAACCACTAGAAATTTTTGATCTTTATCAGCTGTCCTCCGATAGCTAATGCCTCAAAATACTATCAGGTTGATTGTTGAATTTCCTTCCTCTGTTGTCAGGTTGTTGAGGAAAATTCCTACACATCTCTTCTGTTCTCCTTTGTACCTCCTCTATATAAATATTTTATTGATGTTCTTTCCTCCAGCATCACTATAATTTTCCAGGGATTCTTCCCATCCCCCTGCAAAAGCCTTCTTTATGTTGTTGGGGTTTTTTTTGTTGTTTGTGGTTTTTTTTTGTAGGCAATGGGGGTTAAGTGACTTGCCCAGGGTTACACAGCTAGTAAGTGTCAAGTGTCTGAGGGCGGATTTGAACTCAGGTACTCCTGAATTCAGGGCCGGTGCTTTAACCACTGCGCCATCCAGCTGCCCCCGAAAGCCTTCTTTATGACAAAGAAATACATTAAATGAAATAAGCCATCATATTGGTCATAAGTAGATCATCTTTATGGATTCCTCTAGCTCTACTAAAGCTTATCAAGAAGTGATGGTTTTGCTTGGCACAGTGGGTGGGGCAGAGCCAGGTGGAGGCAGAGAAGTGAGATAAGCAAGTGAAGACAAACTGATATTTCCCTGCCAATTTCAGAGGCAGAATTAAGCTAGAGTTTTCAAGGAGAAGTGATGAGGACTGTGACTGACAGTAGTAACCCTTTTCCCTTAAGGCAGATTGATTTAGCCATAAAGAGAACAACTGACCTTATTGTGCACAAGAAAAGATATAAACTCCAACTGCTTAACACAGAGGTGTTCTGTGTGTACTGATGGTATACTCATCACTTGAAAGAGAACCTTGTGGGGGTAGGGATGTCAGTTCAGCTGAAGGGTGAATCTGTAACCGTGGGGTTTGTGTTGGAAGGATAATTCAAATATAATCCAGGGTGTAAGTCCATGTGAGCAAATTGAGCCTCTGCCCTATCCCTCTAGGGTGTACTTTGAGGGCCTCAGATATTAAGGAAGCTTTCTATTTATGATGATGCACTTAGCTAGGCTATTATTTGGACAGCAGTTTGTTTTTTTGTTTTGTTTTTTGTAACCAGGCTCATAAGGGAAACTTTTCCAACTTGATAGAACATGGCAGAATTTGCATTTCACTGACATTCCCATTCCTGGAATCCTCCCCTTTTCCATTTCTACCTCCTGGTTTCCCTGGATTTCTTTACATCCTAGCTAAAATTCTGCCCTGTATAGGAAGCCTTTCTCACTCTTAACTCTAGTGCCTTCCCTTTGTTGATTATTTCCTAATTATCCTGTAAACAGTTTGTGTGTATATTGTCTCCCACATTAGACTGTGAGCTCCTCAAGGGCAAGAACTGTCTTTTAACTTTCTTAGTATCCCCAGCACTTAGTACAGAGCCTAGCACATATATACTTAATAAATCCTTACTGACTGACTGACTGATCTGGTCTTTGAGAACCTGGGTTTACTTCCATGCCACAAGTCAGTCTACAAGCTTTATTTATTTGGTGTTTACAATGTCCCTGAGGCTGTGCTACATACTGGAGATACAAAGAAAGGCAAATACACAGTCCCTGCCTTTAGGCTTATGTCTAAATGGGAGCAGATAACACATGCAAATAACTACTTACATGCTATAGCAAGGTGGGGTGGTGTGAGACTGGAAAGGGCTTTCTGCAGAGGGTGGGATGAAGCCAGGAGACAGGGGTGAGAATGAAGAGCACTCCATGCACCAGAGATAGCCCGTGCAAAGGCATGGAGTTGGGGAATGGAATGTTATGTGTAAGGAGAAGCAAATAGGAAGGACAGTGAATCTGGATTGCATAGAATATGGAGGGTAGTAAAATGTAAGAAAACTGAATAGAGAAGAAAGTATAAGGTTATGAGGATTTTATACTTGATCCTGGAGGTAAGAGGGAACCACTAAAGTTGTTTTGAGTAGAGATTGTGTCATGGTCAGAACTGCTTTTTAGGAAAATCACTTTGAAAACCAAGTGAATGATGAATTGGAGTGGGGAGAGGCTGGAGACACAGAAACCAACTAGAAGGCTAGTACAGTGTTTATACATATACATAGGCACTCAACAAATTGATTGATTTCTTATGCTTGCTGTGTTTAATTTTGGATGGAAAAAGACTAAGCGGGGGAAGATGTATTTTAAGTAGAGGGAACAGTGTAAGTAAATGCATAAAGGAAAACAGGAAAAACGCAGGGTATATTTAAGGGAATGATGGGTAGTTCAGTTTCCTAGAACTTGGGGAACCTAGGAAACATCAGGAAATAGGTTGAAAAGGACAGGTTGGAACCAGAGCATAGAAGACCTTGTATTTTATTCTGTAGGTAATAGGAAGTTATTGAAAGTTATGGGGTTTTGTTTTATTTTTATCAATGGAGTGGCATCATCACATAGGAAACTATTGCATCTGTGCAGCTGAGATGTAATAAGGACCCAAACTAGATTAGTAGCAGTGAACATGGAAAGGAGGAACAGATTCAGGAGATTTAACTTGAAAGAACAAAGACTGAGTTCATTCATCTCATAATGAAGTGTTAACAGACCCATCTGGAGGACTCCATCTGACTTTAGAAGCTGGAAATGCAGCAGAACTCTATAATACCCTGCCCCTTGGTGTTGTACTTGGAAATGACCATGGGACCAGCAGAGCAAGACTTAGCAACAGCCACTGCAAACAAACAACCCACCACATTCAGATGCCCAGCATGTGCACAAGTCTTAGCAAAAGTTTTTTTTAACGCTTTATTGATACCATCTTTTGTTTTGTTTTGTTTTTGTTTTTTTTGTGAGGCAATTGGTGTTAAGTGACTTGCCCAGGGTCACAGAGCTAGTAATTGTTAAGTGTCTGAGGCCGGATTTGAACTCAGGTCCTCCTGAATCCAGGGCTGGTGCTCTATCCACTGTGCCACCTAGCTACCCCTTAGCAAAAGTTTTGATAGGAAGAAACTGGTGACTTTTCACTTACTGATAAATAAGAAAATCATGTTGACATTAACAGATGAAGATGGGCAATTGAAGGTTACAAAGGGATTGGTTTGTTTTTAGACATGTTAAATTTGAGAGGTTGGGGGTTGCACTTAGGGCACTTCCACCTTGCACAGTGGATTCCCCCAATTAGGCTACCCCGTACTCCGTACATCTGCATCCAACAACTTACAAGCTCCCACTGGTGTGTTTACCTTTATTCATCAGCTAGAAAACATAATTAATTTAAAATCAGGGTCATTTAATGAAATCACATAGTAAGAAAAGTGTTAATAAAATATTCTCCTCTTAATCCTGGGGCACGCTTTCCTACTAATATGCACATGCCTACTGGGAAGAGGGAACATACCTAGGGGATACACATGAAGGTGTACATGTATAGGGAATAAGTATGATTGGGGGCACAAGCATGGAGGGTCACATTATGCCTCCTGCATAGCAAGACTACTCTCTTCTAGAGATGTCATTACACTGCTCCTGCCAGACCTACTCCCTACTTATCTTAAATGGCAGGCAGTCTCTGCCAGGTGAGTGGTCTTTGCTGGACATATGGGTGTGGTGAGTTGTTTCTTCTCCATTTTGTTCTCATGTGGCTAAGTCTTAACTCTGCTGGTCCCATGTCACTTGCCAGTGCAACACCACTTGGCAGGAGTAATTCTGTTCCACTTCCCCTCCTGACTGCAGAGAGTCCTCAACTAGTGTGTTAACTCTTCATTATAAGACAGTGGGTTCTACTGCTGCTATTTCAAGTCAAGTCAGCAAGCATTTATTCAACTTCTACTATGTGTCAGACAGTGTGCAAAGCACTGTAGATACAAAGATAAAAACAAAACACATAATGCCTTCAAGGAGCTTACATTCCATTGGAAGAAAACAACATCCACACAAATAAGTAGATAAAATATATGCAAACTAAATACAAAAAAAATTGGGAGTGAGGTGATACCAATAGCATTTGGAAATAAGAAAGATCTTTGCTGGAAACAACTGGCAATTGATTTGAATTTCAAATCCAGCTTTTTATTCTATCGCACTATACTGGGTTAATAAAGTCCTAAAAGGGGCAAGTGGAGTCCAGAGGTTTTTCTTCTATAATTCTTCTTTCAAAATAAAAGCTCTACCATATTCAGATTCATTGGAATAGGATTGGAGGGGAAGAAAGCTTCAGGACCTTTTTCCTGTAGTAAAGTCTTATTTCTTGAAGTTGTTGTTTTTACTGTAATGTCTATGCCCTCTATAGAGATTCCTTACCCTGGGCCAGGCTCTTTGGAACATAAATTTCTCTAGCTAACCAGTGCCTTCAGTCTTAAGGCTTTTCTACCTGCATTTCATGGTCATTAATGGAAAGATCTGTATTAGATGCTGCACTGTGACTTGGAAATTTGAGATTCCTTGTATTCTCTCTATTCAGTTTCCAGTTGTTAAACTTCTCATAACAGGTTTTGGAGGCTTCCTTCACAACAAAATTATTTTGAGATTTCAGATCTCTTTTTAATTTCAAAATCTCTTTGCCACCTCATGCAAATGAAGTGGGAGGGAAGGGAAAAAGGTACATGTACACTTAGGGAGCAAGGCCCTTGTTTTCTGCCTGCTTAGCCAAATTTCTGCCTTTCTTTGTATGTATGGCCATCAACAGATCTTACATGTGTACATGGGACTGGCCGTATACCTGCTCTACAATATCCAAATAGTGATGTCTACTGGGTAATTAGAAATGTGGGGCTGGAACTAAAAAAAAAAAATTGGTTGGTGCTTAAGATAAAGATTTGGAAACCTCTGTGTAGAAGTAGTTGAATTGCATCTTACTGCCATATCCTTACTGGCATATCCTTCATAAAACCTTTAATATTCTAGCCCACTTTGCTCTTTCCTTTCTTGAAACTACTTTCAAATTTTTAATCTATACCACATCATTCAGAATCGATTGTATCTTGTATTATATTTGTAGTACATGTTTTAGGCGCCTTATTCCAACTCCCACTTGCATGAATAAATTTGGTCTCTAAAGGGCAATTGCTGCATCTCCCTACAGGATTCTTGGGGTAAACTCTGAGGGGTTGGAGGATGCTTTTCTATTACTATAGCACATTAAGTACTATGAGTCTATATCTCCTGTTGAGTATCAGTTAATAGCAATTAGTCAAACTTAATTAGCTTTTATAAATGGGTATTTACTAAGGTATATAGTAAGAACAGTTGGTACAAACCATCCAAAAATCTGGGACACACTTTCCCACAAGTGTATACAGTCTAAAAAGAAAAGGGGCTCAATCTGAGACCACAAGGGGCAAAGGGGATAGCTCACAGTACCCAGAAATCCTTTTGCCCTATTCATAGACTCCTCATGAAGTTCTCTATAGCAAAGCTTCTTAAACTATGGATCTCAACCCCATATGGGGTCATGTAACTGAATGTGAGGGTCACAAAAAATTTGGCAACAGTAAATGGTTATGTATACCTATTTTCTGTACCTGTACACCTATGGTCAAGTAAAATTTTTTCAGGCATAAAGGGGTCATGAGTGGAAAAAATTTAAGAAGCCCTACCCTATACTATTTTTGTATCTCCTCTAGTTTTGTTTTTGTTTTTTTTTTTTAGTGAGGCAATTGGGGTTAAGTGACTTGCCCAGGATCACACAGCTAGTAAGTGTTAAGTGTCTGAGGCTGGATTTGAACTCAGGTCCTCCTGAATCCAGGGCCAGTGCTCTATCCACTGTGCCACCTAGCCGCCCCTCTCTTCTAGTTTCTAATGTAATTCTGGCACATTGTAGGTCTTCAAAAGTACTGTGTAGGCTTTGACACAGTAAAGTTATTATTTCTTTTAGTAATAAGGATAGATCAAAGTGGGCAAAGAAATGTTTGTTTTGTCATAAGTTGCTATTTTACTGTGCTTCCATTAGGAAGTTTTAGGATAACAATGCATGACTTTCTCAGTTGATCCACTATTTGCCATTGTTTAGAGGAACTTATTATTCTTTAATAGAATAAAATATTTCAGTACCTTTGTTACTCTCTAGCTGATCAAAATCATCCTTTTCTAGGAAATGTTAATGAAAACTAGTGCTGAGACTGCTGAAGTTTTCATTTGAAGAAACAGAATTCTTTGATTTACCACATGCCCCTATAATGGAATAGATATTTTTGATGATAGTTGACCACCATTTAGAGATGAACATAGGTAATTTGTATTAAACTTTTACATAATGGAACTTGGCATGCCAACATTCTTTTTCCTTATTGGATTTAACACCATTATTTAGCTCAGGAACTTGTGAAATGTTTGATAAACCTAGTCTTTACTAAATAAAATTAAAGCCACTACAAGTTTATTTGTATACAGTATATCCAGGAAACTTTTGATCTAAAAATTTGTCATTGCTCCTCTGGTCAATAATATTCTTCAACTTTTCTGGATATAAATTTATAAAATCAGAGTGTTAGAGCTTGGAGGGATCCTAAAAGATGAGGGAGCTAAGGCCAAATGCATCAAGTGATTTACCCTAGGGTTACATCTCTTAATATTCAATAATAAAATTAATACTAAATCCTTTCCCATTATTTAAAATTTCCCCATTATTTAAATTTTTCTGGGTTTTCCTCCATTGTTAACATTGCAATGATATGAGAACTTAAGGAAAGTCTCCAGAATGTTGGGTGAATCCCCAGTGGTGAGCTTAGAGGACACAGATAAAAGTCACAGAGGGCGGGCAAGCATGGATAGGTTGCAATCTACATTGTTGGAGACAATACTCATAGTGATGAGAACACAGATCCATTTGAATATTCAATCTGAAAAACTTCTCATTTTCTTTTAAAACTGTTAGGTATAAAACTTTCCATTTTCCTGTGTTTTCTCTTCCCACCTCAAAAATTTCTCTCTCCCTGTCCCTAGCAAAAGAATAGGAGCATGTAGGGAAAGAATAAGTGGGAAATTTTTCTTGTTAATTTTTTTTTTTTTGCAGGGTGATGAGGGTTAAGTGACTTGCGCAGGGTCACATAGCTAGTAAGGGTCAAGTGTCTGAGGCTGGATTTGAACTCAGGTCCTCGTGAATCCAGGGTCGATGCTTTATCCGCCTAGCTGCCCCCTAAATTGGTTTTTAAGAGTAATGTCTGAAGAAATTTCTATACTTTTCTTTTTGCGGAGCAGTGGGGGTTAAGTGACTTGCCCAGGGTCACACAGCTAGTAAGTGTCAAGTGTCTGAGGTCGGATTTGAACTCAGGTCCTCCTGAATCCAGGGCTGGTGCTTTATCCACTGTGCCACCTAGCTGCCCCAAGTTTCTATACTATTTCAAAAACATTTCTCTTCCCTTTTATAAAAACTTTTTAAACATTTCAATACAATGAATGTTTATTCTGTTGTTTATTTGTAAGTTACGTATCAGTAGATGTGGGAGAATATCATGTTCTATCTGTCTTTTTCTCTCTGCCTGAACCGTGCATGTATGAGTCAAGGAATTGCTTTCTCATGGTTAGTTGGTAAATTTTATAGGAATCACTGGACAATCATTAACTTAGATGCTGAGTTCTAATTTTTCTGTAATTGAGTATATACCTTATACTTTTCAAGGTAGACCTTTTTATACCTTAATTTTGCTTACTATTACTTACATCTGTGAGAATTGGAATACCGCCCTCTGCTGGAGAGATACTATAGGGAAGCCCCACCATGACAAGAAGCCTAGTGAAGACAAGTCAGGTGGTCTTCGGCATCAGGAAGCTGGCCAGCTTGCATTTGTAGAGCTGCCTGTTAGTTCTGTCAATCAGGGCTGCCAGCCAATTAGCTTGGGGCTGTGTGTGTGGACGGCCCTGTTTCCTGTGGGAGAGGGGGCTTCTGGGAGAGAGAAGGGAGGAGAGGTCTCACTCCTGCGTGCGGGGGGGGGGGGGGGAGACACTGGTGTGGTGGTGAGTTTGTCTATCCCCGTTTTCATTGTCCCTAGCTCTGTTAACTTTACTTGTGTTATAGATTTGTTCCCATTAATAAAACCTGTTTTGTTTTTTTTAAAAGACTGTTAATCTTCTTTCTTACCCCAGTATTACAGTGAGCCACACAATTAACTCTTCCCATACTAAATTTGGCCCTTACACATAATTTGATTGTATATAGGTGTGTGTATACACACACACACACACACACACACACACACACACACACACACACACTCTGCAATACATTGTGAATCATTTCTCCAAAACCCATACTTCTTTTGAACTTCGTTATTTCTGTCAAGTCCATCATAATCCTCAGTCTCCCAGATTCTCAATATCTTGTTTCCTTAATTTCCCTTTTCCCCAAAAAATTGTTAGTATATGTTTATTTTTTTCAATTTTTAAACATTTTTATTTAAAGTTTTGAGTTCCAAATTCTATCCCTTTCCTCTCCCCTCCCTGAGATGGCAAGCAATCAGATATAGGTTATACATGTGCAATTATGTAAAAGATTTCCGTATTGGTCATTTTGTACAAGAAGACTCGAATAAAAGAAAAAAATGAAAAAAAGTGAAAAATAGCATGCCTCAGTCTGTATTCAATCAATATATCAGTTTGTTTTCTGGAGGTAGATAGTATTCTTCATCATTAGTTCTTTGGGATTGTCTTAGATCATTGTATTGCTGAGAATAGCTAAGTTATTCACAATTCTTCATCAAACAGTATTGTTATTACTGTGTACAACATTCTCCTGGTGCTGTTCACTTTGCTATACATCAGTTCATGTAAGTCATTCCAGTTTTTTTCTGAAATCATCCTACTTCTCATTTCTTATAGCACAATAATATTCCATTACCATTCTCCAGTTGATGGGCATCTCTTTGATTTCCAATTCTTAGTAACCACAAAAAGAGCTGCTATAAATATTCTGTACAGATGGGTCCTTTAACATTTTTTTGGATATAAACCTAGCAGAGGCATTGCTGTATTAAAGGATACGCACAGTTTGATAGCCCTTTGGGCATAGTTCCAAATTGCTCTCCAGAATGACTGGATCAGTTCACAACTCCACTGACAGTGCATTAGTGTCCCAGTTTTCCTATATACTTTCCAACATCCATCATTTTCCTTTTTTGCCATATTAGCCACTCTGATAGGTGTGAGGTGGTGTCTCAGAATTGTTATAATTTGCATTTCTCTGATCAGTAGTGATTTAGAGCTCTTTTTTTTTATATGACTCTACATAGCTTTGATTTCTTTGTCTGAATACTGTCTGTTCATATCCTTTGACCATTTATCAATTGGGGAATGACTTATATTTTTATAAATTTGACCCAGTTCTCTATATACTTGAGAAATGAGACTTTTGTCAGAGATACTTGTTGCAAATTTTTTTTCCTCAGTTTTCTAGTTTCCTTATATTTTGGTTGCATTGGTTCTGTTTGCTCAAAAACTTTAATTTTATATAATCAGAATTATCTGTTTTAGATTTTTAGTGCTCCCTATATGTTCTTTGGTTCTTTGGTTCTAAATTCTTCCTTTATCCATAAATCTGACATAAACTATTCCATGCTCTCTTGATTTGCTTATGAGATCACTCTTTACGTGTAAATCATGTACCCATTTTGACCTTATCTTGGTATATGGTGTGAAATGTTGTTCTATACCTAGTTTCTGTCATCCTGTTTTCCAGTTTTCCCAGCAGGTTTTGTCAAATAATGAGTTTTTGTTCCAAAAGCTTGGATCTTTTGGTTTATCATATACTAGATTACTTTGGTCATTTATGTAAAAACTTTTATAAGCAACATATCTAAGTGCTTAAAGTTTATCTATTTCTCAAAATATTCTTCATATATATGTAATATGATAGGTACCTGCCCTTGCATTATTTGGGAATTATTCTTAGTTGCTTCTGAGACATTATTACAAACTACTGAATATCATCTTTTTTTCTCTCTGGCTACCTAGCAACATGTTCTACCTCCAGCCAAACTATCTCTCTCCACTTGTTCCTAAGTGCACGTATCCTAGACAATCTAATGGAAACAGAGAACAAGGCTATATAAGAAGTGATTAAAGCTTGGAAAAAATATCTCAGAGAGAGTTGAGATCTTGGGCATAGAATGGTAGTGCCTCATGCTGGTGAAGAAAGAATTCATTTTATGGAGTAGAGGATGGAGGGAAAAAAGGGAATACGTATTTATGTAATGTCTACTATGTGCTAGGCAGTGGGGTAAGTAAGTCCTTCAAGAAGTGAAGGTGAGGGGGTCATGCCTCCATGGCTGGTGGGTACTGTTGTCACCCAAATCCACAACCTCAGAACCACTCTTAGCTCCTCATGCTCCCTTATCCCACACACCCAGTCACTTGCTATGTTTTCTCTAATTTACTTCCACAACGTTTCCCACATTTTTTCTCTACTCACATAGTTCTCTCCCGCCCCCTGCCCAGTTCTGACCCTTATCTCATCTAGACTATTGTAACAACCTCTTAAGTTAAGAGTTGAGGCTCTTGCCTCAAATCATTCCTCTCTCTAATCAGTCCTTCACATAGATGCTAAGGTGATTTTCTTAAAATGCAGGTTTTAGCATGCCACTCACTTGTTCAGTAAATTCCAGTGGCTCCTTGCCACCTCTAGGAGGCAGTGTGGTACAGTGGAAAGAGCTCTGGCTCTAGATTCAGAGGACCTGGGTTCAAATGTCATTCTTAATATTTCCTCTGTGATCTTGACCAAGCCACTTAACTTCCCTAGATCATCTTCATCAGTTTCTTCATCTGTAAAAAGAGGGATTTGGACCAGGTGCCTTCTGGATCCATTCTTGCTCTAGACCTTTTTTCACCAAACTTTTGTGTTTTATATTTTAAAAGCTCTTTACAACCTGACCCCACCTACTTCTCCAGCCTTATTACATATTATTCCCTTTCATGGTGCATTCTTTTCCTAGTCTTCTTACTGTTTTTCATACATGGATCCCTGTACCTTTGCACAGGTCTCCTACCTGCCTTGAATGCATCTCTTTCTAACATCTGATTTCCTTCAAAACTCAGCTTAAGCCACTTTCATCATAAAGCCCTCCCTGATTGCAGAGCCTTGTACTTTGCTGTAAGTTACATTATATGTATTTTGTCTATACATACATACACACATACACACACACACACACATATGTTTTAATCCCTAGTAGAATGTAAGCTCTGTGAGGGCAGGACTTTTTTTCCCCTGTCTTTGTATCCCTGTTGCCTGGCACATTAGATACTTAATAAATGTATGTTGATTGATTGATTGTTGGAGTGTCCAGTTCTGGAAACAGCTGGTAGGCATTTTTTGGTCAAAGTTTAGAGTACTTGAAGAGGAATACCATGAAATAAGTCTGTAAAGGCAGGTGGGAGTCAGGTTTTCAAGAATGCCAAGAAGAGTTTATATTTCATCCTAAAGACAACAGGGACACTGAACCTTTTTGAGCAGGAGAGTGATATAGTTAGACTTGTATTTTAGTATTACTAGTTTGGCATGAGTGTGGAGGATGGATTAGAAAAGGGAGTGACTAGAAATAAGGGAGACCAATTAAGAGGATATTACAGCAGTCCAAAACAGGGCCAATGAAGATCTTGTGAGTATAGAAAAGGGGACTGATATGAAGGATGTTGAGATACAGTTTATAACTGGCTAGGGTTGGGGAGAATGAAGAATCAAAGATGACTGATGTTATAAAACAGAATGACTGGACAGATGGTAGTTCCCTCAATAGAAGCGTAGATGTTAATGGGGGGAGATGGTTTAGAGAAATGGAATGATTACCATAATATAAGTTTTGAGATACCAGTGAAATATCCAGGTGGAGATACCTAGCACATGGTTGTAGATGGCAGAGAGATAGAGATAGAGAGAGAGAGAGAGAGAGAGAGAGAGAGAGAGAGAGAGAGAGAGAGAGAGAGAGAGAGAGAGAGTTAGTTAGTTAGTTAGTTAGTTTGTTTCAGGGTAGATAGAGAGATTTGGTAGTCATCTGCATAAAGATGAAAATTGAATACAGGTGAGCTGATGGTAGTGTAGAATGATGATCAGCAAAGGAGAATGAGTAATTAAACAGGAAGAGGAACTAACAAAGAGCAGTGTGACTAAAGTTGTGGAATAATAAGTAGTATAAAATAAAGAATCACAGTTTCCTATAGAATCTGCTTTTTGTGTTCTGCTATATATATGAAAATATTCTTTCTGAGTTGGTTTAGATGCTGGATTCTCTCCCAGATCATACATCTAAACTGTTTCATGAACAAAACACTAATGGCTCTGGGCATTTTCTTTGGCTCTCCCCCATCCCTGCAGTTCTCTTCTTCTATATTTCCACCTGTTAGGCAGCTAGGTGGCTCAGTGGATAGAGCACTAACTCTGGAGTCAGGAGGACCTGAGTACAAATGCAGTCTCAGACACTTGACACTTACTAGCTGTATAACCCTGGGCAGTTCACTTAACCCCAATTACCTCAAACATCCGGGGCCATCTCTAGTTGTCCTGATGTATATCTTGCCACTAGACCCAGATGGCTTTAGAGAAGAGAGTGAGGCTGATGACTTTGCACAGCCAATTCAATTCACTGCAACTCATGATATCTTTTTGATGTCATAGTCCTCTTCAAGAACGAAGGACAAAAAACAAGAACCACTGCTGCTGCCACCACCACCACCACCACTACCACTACCACATCTCCACCTATTAGATTCTCTGGCTTCCTTTAAATCTCAACTAAAATTCCTTCTACAGAAAGCTTATCCCAATCCTTCTTCATTCTAGGAGGAGGATCCAGCAAAGGATACAGAGATGGAATGGTCAGATAGGTAGGAGAAAAATTAGGAATAGTGTCCCAAAAACTAGAGAGTATCAAGGAAAAGAGAGTGATCAACAGTGTTAAAGGCTGCTGAGAGGGTTGAGGAGAAGGAGGGTTGAGAAAAGGTCGTTAGATTCAGCAGCTAAGAGATAATCAGTAATTTTGAAGAGAGCAGTTTTCGTGGAATAAGATCAGAAGCTAGATTGTAAGAGGCCAAGTAGAAAGTAAGAGGAGAGAAAGTGGAGGCATCTATTGTAGATGGGCTTTTCAAGGATTTTAGCTCCAAAGGGCAGAAGAGATATAGAAAGATAGCAGGGATGGAAGGATCAATTGAGGCTTTTTTCTGGATAGACTAAACATGGGTGTATTTGTAAGCAGTAGGAAATGAGCCAATATACAGGGAGAGATTGACAATAAGTGAAAGAGCAGGGAGGACCGAAAGGGCATTGTGTTGGAAAAGAGGAGATGGAATAGGATTACTTGAACAAGTAGCGGGGTTAGCCTTGGTAAGGAGTAAGTCCACTTTTATGATGTGAAACAAGGGTGAAGGAGAAGTGACAGAAGGTATCTGAATGATAAGAGATGAGGAAAGGGGAGTTCATGGCAAATAATCTCAGTTTTTACTAAGAAATGAAGAGAAAATCAAATCACGATAGGTACAAAAGTAAAAATCCTTTTTATTTTTTTTGGTGAGGCAATTGGGGTTAAGTGACTTGCCCAGGGTCACACAGCTAGTAAATGTCAAGTGTCTGAGGCCGGATTTGAACTCAGGTCCTCCTGAATCCAGGGCTGGTACTCTATCCACTGCACCACCTAGCTGCCCCAAAAGTAAAAATCCTTAGAGGATGAGTTCCTATTATGGACAGTAGCCACCTGTGCTTTTCATTGGCACAGGTTTGGGGTGTCTGGTTGGGCTTTTGTTACATTCAAGATTGCAAATTCTTTCCCTTTTACTGGCCTATTTGTTGAGTTGATGATTGTGGCTGTTACCATCTGGTACTCAGATTCTTCCTCCACAACAACCATACAGCCTAAATAAGATGACCTCTTAGTGCCTATTCTTATCAGCTGATTCTGGTTTTCTGCCTCATGTAGCATGTGGCTGCTGCCTCATTTTCTTTATGGATAGCGGGCTGACAGGTGCAGAGCTTAAACTGTCATCATTTCTCTTTTCTGGGTACTACTTGTAGTTCAAACTAACCCTCTACTAACTTCATAAATAAGATTCTCATTGGCTCATGTAGTTTATCCTGAGACTTTCTAAAATGACACTTTTACAATCCGGGGGGTGGGATGGGGTGGGGAATGTTCCTTCTTAGTATTCAAGAAATTCACTTTTCTGGATAAAAAGGACTCACTACCTATAGTCTATATCTCAAACTCATCTTTTACAATGTCTAAGGAATACTTTCAAGCCTCTTCTCACAAAGGTCAATTCTTATTTGAAAAGGTAAATACACTCATTTATTATATTTGGTTTTAATAAGTATATCCTTGATCAAATAATATGTAGAACAGACTTCTCTGACTTATGAAAAAAATGTGTGGTCTTGTTCCAAGAGATTTTAGTCATATGAGTATAGTGTTAAGTATATGTGATATGTTGTTTTGGGCTTTTGTTTTGCTGTCTTCGGAATCAAAATAAGTGTAATTGGCTTTTGATTATTGAATTTGGCTTTTATAAACAGTGCAAGTAGTTTATTTTAAAATCAGATACTATTTTCCCATTGAAATTCAACATGGTTGTAAATTATAGGATCATAAGTATAGCTCTTGAAGGGACCTCAAAAGTCATCTATTTCAGCACTCTAATTTTAAAGATGAGGAAACTGAGTCCTAGGGAAGTTAAATGAATTTGTCCAAGGTCATTCAAGAATCCCACAGCTTCAGGAGTGAGATTCGAGCCCAAGCACTTGTCTGTAGAGTCATTCTTTTTCAATCTTTTTTTTTGTTGTTGTTTGGTAAGGCATTTGGGGTTAAGTGACTTGCCCAGGGTCACACAGCTACTAAATGTCAAGTGTTTGAGGCCGAATTTGAACTCAGGTCCTCCTGAATCCAGGGCAGGTGCTTTATCCCACTGTACCACCTAGCTGTCCCCAAAAATCTTTTTTTTAAATTGATTCTTATACATTGTTATTCTGTTGGATTGTAATTATCCATTTGTCCACATGTAAAAGGGTTACTGACTGACTGGTATTTGAAAATTTAACTCAAGGTATAAGAATCAAAGAAATTAGCCACCCATCAGTCTTATTTAATAACCCTATGGACTTTTCTTTAATGAGATGTGTAATTTAATTCTCTATTTCTCTGAAGATTTTTTTACCTCATTCAAAAATTTCTGGTTTGCCTTCCTATCCTTAAATTTTTAAAAATTAGATTCCACCCCACCCCCGTACTTTGGTGCACCTTGTCCAAAATTATCTTGATGTTTGTTGTGCATTTAGAGTAGACCATGCTGAGGTATGTTTATAACTTCAAACGACTTTTTCTTCTTCTTTTTTATAATAAAACTTTGGCATTTTATTTTTTTAATTAATTTTTTTGGAGGGGAAGGGCAATGAGGGTTAAGTGACTTGCCCAGGGTCACACAGCTAGTAAGTGTCAAGTGTCTGAGGCTGGATTTGAACTCGGGTACTCCTAAATCCAGGGCTGGTGCTTTATCCACTGTGCCACCTAGCTTCCCCCCATTTTATTTATTTTTTAAATGATAAAGATTTTTATTTATAGTTTTGAGTTCCAAATTTTCTCCCTCCTTCTCTCCCTCCTCTCCTCCCTCCCTGGGGTCATAAGCAATCAGATATGGGTTATACATGTGCAATTATGTAAAAATTAGCAGATTAGTCATTTTGTACAAGAAAACTTGAATAAAAGAAAATAAATAAAAGAAAAAATGAAAGAAAGTGAAAAATAGCATGCCTCAGTCAATCAATATCAGTTTTTTCTTTGGAGGGGGATAGTATGCTTCATCATTAGTCCTTTGGGATTGCCTTTGATCATTGTGTTGTTGAGAATAGTTAAGTCATTCAGTTTTTCATCAAACAATATTGCTGTCTCTGTGTACAATGTTCTCTTGGTTCTGCTGACTTCACTATACATCAGTTCATGCAAGTCTTTCCAGGCCTTTCGGAAATCATCCTGCTTGTCATTTCTTATAACAATAATATTCCATCACCATCATATTATATCACAGCTTGTTTAGCCATTCCCCAAATGATGGGCATTTCTTTGATTTCCAATTCTTAGCCATCGCAAAAAAGAGCTGATATAAATATTTCTGTACAGATGGGTCTTTTTCTCTTTTGGGGATGTCTTTGAGATATAAACCTAGCAGTAGTATTGCTGGATCAAAGGGTATGCACAGTTCTATAGCCCTTTGGGCATAGTTCCAAATTGCTCTTCATAATGGTTGGATCTTTTCACAACTGTACCAACAGTGCATTAGCATCCCAGTTTTCCCACCTCCCCTTGAACATCCAATATTTTTGCTTTTTGTTATATTTGTCACTCTGATTGGTGTGAGGTGATACCTCAGAGTTGTTTTGATTTGCACTTCTCTGTTCAATAGTGATCTAGAACATTTTTCATATGATTATAGATAGATTTGATTTCTTTGTCTGAAAACTGCCTTTTCATATCCCTTAATCATTTATTAATTGGGGAATGACTTGTATTTTTATAAATTTGACTGAGTTCTTCATATAATTGAGAAATTAGGACTTTATCACAGATACTTGTTTCAAAAATTCCCACTTTTTTGCTTCCCTTGTAATCTTGGTTACATTAGTTTTGTTTGTACAAAACCTTTTTGATTTTATATAATCAAAAATAAATTATTTAACATTTTGCTTTGCTCTCTATATCTTCGTTGGTCCTAAATTCTTCCTCTGCACATAAATCTGGAAGATAAGTGATTCTAAGCTCTCTTAATTTGCTTATGGTAACATCCTTTATGTGTAAATCATGTACCCATTTTGACCTTATTTTAGTATATGGTGTGAGATGTCAGTCTATACTTAGTTTCTGCCATATTGTTTTTCAGTTTTCCCTGCAGTCTTTGTCAAATAATGAGTTTTTGTTCCAAAAGCTTGGGTCTTTGGGTTTATCATATTATTGGAGTCATTTACTGTGAGAAACAGTAATAGTTTGATACATGGTGGAATCTTCTCAGAATAGCTTGATACATGAGGAGATCTTTTTCAAGGAAAGCATGCCCATATAGGGAATAGTAGGGCACTATTATCTAGTGAATTACATCAACTAAAGAAAGAGAAAAGTAAGTTTTTCAGGGCTAGAGATAGAAACCAGTTTGAGCTGGCTCTCAGTGGTATCCTAGAAAATGTAGGTAAAGGTTAACCCTAGTCTCTACTGCACTTGCTTAATAGACTTATTAATATTAACTTTTCCTCCCTTGTCTAAAATCTCCACCCCATTTTTTATCATGGGTCACATGAAGGGGGGTGTGTGTGTATGGGAGGGGTAACATATTAAGGATGATTTAGCTAGAACTCTTCTGGGAAGATTTTGAACCTGTGCCTAGCAACCTATGGTGGCTCAGGTGAGGGACTGATTGTGGCAGATTGATCATTATAATTTCAGTTCATCTACCTTTTAGCTTTGCTTTCATTTATGTTATAGTGATTGATTTATATATTTTCTTGATGGTTCTTCATAATTTCACTAGAGTTTTTTTCCACATTTCCCTGAATTCCTTATATTGACTGATTCTTTTGCTGCAGTAATTCCATTATTCCATTATTCCATCAAAAATTATATTAATATTCTCAAAATGTGCTTAATCATTCCCCGTTTAATGAGTGACCTCTTTGTTTCCAGCTTTATGCTACCACAAAAATCCATGAGTTGGTATCTTTATGGGCCATTTCTTTATTTTCTGTGCCCAATACTGGGATTACTGGATGAGAGGGTATGAACAGTTTAGTAACTAAATGTAGTTTAGTCATGTAGTTCTGAAGTGTTTTCTAGGATAGTTGGGCTAATTTGCAATTTCAGTAACAGAGTATTCATGTACCTGCCTTCCCATAATTTTTCCAGTCTTTATTATTTTCATATTTTATCATCTTTGTCAGTTTGATGGATGTGAGATGAAGCCTCAGATTTGTTTTAATTTGCATCTATTTATAGTGACTTTTCATATAGCTATTGATCCTTTAATTCTGAAAACTCTTAATACTGTTTCACTTTTAGAGTCTGTTTATCTCTAGCTAGTGTATTTAATTTTTTCTGCATTGTACTTATCTAATCTGGCTTATTAATCTACTTTTATATTTTTTAACTACTATCAAATAGTTTTGATGATATACTGCTTCATAATATAGTTTAAGATCTGATTCTAAAAGGTTGATTGGGACTACTTTATTTTTCCTTTAATATTTTATTTTCCCCCAATTACATGTAAAAATTATTTTTAACATTCATTTTTAAAAATTTTGAGTTCCAGATTCTCTCCCTTCCTCTCCTCGAGAAGGAAAGCAATTTGTTATAGGTTATAAATGTGCAGTCATGCAAAACATATTTCTGTATTAGTCCCGTTGGTAAAGAAAACACAGACCAAAGAAGAAAACCCAAGAAAGAGAAAGAAACTAAAAAAGTATACTTTGATCTGCATTAAGACTCTATCAATTGGGGCAGCTAGGTGGCGCAGTGGATAGAGCACCGGCCCTGGAGTCAGGAATACCTGAGTTCAAATCCGGCCTCAGACGCTTAACACTTACTAGCTGTGTGACCCTGGGCAAGTCACTTAACCCCAATTACCTCACTTTTAAAAAAAAAAAGACTCTATCAATTCCTTCTCTGGAAATGGATAACATTTTTTATCAAAAGTTCTTCAGAATTGTGTTGGGTCATTCATTGTATTGGTGAGAATAGCTAAGTCACAGCTGATCATCTTACAGTATAGCTATTACTGTGTACAGTGTTCTCCTGGTTCTGTTCATTTTACTTTGCATCAGTTGATATGTCTTCCCAGGTTTTTCTGAGAGCATCTTGCTTATCATTTCTTATAGTGCAATAGTGTTCCATCACAATTGTATACCATGATTTGTTCAGCCATTTCCTAATTGACATGCATCACTTCAATTTCCAATTCTTTGCCATCACAAAACGAGGTGCTATAAATATTTTTGTACATACAGGTCCTTTTCATTTTTGCTTTTTATTTCTTTGGGATATAGACCTAGTGGTGATATTGCTGGGTCAAAGGTTAGGCATGGTTTTATAGCCCTCTGACCATTTTCCAGATTGCTTTCCAGAATGATTGAACAAGTTCAAAACTCCACCAACATTGCAGTGCATTGATGTCTTAGTTTTCCCACATCCCTTCCAACATTTGTCATTTCTGTTTTCTATCATATTAGTCAACCTGATAGGTGTAAGGTGGTACCTCAGAGTTCTTTTAATTTGCATTTCTTTAATCAATAGTGATTTACAGCACTTTTTCATATGACTATAGATAGCTTTGATTACTTCATCAGAAAACTGCTTGTTCATATCCTTTGACCATTTATCATTTGGGGAATGGCTCTTATTTTTTTTATAAATTTGAAAAAAATTATTTATTTATTTATTTGGCTCAGTTTTCTATGTGTTTGAGAAATGTGGCTTTTATCAGAGAAACATGCTATTAAATTTTTTCAGTTATGATTACTGTGAATTTCTCTCCATCCCATTTTCCCTCTGTTCATCCTGCTCTCTCTTTCTCTCCTTTCACCCTTTCCATCCTCATAAGCATTCTGCCTCTGACCACCTCTTCCCCCAATCTGTCCTTTCTTCTATCAGCTCCCCCTTCTCTTATCCCCCTCCCCTCCTACTTTACTGTAAAATAAATTACATTTTTAAATCAGTTAACTGTGCGTTTGTGTTATTCCCCCTTTAAGCCAGTTCTGATGAGAGTAAGGTTCAAGTGCTCTTCCTCACCTCATCTTCTCCTGCATTGTAAAAGTGCTTTTACATCTCTCTTATGTGAGATAATTTACCCCATTCTATCTTTCCCTTTTCCCTTTCTCCCTGTGCATTCCTCTTTCTCACCCTTAATTTTATTTTTTGAAATCATCCCAATTTTTCAGTTCATGCCCATGCCCTCTGCTATATATACTCCTTCTGCCTTAATAATGAGAAGGTTCTTAGGAGTTACAAGTAATACCTAATCAAGTAGGAATGTAAACAATTTATTTAACCTTATTTAATCCCTTATGATTTATCTTTCCTATTTACCTTTTTATGCTTCTCATTTTTTCTGTTTAGAATTTTAGAAATTACATGTAAAAACAAATTTTGGCATCAGTTTTTTAAAACTTTGTGTTCCAACTTCTCTTCCTCCCTCCTTTCCTACCCCTCACCCCCAAGAACTCAAGCAATTCAATATGTTAAACATCTCTCTAATCAATAGTGATTTAAAGCATTTTTTCATGTGGCAATAGATAGCTTTGATTTCTTCATCAGAAAACTGCCACAGCCAACTCTGAGATACCACCTGACACCTATCAGATTGGCTAATATGACAGAAAAGGAAAATAATAAATGTTGGAGAAGCTGTGGAAAAATTGGAACACTAATGCATTGTTGGTGGAGCTGTGAACTGATCTAGCCATTCTGGAGAGCAATTTGGAATTATGCCCAAAGGGCTATAAAGCTGTGCATACCCTTTGACCCAGCAATACCACTTTTGGGTCTTTTTCCCAAAGAGATCATGGAAAAGGGAAAAGAACCCACATGTACAAAATAATTTATAGCTGCTCTTTTTGTGGTGGCAAGGAATTGGAAATTGAGGGGCTGTCCATCAATTGGGGAATGGCTGAACAAGTTGTGGTATATGAATATAATGGAATTCTATTGTGCTGTAAGAAATAATGAGCAGGAGGAGTTCAGAGAAACCTGGAAGGACTTGCATGAACTGATGATGAGTGAGATGAGCAGAACCAGAAGAACATTATACATAGTATCATCAACATTATGTGTTGATCAACTGTGATAGACTAGATTCTTCTCACCAATCCAATGGTACAAGAAAGTTCCAAAGGACTCATGAAGGAAAAGGCTCTCCAAATCCAGAAAAAAAAAAGGAACTATAGATGTTGATTGGACCATACTATTTCTTTTGTTTTTGGTGCTGTTGTTTTTCTGTTTTGAGGTTTTTCCTTTTTGCTCTGATTCTTCTCTTATGACATGACTAATGCAGAAATATGTTTAATGTTATTATGTATATATAACCAATATCAGATTGCCTGCTGTCTAGGGTAGGTGGGGAGGGAGTGAGAAAAATTGGAAATTGGAAATCTTATATAAACAAATGTTGAAAACTATTTCTACATGTAAGTGGAAAATAATAAAAATACTTTTATTTTTAAAAAAAGAAATGCTGGGGGGGGCGGAGCCAAGACAGCGGAGACGAAGCAGCAAACTGCCTGAGCTCTCCTTCTGTTCCCTCAAAAAGAACATTAAATCAAGCCTCTGGACTGATTCTGAAACTACAGAACCTGCAAAGGGACAGAGAGACACAGTCCTCCAATCAGAGATAATTTAGAAGACTTCAGGAAAAGGTCGGTCTGACTCGGGCAAAAGGGAGGCCCAGCGCAGGGCAGCAACCCAGTGCCGAGCAGGAGCTGCGGGCCACAGCCGATCAACTGAGGCCCCTGGAACCTGGTTCAAAAATCTGGTGGCCAAAAAGGACAGTGGAAAAACCTACCTGCACCGGCCAGGAGGGCAACGAACGGGTCAGGTGGGAACAGACGCCAGGAGCGGGCGCCTGACTGGCCGAGCGCACCCAGACAGGAAGTGCAAGGCGGGGATCTCCACACACCGTAAAGGCCTCAGAGTAAAAAGCTGGTCACACAGCACCTATACCTCTGCAGAAGAAGCCCAAAACAGGGACTCTGGTGCCCTGAGAGCAGACCTCAACTTAAAAAATAAATAAATAAGCTACAATAATGAGTAAGAAGCAAGAAAGAGCCCTCTCCATTGAGAGCTTCTGTATCAATAGGGAAGAAGCTAACGCAAACTCAAATAAGGACAATACCCTCAAATTGCCTACATGTGAAGCCTCACGAGGGAAGGTGAATTGGTCTCAGGAACAAAAAGCCTTCCTGGAGGAGCTCAAAAAGGATTTTAAAAATCAATTGAGAGAGGTAGAAGAAAAAATGGGGAGAGAAATGAAAGCAAAACAAGAAAACTATGAAAAAAGAATCAGCAGCTTGGAAAAGGAAGCACAAAGATTGACTGGCCAAATGGAAAAAAAAGTGTATAATTTCACTGAAGAAAACAATGCCTTAAAAAATTCAGTTGGCCAAATGGAAAAAAAAGGTGCATAATCTCATTGAAGAAAACAGTGCCTTAAAAATTCACTTGGCCAAATGGAAAAAAAGGTGCATAATCTTACTGAAGAAAACAATGCTTTAAAAATTAAAATTGGACAGTTGGAAGATAAGGAATCCATGAGACACCAGGAATCAGTCAAGCAAATCAAAAGAATGAAAAAATAGAAGAAAATGTGAAATACCTCATTGGAAAAGACAACTGATCTGGAAAACAGATCGAGGAGAGACAATTTGAGAATCATTGGACTACCTGAAAGCACATGACAGAAAAGAATCTAGACACCATATTCCAGGAAATTATTAAGAAGAACTGCCCTGATATCATTAGAATCAGAGGATAAAATCATCATTGAAAGAATCCACCGATCACCTCCCGAAAGAGACCCCAAAAGGAAACTCCAAGGAATATTGTAGTCAAATTCCAGAATTATCAGGTGAAGGAGAAAATACTCCAAGCAGCCAGAAGAAGCAATTTAAATATCATGGAGCCACAGTCAGGATTGCTCAGGACCTGGCAGCTTCAACATTAAAGGACCGCAAGGCTTGGAATATGATATTCCGGAAGGCAAAGGAGCTTGGATTGCAGCCAAGAATCTATTACCCAGCAAAAATGTGCATTTTCTTTCAGGGGGAAAAGATGGACATTTAATGACATTGGGGACTTTCAGTCTTTCCTGGTGAAAAGACCAGAACTGAATAGAAAATTTGATCTCAACATACAAGACTCGAGAGAAGTTTAAAAAGGTAAACAGAGGGGGAGAAAAAAAAAGGCTACCCTATTAGGTTAAACTGTTTATATCCCTACACAGGAAGGTAATACTCAAAACTCGTAAGAATTGTAAATGTATTTGAGCAGAGAGAAGGACTTTACACAGAGGGTATAAATATAAATTGTCTTTGATGTGATGATACAAAAAAAAATTTTAAGGGGATAAAAAGGGAGTCTATGGGGAGGAGAGGAAAGGGGAGGTGGAAGGGGATGAATTATATCATATGAAGAGGTGAAAAAAACAACCTATTACAATAGAGGGAAAGAAAGGAGGGGTGAACATTGTTTCAACCCTATTCTCATTAGATTTGATTCAAAGAAGGAATAACATATATGTTCATTGGGATA
The DNA here is from genome assembly GCF_019393635.1 of Dromiciops gliroides. Taxonomy (NCBI): domain Eukaryota; kingdom Metazoa; phylum Chordata; class Mammalia; order Microbiotheria; family Microbiotheriidae; genus Dromiciops; species Dromiciops gliroides. Next base: position 365,474,797 of record NC_057862.1, read on the forward strand.
AAGAAACTTAACTCATTCTTTAGGGAATCAAAAGGGGAAGGGAAAGGGGGGGACTGATAGAAGGGAGGACAAAAGCAAGGGAGAAAAGGGTAAAGAAAAGAGAGGGGGGTGATAAAAAGGGAGGGCAGATTGGGGGAGGCAGGGGTGAGAAGTAAAACATTGGTGAGGAGGAATAGGGTGAAAGAAGGGGGGAAAAGTACAAAGGGGGTAAACAGAATGGAGGGGAATAGACAGTCAGTAATAATAACTGTGAATGTGAATGGGATGAACTCTGCTATAAAACGGAAGCGAGTTGCAGAGTGGATTAAAAACCAGAATCCTACAATATGCTGTTTACAAGAAACACATTTGAAGCAGAGAGATACACACAGAGTAAAGGTAAAAGGCTGGAGTAGAGTATATTATGCTTCAGCTAAAGTAAAAAAAAGCAGGGGTAGCAATCCTTATCTCAGACAAAGTGCAGGCAAAAATAGATCTCATTAAAAGAGATAAGGAAGGAAATTACATCTTGCTTAAAGGTACTATAGATAATGAAGTAATATCAATATTGAATATGTATGCACCAAGTGGTATAGCATCCAAGTTCTTAAAGGAGAACTTAAATGAGTTACAAGAGGAATTAGACAGTAATACTATACTAGTGGGGGATCTGAATCTCCCCCTCTCAGAATTAGATAAATCTAGCCAAAAAATAAATAAGAAAGAAGTGAAAGAGGTGAATAGATTACTAGAAAAGTTAGATATGATAGATGTCTGGAGAAAATTGAATGGGGATAGAAAGGAATATACCTTTTTCTTAGCAGTACATGGCACATTTTCAAAAATTGACCATGTATTAGGGCACAAAAACATCATAGTCAAATGTAGAATGCCAGAAATAGTAAATGCATCCTTTTCAGATCATGATGCAATAAAAATTACATGTAAGAAAGAGCCAGGGAAAAGTAGAATGAAAATATATTGGAAACTAAATAATTTCATTCTAAAGAATGAATGGGCCAAACAAGAAATCATAGAAACAATCAATAACTATATCCAAGAAAATGACAATAATGAGACAACATACCAAAATTATGGATGCAGCCAAAGCAGTGCTTAGGGGAAAATTTATAGCTCTAATGCTTACATGAATAAAAAGAGACAGAGGAGATTAATGAACTGGGCATGCAACTTAAAAGCTAGAAAAAGAACAAATTAGAAATCCCCAATTAGATACTAAATTAGAGATCCTGAAAATCAAAGGAGAAATTAATAAGATGAAAGCAAAAAAACTATAGAATTAATCATAAAACTAAGAGCTGGTTTTATGAAAAAAACAATAAAATAGATAAAATATTGGTTAATTTGATTAAAAAAAGAAAGAAGAAAACCAAATTACAGTATCAAAAACGAAAAAGGGGATGTTACACCAATGAAGTGGAAATTAAATCAATAATTAGGAATTATTTTGCCAACTGTATGCCAATAAATTTGACAATCTAATGAATGGATGAATATTACAAAAATACAAACTGCCCAGGTTAACTGAAGAAGAAATAAATCATTAAATAAACCCATATTAGAAAAAGAAATTGAACAAGCCATTAATGAACTCCCTAAGAAAAAATCCCCAGGGTCAGATGGGTTTACGGTGTGAATTTTACCAAACATTTAAAGAACAATTAATTCCAATATTATACAAATTATTTGGAAAAATAGGTGAAGAAGGAGTTCTACAAATTCATTTTATGACACAAATATGGTGGTGATATCAAAACCAGGCAAAGCAAAACAGAGAAAGAAAATTATAGACCAATTTCCCTAATGAATATTGATGCTAAAATCTTAAATAAGATATTAGCAAGGAGATTACAGCAAGTGATCACCAGGATACTACACTATGACCAGGTGGGATTTATACCAGGAATGCAGGGCTGGTTCAACATTAGGAAAACTATTAACATAATCAACCACATCAATAAGAAAACCAACCAAAATCATATGATTATTCAATAGATGCAGAGAAAGCTTTTGACAAAATACAACACCCATTCCTAATAAAAACACTGGAAAGTTTAGGAAGAGGGGGAGCTTTCCTTAAAATAATAAACAGTATCTACCTAAAGCCATCAGCAAGTATTATATGCAATGGAGATAAATTAGAGCTTTCCCATAAGGATCAGGGGTGAAACAGGGATGTCCATTAATCACCCCTATTATTTAATATTGTACTAGAAATGTTAGCTTTAGCAATCAGAGAAGAGAAAGGAATTAAAGGAATTAAAATAGGCAAGGAGGAAACAAAACTATCACTCTTTGCAGATGATATGATGGTATACTTAAGGAATCCTCGAGAATCAACTCAAAAATTACTTGAACAATTAACACCTTTAGCAAAGTAGCAGGATATAAAATAAATCCACATAAATCATCAGCATTTATACATGACCAACAAGTCCAGCAGCAAGAGATAGAAAGAGAAATTCCATTTAAAGTAACTAGTATGATAATATAAAATACTTGGGAGTCTACTTTGCCAAGGACAAACCCAGGAACTCTATGAACACAACTACCAAACACTCTTCACACAAATCAAAATCAGATCTAAATAATTGGAAAGATATCAATTGCTCATTGGATAGGCAGAGCTAATATAGTAAAAATTGACAATACTGCCTAAATTAATTTACTTATTCAGTGCCATACCATCAGACTACCTAAAAATTATTTATAGAGCTAGAAAGAATATAACAAAATTCATCTGGAAAAACCAAAAAATCAAGATATCCAGGGAAATAATGAAAAAAATTTCACAGGAAGGTGGGTTAGCGGTACCAAACCTGGAGCTTTACTATAAAGCGGCAGTCATCAAAACTATCTGGTACTGGCTAAGAAATAGAGTGGAGGACCAATGGAATAGGCTAGGCACAGGAGACACAGTAGTAAATGACATTAGTAACGTACTGTTTGATAAACCCAAAGACCGCAGCTTCTGGGATAGGAATTCAGTGTTTGACAAAAACTGTTGGGAAAACTGGAAGATAATATGGCAGAAATTAGGCGTAGACTAACATCTGACACCGTATACTAAAATAAGGTCAAAATGGATACACGATTTAGACATAAGAGGTGATACCATAGGTAAATTAGGAGAGAAAGGAATAGTCTGCCTATCAGATCTTTGGAAAGGAAAACAGTTTTTGACCAAACAAGAGATAGAGTATATTATAAAATGCAAAGTGGATGATTTTGATTACATTAAATTAAAAAATTTTTGTACAAACAGAAGCAATGCATCCAAATTAGAAGGGAGGCAGAAGCTGGGAAACAATTTTTGAGGCCAGTACTTCTGATAAAGGCCTCATCTCTAAAATATATAGGGAACTAAATCAAATTTATAAGAACCAAGTCATTCCCCAATTGAGAAATGGTCAAAGGATATGAACAGGCAGTTTTCTGATGAAGAAACCAAAGCTATCTATTTCCCATATGAAAAATGCTCTAAAATCTCTAATGATTAGAGAGATGCAAATTAAAACAACTCTGAGGTACCACCTGACACCTATCAGATTGGCTAACATGACAAAAAAGGAAAAATAATAATGTTGGAGAAGCTGTGGGAAAATTGGAACACTAATCCATTGTTGGTGGAGCTGTGAACTGATCCAACCATTCTGGAGAGCAATTGGAATTATGCCCAAAGGGCGATAAAGCTGTGCATACCTTTGACCCAGCAATACCACTTTTGGGTCTTTTCACAAAGAAATCATGGAAGGGGAAAGGGACCCACATGTACAAAAATATTTATAGCTGCTCTTTACGTGGTGGCAAAGAATTGGAAGTTGAGGGGGTGCCCATCAATTGGGGAATGGCTGGACAAGTTGTGGTATATGAATACAATGGAATACTATTGTGCTATAAGAAACGATGAGCAGGAGGAGTTCAGAGAACCTGGAGGGTCTTGTGTGGGCTGATGATGAGTGAGATGAGCAGAACCAGAAGAACATTGTACACAGTAACATCAGCATTGAGTGTTGATCTACTGTGATGGTCTATATTCTTCTCACCAATGCAATGGCACAGAAGAGTTCCGGGGAACTCATGATGGAAGAGGATCTCCAAATCCAAGGAAAAAAAAAAAAAGAACTGCGGAGTATAGATGCTAAATGAACCATACTATTTCTTTTGTTTTTGATGCTGTTGGTGTTTTTTTTTCTATTTTGAGGTTTTCTATCATTGCTCTGATTTTTTTCTCTTATAACATGACTAATGCAGAAATAGGATTAATGTTATTATGTGTGTGTGTGTGTGTGTGTATATATATATATATATATATATAAAACCTATATCAGATTACCTGTTGTCTAGGGGACGGGGGAGGGAGGGGAGGGAGGGAGAAAAATCTGAAATTGTAAAGCTTGTATAAACAACGGTTGAGAACTATCTTTACATGTAATGAAAAAAAAATACTTTATTAAAAAAAAAAAGAAATGCTGGCTGTAAAAATTGTTTCCCAGTTTTCTGCCTCCATTCTCTTTTTGATTGCATTGCTTCTATTTGTACAAAAACTTTTTAATTTAATGTAATCCAAGTCTTCCCTCTTGCATTTCATAATATTCTCTATCTCTTGTTTGGACATAAATTGTTTTCCTCTCCATAGATCTGAGAGGTAAATTATTCCTTACTCTCCTAATTTATCTATGGTATCACCCTTTATGTCTAAATCTTGGACCCATTTTGACCTTATTTTTGTATAAGGTGTAAGATGTTGGTCTATGCCTAGTTTCTGCCATACTATCTTCCAGTTTTCCCAGCACTTTTTGTCAAACACTGAGTTCCTATCCCAGAAGCTGGAGTCTTTGGGTTTATCAAATAGTAGATTACTATAGTCATTTACTACTATGTCTCCTGTGCCTAACCTATTCCATTGATCCACCACTCTGTTTCTTAGCCAGTACCAAATAGTTTTGATGACTGCTACTTTATAGTATAGCTTCAAATTTGGTATGGCTAGCCTACCTTCCTGTGCGTTTGTTTTTTTTTTTTTATTAGTTCCCTTGATATTCTTGACTTGTTGTTTTTCCAGATGAATTTTTAAATTATTTTTTCTAACTCTATAAAATATTTTTAGGTATTCTGATTGGTATGGCACTGAACAGGTAAATTAATTTAGGTAGAATTGTCATTTTTATTATATTAGCTGAGCCTATCCATGAGCAATTGATATTTTTCTAATTACATAGATCTAATTTTATTTTCTTGAAAAGTGTTTGGTAGTTGTGTTCATAGAGTTCCTGTGCTTGTCTTGGCAGGTAGATTCCCAAGTATTCTGTATTGTCTACCATTACTTTAAATGGAATTTCTCTTTCTATCTCTTGCTGCTGGGCTTTGTTGGTCATATATAGAAATGCTGATGATTTATGTGGGTTTATTTATAATCCTCCAACTTTGCTAAAGTTGTTAATTGTTTCCAGCAGTTTTTAGTTGATTCTTTAGGATTCTCTAAGTATACCATCATATCATCTGCAAAGAGTGAAAGTTTTGTTTCCTCCTTGCCTATTCTGATTCCTTTTTCTTCTCTTATTGCTATAGCTAACATTTCTAGTACAATATTAAATAATAGAGGTGATAATGCACATCCCTGTTTCACCCCTGATCTTATTGGGAATGCCTCTAACTTATCCCTGTTACATATAATGTTTGCTGATGGTTTTAGGTAGATACTGCTTATTATTTTAAGGAAAGCTCCACCTATTCCTATGCTCTCTAGTATTTTTATTAGGAATGAGTGTTGTATTTTGTCAAATGCATCTATTGATTGAGATAATCTTATGAATTTGGTTAGTTTTGTTATTGATGTGGTTGATTATAGTAATAGTTTTTCTAATGTTGAACCAGCCTTGCATTTCTGGTATAAATCCCACCTGGTCATAGTGTATTATCCTGGTGATCACTTACTGTAATCTCCTTGCTAATATTTTATTTAAGATTTTTACATCAATATTCATTAGGGAAATTGGTCTATAATTTTCTTTCTCTGTTTTGGCTCTGCCTGGTTTAGGTATCAACATCATATTTGTGTCATAAAAGGAATTTGGTAGAAATCCTTCTTCACCTATTTTTCCAAATAGTTTGTATAGGAATTAATTGTTCTTTAAATGTTTGGTAGAATTCACTTGTAAACCCCTCTCGCCCTGGAGATTTTTTCTTAGGGAGTTCAATTTCTTTTTCTAATATGGGTTTATTTAAGGATTTTATTTCCTCTTCAGTTAACCTGGGCAGTTTGTATTTTTGTAAATATTCATCCATTTAATTTAGATTGTCAAATTTATTGGCATACAGTTGGGCAAAATAGCTCCTAATTAATGCTTTAATTTCCACTTCATTGGTGGTGAAATCACCCCTTTCATTTTTGATACTAGTAATTTGGTTTTCTCCTTTCTTTCTTTAAATCAAATTAACCAAAGGCTTATCTATTTTATGGGTTTGTTTCATAAAGCCAGCTCTTAGTTTTATTGATTTGTTCTATAGTTTTCTTGCTTTCAATTTTATTAATTTCTTTTATTTTTAGGATTTCTAATAGTGATTTTTAATTTGTTCTTTTTCTAGCTTTTTTAGTTGCATATTCTATTCATTCATCTCCTCTTTCTCTTTTTCATTCATGTAAGCATTTGGAGATATAAAATTTCCCCTAAGCACTGCTTTGGCTGCATCCTATAGGATTTGGTATGTTATCTTATTATTGTCATTCTCTTGGATGAAGTTATTGATTGTTTCTATGAGTTGTTGTTTGACCCACTCATTCTTTAGAATGAGATTGTTAAGTTTCCAATTAATTTTCAGTCTACCTTTCCATAGCTCTTTATTACATGTAATTTTTATTGCATCATGATCTGAAAAGGATACACTTACTATTTCTGCCTTTCTACATTTCACTATGAGGTTTTTGTGCCCTAATACATGGTCAGTTTTTGAGTATGTGCCACGTACTGCTAAGAAAAAGGTATATTCTTTTCAATCTCCATTCAGTTTTCTCCAGATGTCTATCATATCTAACTTTTCTGATACTCTATTCACTTCTTTAACTTCTTTGTTATTTATTTTCTGGTTAGATTTATCTAATTCTGAGACAGGAAGGTTCAGATCCACCACTAGTATAGTTTTGCTGTCTATTTCCTATTGTAACTTATTTAACTCCTCTCCTAAGAATTTGGATGCTATACCACTTGGTGCATGCATGTTTAGTATTGATATTACTTTATTATCTATCATACCTTTTAGCAAGATGTAGTTTCCTTCCTTATCTCTTTTAATTAGATCTATTTTTGCTTTTGCTTTGTCTGAGATAAGAATTGCTACTGTATACAGTACATTCTACTCTGCTTCAGTTCATGTAGGTCTTTCCAGGTTTTTCTGATAGCATTCTGTTCATCATAACTTTTGTATAGTACCTTAAACTTGACAAAGAATTTCTTCACAATAGCCCAGCAAAGTAGGTACCATAGGTTTTGCCATTATAATCAATTATCATAACCATTTCCCTCCATCCTATTCCCTTCCCATGATATTTACTCTATTTTCTATCTTCTTTTTCCGTATTCTTCCTCAAAAGTATTTTGCTTCTGCCTTCCCCCTCCCCAGCTCTGCCCTCCCCTCTTTCACCTTTACCTCCTTATCCTCCTCTCTCCCTACTTTCCTGTAGGGTTAGATTACTCCTCCCAATTGGGTGTGTATATTATTCCCTCCTTGAGCCAACTCTGATGAGATTAAGGTCTTTGAGCTAATTCTGTGTTCTAAATTTTCTTCCTCCTTCCCCCTTCTTCCCTATGAAATCAAGCAATTCAATATAAGTCATATGTGTGCAGTTATGCAGAACATCTTCACCTTCCTTGAAAGTGTTTTGCTTTTTACTGCTCCCTCCCCCAATCTGCCCTTCCTTCCCCTCCCCCCCTTATCTCCTCCCCTTCCCACTTTCCCTCAGGGAAAAACATATTATTAAACCCACTTGAGTATGTATGCTATTCCCTCTTTGAGCCAATTTTGATGATAGTAAAGTTCACTCATTCCCCCACTCCTTCCCCCTCTTCCCCTCCTCTTCATAAGCTTTTTCTTGTTTCTTTTATGTGATCTACTTTTCCCCAGTCTACCTCTCCCTTTCCCTTTCTTCCAGTGCATTTCTCTTACTCCTTAACTTTATTTTAAAGATGTCATAATGGATTAGCTAGGTGGCATGGTGGACAAAGCACCATCCCTGGACCCAGGAGGCCCCGAACCCAAATCCGGCCCCAGACATAAGCCACCCCACCCTACGTGCCCCACAAAAAACAAGGATAAACACAAAATAAATGCTTTACAGATATCATCCCTTCATATTCAGTTCAGACCTGTATCCTCTAAGTGTATTCCTTTCAGCTACCCTAATACTGAGAAAGTTCTTATGAGTTAGAAGTATTATCTTCCCATATAGGAATGTAAACAGTTTAATCTTTTAATATCCCTCATGATTTCTTTTTCCTGTTTATTATTTTATGCTTCTCTAGGGTCTTGTATTTGAAAGTCAAATTTTCTATTCAGTTCAGGTTTTTTCATCACAAATGCCTGAAAGTCCTCTTTTTCATTGAAGTCCCATTTTTTCCTCTTAAAGACTATACTCAGTTTTGCTATGCAGGTGATTTTTGGCTGTAGTCCTAGTTCCTTTGCCCTCCGGAATATCCTATTCCATGACCTCTGATCCTTTAATATAGATGCTGCTAGATCTTGCTTTTTCCTCACTGTAGTTCCCCAGTATTTGAATTCCTTTTTTCTAGCTGCTTGCAATATTTTTTCTTTGACCTGGGAGCTCTGGAATTTGGCTATAATATTCCTGGAGGTTTTCCTTTTGGGATCTCTTTCAGGAGGTGATCAGTGGATTCTTTCAATTTCTATTTTACCTTCTGCTTCTAGAATATCAGGGCAATTTTCCCTGATGATCTCTTAGAAGATGTAGTCTAAACTCTTATTTTAGTCATTGTTTTCAGGTAGTCCAATGATTCTCAAATTATCTCTCCTAGATCTATTTTCCAGGTCAGCTGTTTTTCCAAAGAGATATTTCATATTGCCCTCCATTTTTTTATTCATTTGGATTTGCTTTACTGTGTCTTGGTTTCTCATAAAATCACCAGCTTCCATTTGTTCAATCCTAATTCTTAGGCAGTTATTTTCTTCTGAGAGCTTTTGTATCTCTGTTTCCATTTGGCTTTTCAAGCTGTTGACTTTTTTCTCATGACTCTCCTGCATTGCTCTCATTTCTCTTTCCATTCTTTCCTCCACCTTTCTAAATCTTTCTTCTATCTCTCCTACTTTCCCTTCAAAGTCCTTTTTGAGTGCTTCCATGGCCTGAAACCAATTCATATTTTTCTTGGAAGCTTTGGTTGTAGGGGCCTTAGGTTGCTATCCTCTTCTGAGGGTGCACCTCAATCTTCCTTATCACTAAAGAAACTTTCTATAGTTCTCAACTTTCTTTGCTTGCTCATCTTGCTGTCTTTTACTTGATTTTTAACTCTCTTTCTTACAGTGGGGCCCTACTTCCAAGCTACACTGTTCCAAGCTTCAGAGGGTCCCAGGTGTTTTGGTTTGAGCAAGGGCAGGTTTTTCTCTCACCTGGCCTCCTGTTCTCTGGTCCAAAGATAACCTCAAGCCAACTTGCTAATTAACCAGCCAGCAGAACTATGTGTGCTGTGGATCTTAGCTCTGACGAGCCTGTACCCCTCCCCCACCTGGGCCTCCCACCACTTAAGATTTCTTCCTGGTTCCCTGCTGGGGTGGGATAGCCAAATTTCTCCTTAGGTCCCAAAGACACCACTGTATTTCCCCCCTCCCCTCCACCAGCTGTTCAGCCCTCTCACTGACCTTAAGCTTAGTTCCAGAAGATGCTAGTGCTGCAGCTGATTTAGAAGCTTGGGGGTAAATTTCTCTGGCATGGTCTGCCTGGGGACTGTGTTTGGTGCAATCACAGGGTTGGACTCTTCTTGCAGCCTAGCACAGCCCCCTCTAAGCTGCCTTTGGCTGGAAAAATAATCTCAGTCCATCTTTTTGTGGGTTTTGCTGCTCCAAGGGTTATTTTATTGTTGTTTGGGGGGCAGTTTTTTGGTTTGGGGGGTGCTTTTTATCTTCCATGGGTTTTCATGCCTCTTTTACCATTTAATCTATTCTAGGTTTTAGGGTATTATTTTCTTCAGTATTTTTATGTTCTACCTTTATCAAGCTGTTTTCTCTTTTTTTCATGATTTTCTTGCATCACTCTCATTTTCCCCCCAATTTTTCCTCTATTTCTCTTGACTTTTAAAATCCTTCTTGAGCTCTTCTACGGCCTGACACCAATTCACATTTTTCTTTGAGGTTTTAGATAAAGCAGTTTTGACTTTATTATCTTTTTTGCATTTGTTTTTATCTTCCCTGGTCAGGGTCTTTTTTGTTGTTTGCTTTTTTCCAGGCTGTTTCTTGATATTTAACTTTATATGTTAAAATTGGGGGCAGCTAGATGGCACAGTGGATAGAGCACTGGCCCTGGAGTCGAGGACCTGAGTTCAAATCCGGCCTCAGACACTTAACACTTAACTAACTGTGTGACCCTGGGCAAGTCACTTAACCCCAATTGCCTCACACACACACAAAACAAAACAAAAAAATTGGACACTTCTCCCAGAATGGAGGGGGCGCCATCCCAAACTACATGTTTTTGTGCAACTATTTTCAGAGCTAGTTGTGGAGGTCTGTAAGTTTTTATTTCTTTCTAGATGATATGATCTAAGGACGGGTGTATTTACTACTCTCCTGGCCTGCGCTTTGGTTTGTAGGTGACCATAAACACTCATTTCTGCTCTGGAAATGTGACCATGGTCCCTGCTCTCCTATGGTTACAATCTCTGGTGTGCTAGTGCTCCTCTTTGCCCTGGGACTTCAACCCAGGACAATGACCTATATCTGCATATAAACAGTGCAAGAGTCCTGCAACTTGTTCCAGGAAAGGGACCTTTGTATTCTCCTTCTGAACAGTTGTCTGGCCTCCTTACCATCTGTGGACTGAAAGGTCCAGAAGCCAATGCTACAGTTGCTGATTCAGGCACCCCCAAGACCTTGCTGAGGTATGGCCTGTACTCCACTTTCATCCCAGTGTGACAGACCTCTTCTGTCATCCTTCTAAATTGTTTTAAGCTGAAAAATTGTTTCACTACATCCTGCTGTGGATTCTGCAGCTCCAGAATTTGTTGTGGGGCATTATTTAAAACTGTTTGGAGGGGAATTTGGGAGAATTCAGGCAAGTCCCCTGTCTTTTCTCTGCCATATTGGCTCTGCTCCCTAAAGTGGGACTATTTTAGAGAGAGATCTTAGTATTATATCTAATATGCTACCAATCATTCTCCTCAGCGTATATTTATTCAATAGTTAAATATAGTTCATGGCCTCTATCAGCAGAGGAAAGTATAAATAAAGCTATTTAAATATAAAATGCAACCAGAAATCCCCAAGTTTCTTATCCCCCTTGTTACCAAAGTCCTGTATAAATCAATTACTTATTCCTTCTCTGTGAAATTAATATTGTACTATTCTGAGGTGAATATAAAGGTTGCTATTTTTCTGTTGTTTTTCAGCTGTGCCTTACTCTTCATGTTCCCATTTGGGATTTTCTTGGCAAAGATAGTGGCATTTCCTTCTCCAGCTCATTTCACAGATGAGGAACTGAGGCAAACAGCGTTGAGTAGATTGCTCAGGGTCACATAGCTAGTAAGCTTCTTAGACCAGATTTGAATTCAGAAAGATGAGTCTTGCTGACTCTAGGCCTGACACTCTATCTATCCACTGTGCCACCTACCTGCCTATAAAGGTTAGAAATTATTATTATACAAAAAACCTAAAGTTACATCATAGATTTTCTGTGACCTCACAAGCCCCTCTGGATTTGCTGTCATAGTTACCATGTAGCTGTTGGAACTCAAGTGTTTTGTAATGTTACTGCATTGGGAAAATCCCCTCACTGCCCTAGCTGCAGCCAGGAGAACTCAAAGACAGATGATCCCAAGTGGGTTCCTTCTTAGAATAACAGTTACAAGAACTGGCGCTTCATTTTCATTTGTTGGAACTGGTAAAGCTTTATCCTTGATGGAGGAGCCATAAGTGGTTTTATTTATCCTGCTAGTTGATTAACTGCTTTATAAGTAAATGTGGGATTGGAATTGATTGATTTGTTTTGTTTGTGAAAACAAACTTTAAGTGAAAAAAAAACTCAATTCTTTTTGGAAATGAAAGAACCCAAGTTTTCTGAAAATTATAAATAATTTTTAAGATAACTAAATAGGAAAGCATTACTAAGTTGCAGTCACTTTCTTATGGGTTATCACAGCTGTAGCAAGAGCATTGTGGTCAGAAGTCAGTAGACCTCATTGAAATTCTGACTTGGCCACAATTATTTGTATTACCTTAAACAAGTCAAGTCAGTGTCTTTGGGCTTTTGTTTACCCATCTAAAAAATGAGGGGGTTGAATCAAAGATCCTTTTCAGCTCTAACATTCTATGATTCTAGATTTTTTCTTAGGCCTTTGTAATATTTCTTTCTCAGTGTCTGATGTATCCCATAAACTAATACATTGAGAGTGCTTAAAATGTTGTCATCAGACTAATGCTCAAGAATAGAAAATTCCAGTGGCTACAGAATAATGCATCAATATTTTTAAAGTTAGAGCAAAGCCTTTATTTAAAACTTTAAATAGGGCCCTTTGTTAAAATTCTTTGTAGCATCCTCTAATCAAAAAAAAAAAAAGTGCTTCAGCTTGTTCTAATGTTATTTAATTGTAAAGGAATTTAAGGTTTAGAGAAACATCTTTTGTTGTTGTTGTTGTTGTTTTGGTTTTTTGAGGTTTTGGGGGGTTTTTTGCGGGGCAGTGAGGGTTAAGTGACTTGCCCAGGGTCACATCGCTAGTAAATGCCAAGTGTCTGAGGTCAGATTTGAACTCAGGTCCTCCTGAATCCAGGGCCAGTGTTTTATCCACTGTGCCACCAGCTGCCCCCAAGAAACATCTTTCTTAAGAAAATAGAAGTGCTTTATTAACAATAATAATCTTGCCTTTTCTAAATGAAGGTAATGTTGCCAACTGACCCTCAACAGTGTCTGCTGTTTCTCCTGGAGTGGTGATAGATAAATCTTTCTCCTACTTCTGTTATGAACATGCATTTGCAAGCTGGCCAAATTAGTTAAGGGTATAAGTCAGGAGTCATAAAGTGGAGCAAAGTTAGTTCACAAACTAACACCTTTGGATGTAAGCTCTATGTTCTAATCAAGCAGCTTACATGTGAAACATACATATGAAATATTACATACATATGAAATATGAAATGTAAGTTATGTTAGAGTTTAGCATTGAAGGTGTTATTATAAAAAGGTCTGCTAAGAATAAGACAGTGATAAACCTAGATTAAATGTCTTCATTAACAAAACTGAAATAGATTAGTATGAATATTTAGATTAAAATAATTGTAGCTTCTGGGTTTTTTTTTTATTAAATTTGTGTTAAGGATTTCCCTATTGTGATATACACATTTTAGTTATGGAAAAGATCCATTGTATAATCACAAGCACCTATATTTCTTTCTTTCTTTCTTTCTTTCTTTCTTTCTTTCTTTCTTTCTTTTTGGTGAGGCAATTGGGGTTAAGTGACTTGCCCAGGGTCACACAACTAGTAAGCGTCAAGGGTCTGAGGCTGGATTTGAACTCAGGTGCTCCTGATCCAGGGCCATGCTCTTTTCCATTGAGCCACCTAGCTGCCCCTCCTTAAATTTTTTAAGAAAAAAAGTTGAGGAATTCTGATTTTTAAATCAGAATTATATTTTTAACTATTGGTTTTAGTAAAATAATTTAAAGGCAGAGAAGAGTCCTGTCTTAAAATAAAGCTATAGAATTAACCAGAAACTCAACTGTTTCTTGGTCTTAGCAGCTCTAGCACATACATAAGACTTAACTTTCATTAATTGCTTTTTGTTGATCCACTGAACTTACTCAACCTCCATTGTCCAGTAATTCATCATCAGATTCTTAGAATTGTCCTAGTACCTCTTCCTTTTCCTGTGCTTCTTTCACTTTCAGGCCTTTTCATTGATCATGAGCATCTTAAGCAAAGAATCTTTTTGTAAGAGAAAGAATGTGAGATTCTAAGTGGCTTTCAAACTTTTGTTTCATAGAATCTAGGGATTTGTCGAAAGAAAGTGTCATCATATACAGACTTGTCTGCTCTTTCATCTTTAGGCCCAAGTATAGCATTTCATCAAAAGTTGGAGTTTAGATATAAAAATTACCCCCCAAAAAAACCCCCACATACCTCCCAAATTTGCTCAACTTCAAATTTTAAAGACCACTATTCTAAATAATTGATTTTTGCTATTTCTGCTGAGCTGTAATAAAAGTTTAGGTTGGAAAAGAGGGTGAAACTCATGGGTAAAATGAGGTTTTGAAATTTTACATTTTAATTATCTACTCTGTATCTAGCCCTTATTATAGATAAGCAAGTGTTAATTTTAGTTTCATTTATGCCTCCCAGCATCTTTAATTCCATTATTTTGCTTTTTATTGTGTTTAGCTTTTTGTCTAGTATAGCTACTCTTTGGTTCCCCTAATGCCTAATTAATTTTGCTAGTTTTTTTTTTCCATAGCTCTTATAAAAAGGCTTGGCAGGAGAGAAAATTGAAACTATTAGGCCAAAATGCCCACTTGGTTTTCTGAGTGATTTTGCTCCATGAAACTTGATGCTGTGTTTCTAATAGAATTTATTCTGTCTTATGTAGGACTGAATCATAACCACAGGTGCTGTGACAAAAAACACTTTAAAGATGCATAGAAGTCTGATTAAAGTGAAGAGGAAGAACTGGATAAAATAATGAGGTAAGGAGAGCTTATATTTTCTACCTAAATAGAATGCATCTGAATCTTAAATCTTGTTGCATCTCCAGCTTTTATAACTTTGCATTCATTGATGTAATGTGAATGTCATTAATAAGAAAAACTAGATAAATGTATAGCCTGTTGTACTTCTGTATATGATATGCTTTTTGGTTGCTTGTAAAGGTCCTTTTCCCTTAAGAAAATTTTCCCTACTAGCTTTGTTGAACAGAAAGGTTTTTTTGTTTATTTAAAAAATCAAGAAGATAAAGAGTACGTAAATTCGGATAGATGGTCCATATGAGAAGGCAAATCTAGTAGGAACATGTTAGATATTAATTAGTTTGATTAATGTTGTCCACATAAAAAAGAGATTTGATTAGTCTTTGGGACTCTGGACTTGTTGATTATGTTTTGTGTCTATTACTACAATCAATGAGCCCATTCTCATGATCTCTTTTTCCATTAAAGTTAAAAGGCATTTGACTACAAGATTGATAAAATTTATGCTAGGGCAATGAGGTAAATATTAGTAATCAGACATAATACTTATCCTAAAGGAACATAGAATTTAATAGGGAAAACCATATAGGCAAAGAGGTAATGAAAATGAATATGTAAATTTTACCTTTTATGAAAAAGGTATATTCCAATGCAGTTAATTTCTTTTTTAAAAATTCATAATATTTTCCTTTATGACTTTTATGTCACATTCATTTCTAACTTTATTCATACTATTTCTCTACCCAGGGGACTATCCCTCATAATAGAGTTTTTAAAAGAAAAAGGGAAAATAGTTCAACAATACTAACCAGTATATACCAGTGGTGTCTGGAAGCATATGCAGTATTCCATACCCATAGTTTTCCATTTCTACAATGATGATGAGGTACATTTTCCTCATCTCTCTTCTTTGGGGCTATACTTGGTCATTAGAATTACACAGTGTTCAGTCTATGTCATTAGCTCTTTCCATTTATGTTGTTGTATAAAGCCATTGTGTATACTTTTTGGGTGATAGTCATTGTCAATGTTTTCCAGACTATTGTGGTTTTTGTCTCACAGTTATATAACAACGCCAATAGAATATCGGTATTAAAAACATGGGCCTTTGTTTCTGGAAGAAATTTAGGTTCATTAAAGGAGCTTTGTAATTTCCTGAAGGAAGTCTAGCCCTGTCTCCTTGTTTAATTCTTGGCCCAATTAATTGTGTATGTGTACTGTCTGCCCTGAGAGATATATATAGATAGATAGATAGATATAGATATACACACACACACACATTGATGGAGAAGTTTTATGGAATGTCCAGATAAATTGCATGTCATCACCTGAGCAATAGATATTGTCTATTCACTTAATTTTTTCCTTTATGGATGGTCAGACCAAACTCTTTTGAGGTATTACAGAACTCTTACAGGAACCTTTGCAATATTGTATGTTTGATATGACATCTGGAGGACATCATCATCAGAAGGAAATCCCTCTTCAACATGGCCTGCACTGGATCTCCTCCATCACAGTGGCAAACACTTTTGGCAAGCATACAAGTCCCAGTTTTATACCTCACTTGATGTTTGGAGGGATGGTGGTCAGAATGTAACTGAAAGTGCCTAGAGACAACTAGGCATTGGGAGTTGAGAAGTGGGATAGGATAGGAGAAGCAATCCCTGCGGACTGCTCTTGGTGGGCTTTTGGTCTGCCCATAAAAGATGTGGTTCACTGTAGAATATTACTTGCAAAAGCCTGTCTTTTTCCTAGTAATAACCTTAATTGATCCTCAACTGATTCTTTTGCAAGAGTACCTCATCTGCTCCTTTACTATTTAACATTTATTTGCTACTGATTAGTGTCCGGTTTGCAGGTTATGTAATTTTTGAGTCACAGCTTTTGGTGGTATATTATTTTTCCCTTTCAATGATTTCTTGTGAATATAGAATAATCCAACATTATTTGAACTACTTTTCCTTCATATTTGAAAGTCTTTTTTCTAATTACTTGTAAAATTTGTTGTTTGCCATTGAAATTGTTACATTTAACCATTATGTGTCTTCATGTATAGAATTTTCCCCCTTTTCTGTCAGGAGTCTGTGGATTTTCTCAACTGAGGTTTTGTTGCCTGGATTGTAAAATCCTAGACAATTTTTTATAGTATTTCCTGCATTAAGGGGGTCAGTTTTTGGTTTGGGTTTTTTTGGTTTTGGTTTTTTTGGTTTTTTAGTGAGGCAATTGGGCTAAGTGACCTGCCCGGGTCACACAGCTAGTAAGTGTCAAGTGTCTGATGCCGAATTTGAACTCAGGTCCTCCTGACTCCAGAGCCAGTGCTTTATCCACTGTGCCACCTAGCTGCCCCTGATTTTGTTTTTAATTTGAAATGTTCTTTTGAAAGACCTATGGTCTATGCTATTGCTATATATCATGTCTTCAAGATTGGACACTTTGGCTTGTATAGAATTCATGTATTCTTTTTAACATTGCTGCCTTTTGCTTTTCTTCTGCCAAATTTTCCTCTACGTTATTTTTATGTTCTTAATCTGCTCTTCTCTCTCTTACTGTGTCTACTTTTTGGGAGAGACTTTCTATAGCTTATTGAATTTTTCCTATTCTGCTTTGTGTTCTTTAATTTTGTATTGAGTGCTCTAATGTATGACCTAAACTTATTCCTAATTGTTCTTTTATGAATATTAATTTTTTGTGCCATTCCAGAATTTCTTGCCTCTATCCCATGATCTCTGGGGAGTCCACAGTATTCTCTTCTTTATCAATAACTCTTGATTCATTTTCATTCATATTACAATATTTATTAAGCATATTTAGCTTACTCTTCAAGATTTTACCCATTCTTTTTATTGGATCTTATGTATTAGTTTATCATTTTGTGTGTTGGGCACTTAATGATGCTTTTTTCACTTGATATATTTGATGGTCATACCTATTCTTTTGCTTCCTTTTATCCTGTGGCTTTGCACTCCTGCTGAATGCATCTGGCATGTTTTCGGCATATTTCCATCTTTCCTTCTCATAAATCAGCATCTACTACTAAATTTCAGGAAAGAGATGGTTTGGGAGCAGAGTTGCCTCAGCTGTAGGTAATGTCTACCCTAAGGAAAGTCCCCTAGGTATAAGCCTGGGAGTCTCCTTGTGATTAGGTATAGTAGGAGGAAAAGGTGCAGAATCTATGTATTAAAGCTATCTTGTGTGCATTCATGGGATTTTTACTTTCCCTATAAGTTGTCTCATCATGTGAAATCAGCTACAATTTATATCTGGTGCATATTTCATTTTTTTGAGGTTGTGATGTTGAAGAAATTAATAGGAAGTGACTATTCTGCCACATGACCTCTGTGGAGATGATTCTTATAAAAATTTTATATAGCTAGAAAGTTGATGTTGATCAATGGTCATCAGTGTTCTTTTGGTCAGCTTTTTGGAGCATTCATGGGACCTAAGATTTTTTTTCATTACTTCTGGTATCTTTACATTTAAATACCATCTAAATCATTTTTTGATGTCCTCATAATTCCGTCACTTCTATTGCGAATCTCCTCTATGTACACTTGATTTAATCTGGCTTTTTTTCCCATTTTTGTTCTTTTTTACTGTTGTTACTTCTTCTATAAGCTCATCAGTGAGTATAATTTAGAATCCAAGGGGCGGCTGGGTGGTGCAGTGGATAAAGCACCGGCCCTGGATTCAGGAGTACCTGAGTTCAAATCCGGCCTCAGACACTTGACACTTGCTGACTGTGTGACCCTGGGCAAGTCACTTACCCCCATTGCCCTGCAAAAAAACAAAAACAAAAACAAAAATTTAGAATCCAAGTGTGATGGTGAAAAATTTATCACATAAACTTTGTGGATCCTTTCCCCTTTTTGGGGGGTAGTGGTGGTGGTGGTGGTGGTGGTGTTTATTGGCCTGCTATTTGAATCCTTAAATGCCTTTGGAATGACTTGACTTAGGTGGGTCTTTTCACCAAGCTTACTTTAAACTACTGTTACCTTTTACTGATTTTCTTTGTTTTATGATGTGATCCTGCTTATAATCTTGTATCATCTTTCATCATAAGATTATTGAAATAAACTTATATTATTAACCTGTGTTGCCTTTATCATCTCTTTCCACTTTGCAAGTAAGACAGTTATTTGCTGACTAAAGTATTTTAAGTTCTTTGGCCCTCTTTATTATGGCAGTTGATTTACAGTCATTAATCTTCTATGTAAAATTATTTTAATTGGCATTTATGCCACACATTATTCATCTCTCACAATAATATTTTGTGTAAATAAGTTGATTGAGTTATTTCAGTTGCATGCCATATCCTTTTTTCATTCTTCTTCTAGATTTATATTTATTTTTATCTTTACTCTAACAGGTTAGTGCTACTCCTCTACACAGATAACTGATTCAGGAATGAACTTTATATATACATACATAGATATATACATATGCATACATATGTACACATGTACATACATATTAGCCATTCTCACCTGTTTATACTTTTTCATTAAAGTCATTGAGTATCAAAGTATATGTTCATTTAGAGGGTCTCATCAAGTTTTTTTATATAATTTTTCTACCTCTTTGTCCCTTGTAACCAATGCTGTTGTATAAGACAGTTTTCTTTCTTGAGAAAATAAATGCTTGTTAAACAGAAGTTTAAAAAAGATACTAAACAATAATCAGAGCACTGTAGTATATGATGATCAAATGTTACATGAAATGTTTCTTGTTGCCTATGCACTTAGGATAAAACCAATACCACCAATTCCTTATTTGCCTCTCCAAGTTGCATCCTTTCATTTAGCTACAACTTTCTTCTTTCTTCAGGTTTAAACCAAGAATGTCCAGGCATGATTTAGTTCTTCTAGTAGCATGTTCAGTTGTTGATTAATGGAGAAGGATCTCACACTTGGAGAATCAACCAACCTAAAGTTTCAAAACAGTCTAAAAATTTCATGATTTTTAGCCTTTTTTCCCATGACTTTGCTACCATCATTGCAGAAGTGAAAGGGAGACACATAGGATAAAGGACTATTTTATACTTTCTTTATTTCATAGCCAAAAAACTCACCCACCTTAAGAAAGCCAGTGAATCCAGGAGATAGAGAGATAAGGAAGGAGAATTCTAGAAATGGAGGACAGTCAGTAAAATGCACTCAGTGGGGACATGGAGCAAGAAACAACAAGAAAGCCATTGTCTTGGAATCACAGAATACATGGAGGGAAGAGTAAGGCATGCAAAGACTAGAAAGGTAGAAAGAGAACCAGATTATAAAGGGCTTTAAAAGGCATAGGATTTTATATTTGATCCTGGAGTTGATAGGGAGCCCTTGGAGTTTACTGAAATGGAGTGGGGGGGAAGGGCAGGAGATGTGACATAGACCTGACTTGAGGAATATCAGTCTGATAGCTGAGTATAAGATCAAATGGAGTTAGGACACGAGATAAGGAGACCAGCCAGCAAACTAATTTAATAGTACACCAAGTGGCCAGCCTATAATGATGAGCCTTCTGTATTTAGCCAGACTGTTTCTTTCAAAACAAGGCTTGAAGCTTGAAGCTTTTTGAGCTAGTAGAACCCATCAGAGCTTATGTTTTACTGACACAGCCTTTAAAATCCCATGGTCACTTCCATGTCATGATGAAATATTAGAACAGAATTTTATGGCTCTTTATGATTCTATGAATATGTTATAATATATAGTTCAGGTTTGATACCAAAAATAAGTGACAAATGTTGCAGGGGCTGTGGAAAAACTGGAACATTAGTGCTCTAGTCTAGCCATTTTGGAAAGGAATTTTGAACTCTGAGTAACTTTGTGTAACTTTTGACATAAATCTTTGACCCTTTTACTAGTAGCAGATTTCACTTTGGAGTGCACCCCAAAGAAATTAAAGAAAAAAAAATTCTCCTATGTACAAATATATTTATAGAAACTCTTAGGCTGTAAGAAATCACAAAAGTTATGGTTTCACATAAACCTAGGAAGACTTGTATGAACTGATGTGTAGAGTGAAGTAGTGAAACCAGAGAACAATTTATGTGATAACAACAACATAATGACAAACATATTTGACTCTTCTTATTGTTCAGTTGTTTTAGTTGCATTTGATTCTTTGTGACCTCATTTGGGGTTTTCTTGGCAAAGATACTGTAATGGTTTGCCATTTCCTTCTCCAGCTCATTTTACAGATGAGGAAACAGAGGCAAACAGGGTTAAGTGACTTGCCTAGGTTCACACAGCTAGTTAGTGTCTGAGGCCAGATTTGAACTCAGGTCTTCTGACTCCAAGCCCAGAGCTTTATCCACTGTGCAACCTAGCTGTCCTTTGAAAAACTTAACTGATTAATACAATTACCAATCATGATTCAAAAGGTCCAGTGATAAAGCATGCTACCAACAACTGATAGAAAGTTGAATGAACTCAAGATGCAAAGTAAGCCATACATTTTTTTAACATGACCAATGTGAGAATTTGTTTTGCTTTACTATACATTTGTGTTACTAGGGTTTTGTTTTTCTTTTTAGTTGTTGGAAAGGAGAGGGGAAAAAAATGCTTGTTAAATAAAAGTTTTAAAAAAAAAAACAATGAAAGGAGCTAAAACCTTGTAGATCACTTAGAAGTCTCACTCCTGTGTCTTGAATGCCTCCTAAAGGAGAATTGGAAAGTTGAGATACAGTGAGCACTGGAAAGCTTCACACGCATGCATGCACACACACACGCACACACACACAAAATGAGAGAGATATGAGAATCATATTAGAATTGGCTAGCTGTATGTAATCAAATAATTTATAGAACTCATTATCTTTCCCCCTGAACCCTCCCTATTTCCTACTTTCCCTATTGCTGTAAAGGGCATCACCATCCTCAGGTTCAAAATCTAGAAGTCATCCTTAACTCCTCACATATCCAATCTGGTGCTAAGGTCTATTGATTTCACCTTTGCAACATCTCTCCAATACTCCCCCTTCTCTCTTCTGACACTACCACCATTCTGTTGCATCACCTCATGCCTAGAGCCTGTTGGTGGGTCTGTCTACCAGCCTCAAGTCTCTCCCCACTCCAGTTCATCCTCCATTCAGTCTCTAAATGATTTTCTTTTTTTTCTTTTTTTTTAGTGAAGCAATTGGAGTTAAGTGACTTGCCCAGGGTCACACAGCTAGTAGATGTTAAGTGTCTGAGGCTGGATTTGAAACCAGGTACTCCTGACTCCAGGGCCGGTGCTCTATCCACTGCGCCACCTAGCTGCCCCTAAATGATTTTCTTAAAGCACAGCTCTGCCCATGTCACATGCATCCCCTCTACTCAATAAAGTTCAGTGGCTCCCTTTTACCTTCAGTGTCAAATACAGAATCCTCTTTTTGGCATTCAAAGTCCTTCATAACTTAGCTCCTTTCTACCTTTTCATTCTTTTTTAAACTTTACTCTCTGCCAGTTTATTCTTTATCCAGGGACCATTGGCATCTGTGTCTTCTGCAACAAAACATTCCCACAGTGCCAGGAATTTTCCCTGAGGCTGGTCCCCCATGCCCAGAAAGCTTTCCCTTCTCATCTCTACCTATCCTGGCTTCCCTTTTAAAATTCCCATCTACAATTCCATCTTCTACAGGAAGCCTTTCCTAACCCTTTATCAGAGAAATTTATTATAAACATTTCCCCCAGTTTCCTGCTATCCTTCGAATCTTGGCTGCATTGATTTTATTTGTGCAAAACCTTTTTAATTTCATGTAATCAAAATTCACCATTTTACATCCTATAATGATCTCTATCTCTTGTTTCCAGTTATGGGCCTAGCGTACCCCAGAAGTTCCCTGGGGTAAATCAAAGAACCTTCTCCTTGAGAAACTAAACCCAAGGACAGACATACCTAGAGAGATAAGTGGCACCAGATCAGGACTGAGCTAGCTCCAGGACCACCACGTTTGATTCCAATATCCCCCACCCCTCAGGGAGAGATTAGGTGTGGCTGCTACCTTTATGCATTAGGACAGAGATGGCTTGAGAGATCCAGAGCTGCCCCTCACCCAACTTCCCTCAGCCACCCCTAGTGGGAGATGGTCCTCCCCCAATAAAGGAACTTTCCACAGTCATATGATCACCCCCATCAGTTCTCTATAAAATTATCTGCCTGTCTCCTGCTGGAGGAGATGGGTATCTCAGAGCCACGCCTCTGTGCCATACCTTCTCCCCATGAGAAGTCCAAGGATTTCTCTCTTGATTTCCTTTCCCTAGCCCCTAAATAAACTATTATTTTATTCTAATTGGATTTGTGTGCAAGAGGGTATAATTCTTTTTTTTTGTTTTTGTTTTGGTTGTTTTTTTTGTTTTGTTTTGTTTTTGGTGAGGCAGTTGGGGTTAAGTGACTTGTCCAGGGTCATACAGCTAGTAAGTGTCAAGTGTCTGAGGCCGGATTTGAACTCAGCTACTCCTGACTCCAGGGCAGGTGCTCTAACCACTGTACCACCTAGCTGCCCCAAGAGGATATCATTCTTTACAGAGGAATTCCTAAGAACCCCTATCCCAAACCCCCACCTATTTCCCCATAACATTTTCCTTATCAATAGTACTTACAGATAAAATATTTCTTTATTTGCTTATGATATCCATAGATGGTAGTCTATACCTAGTTTCTGCCAGACTGCTTTCCAGTTTTTGTGGGGATTGCCTTTTGTTCCCTTTTATATTTTCAGCTCTTAGCACAATGCCTGACATATAGTAGGTGCTTAATAAATGTGGTATTTTTTCAGGTTTATTGATTGATTAAAGGTCAAAATCATCAAGTTAGAAAAATGCTAAAGATGATTTTTTTTAAAAAGACACTTTGAACCATGTCAGTAGCTTTATCCTGATCTATTAAAATGAGCCTTCAATATCAGAAAGTTTTAGGAAGTAAAAAAGAGGCCATTGACCATCATTGTCATTTCCTAGAAAAGTTTTACTGATATAAAACAGCAGCCATAGCAAAAGAGGCCAAGAAAGCCCAGAAATCTTCTTGGCTAATGTGAAGAAATGTATGATTGCCTCCTCTCAAGGGTTAATTCAGATAGAGAAATTTCCCCTGAGAAGATAGAAGCAGACACTCAAATACTAACCAACCAGGAATCATCTGAGAATACACAGCCCCATTCCTGTTGCCTTCCAGCTTCCAGCTAGAATGCCGGACCAAAGAAAACCTCCCTTCTCCCAGCAGCCCCACACAGTCCCCAGCCAATTGGATGGCCGCTCTGACAGTCACATGACTGCCCTCACTAGGCTTCCAATCATTATAATTTTGCCAGGCCCATGTAGGCATCAGTGAGTGGTGATGATGTGAGGTGCCAGCGCCATGGCAACAGCTACAACCAGTGGGTGGAGCACCATGCAGTTTGTAGAGCCCCAGGCCAGTGCCCACTGAGGCATAAAAACCTCAAATAACAATTACTTCTTTACATTGCTAAATAGAGATGATAGCCAAGAGAGAAAGACTAATTTATAATGTATGTAAGAAGACAGAGGAAGATGACAAGTGGTATTGTCTTTTAAAACAGGGAAAAGCACTGGAAGCAAAAAGCAAGTCAACAGAAATCTTGGTTTGAGACTTCCCTCCATATTCCACCATGAGCTACATTATCCCAGTAGCATTCATGGATGAAATTGACATAAAAACAACTAATAGAACAGGTTTGTCAGTGTTTCTATAATCTATTTTCATCATTATGACAGAAGAACCATGACATTTGAACTCTGATACCTTAGTCCTCAATATATGTATTAAAATAATGTAAAAGAAAAGAACACTGAAAATCAACTGAAATTATAAATTATTATGACTAATCTTAGTTCCAGAGAACAGATGTTGAAGCAAACTGGGAGGTGGGGACTGCTGATACAGAATGCTATATCTGTTGCCAGAGATAGTTATTATTCATTATTGGTTAGTTTTGCTAATTGGTTTTTTCTGCATTGCTCAGGAAGGAGGCAGGGAGTATGTATTGAGAAAGGACTAAAATGTAAAAACAAAAGACATCAATAAAACTTTTTTCCAAAAAGAAAAAGATCTATGTTGTAGGTGAAATAATCTTGAAAACATTAAGGGATTACTCTATAAGATAGAAAGGGGAAGATACCAAAATTAAAATACTAGAATGAAAAAATATGTATATACATATCCCCAGTAAATTAGCTGACTAAAAAGATCACTACCTATCAATTTACACACCTAACTTCTTATCTTCCTAAAATCCTTATCAGAATGATTTACTATGTATCAAGAATGTCCTAAATTAAAATGTAAAATAGATCAAAGCTTCTTAAACTGTAGTCTGCAACCCCATATGGGATAGCATCACTGTATGTGGAGGTCACAAAAAATTTGGCAACAGTAAAAGGTTACGTATACCTATATACCTGGGGTTGTTTAAAAAGTTCTTGGGCAAAAGGGAGTCATAAGTGGAAAAAGTTTTAAAAGCCCTGAAACAGATCAGGTAAGCTTCTGCAAATTATTTTATTAATATATATTCTCAAGTTTCCCATTATAGTTAAGTATCCAATACTAGAAGCAGTTGACAAAAGAAACCTAGAGACAAAGTATTTTACCTTGAATATCAGAATATTATTCATTTTGTTAAACTATTAAATATGCCATAGTTCTTCAGAGAAAATATTTATAGTGGTACCTGAAACATTAAACATAACTTAAAGACTTTTATCCAATAAGGAGTCTCTCAGGCATATTTTAAGATCATAACAGAATTCCTTTATGAATACAACAATAGAGATATATCAGTGATTTTCTGATTATTAATGTTAAGCAAGGCAAAAATCAAGGAATGTATGCTTGCTAAAGGTATATACCATTGTCAAAGAAGATACACAATGCCTAAATTGAAAGTTATTCCACATATAGACAGAACTCTCCAGTTTTTATTTTTGGGTGATACTGTACTGATTACATTAAGTCCCAGAATATTATAGCAACTTCTCAATGAGATTTGTTTTATTCTTTATGTATAAAAATTTTCATGTTGGTTGATGATTAAGTTTATAATTTAAAAATTAAAAGAAAAGGAATAAGAATAAAGAATAAAGATTTTGCAGGAAAACTCTTTTTTAGGAATTTTATTGCAAAGGTAAGCAATTGATGAATATTTAACCTTAATATACTGCAAATCACCATAAAACAACACATACTAGTGGCTATCATTTATATAATGCTTTTAAGGTTTGCAAAGCATTTAAAAAATAAAACATGATCTCATTTGGTCCTAACAATAGCCCTTTGAAGTAAGTGCTAATATCCCCATTTTGCAGATGAGGAATATGAAGTTGAGAAAGGTTAAGTGATTTGCCTAGGTTCACATGGTTTGCAAATGTCTATGGAAGGACTGGAATTCAGATCTGACTTCTAGCCTCATCATTCAGGTTCTCCAAAGTTGCCAATTCCTATGGCCTTTTCTCAATCCACATTCTTCTTGCCCTCTCTGGAGTCTTTGACGCTATTACCTCTTCCCCTTGATATTTTCTTCTCTTTAAGGTTTGCATGACATTGCTCTCCTGGTTCTACTACTGCTCCTCAGGATCTCCATAAAGGCTAAATCTGCTAAACATAGCTATCTCCCAAGACTGTCCTGAGCCCTCTTCTTTTCTTCCTCTTTATTACTTTGTTTGGTGATCTTATCAGATTGCATGGATTCAATTATCATCTGGATGCAAATGATTCTCAGATTTATTTATCCAGCCCCTTTTTCCTGGCCTCTAATTTTGGGTCTCCAGCTGCCTATTGGACATCTTTGTTTCATGCAGCACACTTTTATTTCATGCAGCATGCAGAATGATTTATTTCATATAAAAATAGACAGTATAGAAGTTGTGAATATCATTTGTGTCTCTTCTGCTTTCTTTCCACTCAAGTTCTGTGGTCCTGAGTATGAGGCATGGGGACAAAGAGCTAGTTGTCTTTACAGTAGCATCATCATCAGAGAGCACAAGAGGCAGGAAGAATACCTGTAGGCTCATGGTTACTAGGTCAACTAAAGCCATCAAATTGGAGAACTGAACTTCCCAAGGTTCTTTTGTTGGGAAGCAGACTTCTGGGGTCCCCAGGATAGAGATCTTAACTATTCAACAGTGTAGATTCATTATCATGTTGGTTAGTTCTCCCTCCTCTCCTGGATCAAAGCTTCCTAAACTGTGGGTCATGACCTCATGTGGGGGGAGGGGTCATGAAAAATAAGTAAAAGATTATGTATACCTCTTTTATATACCTACATACCTGGGGTCATGCAAAAATTCCTCAGACAAAAAGGGGTCACGAGTGAAAAAAGTTTAAGAAGCCCTGTCCTGGATCATAGCCTAGGAATGGGCAAGGAGGCCAGTTCTAGAAAAGGACAGCCCTGTTTTGGTGTTCTCCCTTCTTAACCAATTGTCCATAGAGGCAGAAGACATAGCTGTCAATTAATCATCTGACTAGTTGAAGCCTATATAGATTTCCTAATAGATCTCTCTTGCTCAGAGACCATGTCCAGCAAGCGTTTGGGATTACTCAGCCTGGAGCCAACACTGTCCATACAGCTGTTTTTGTTTTCTTTTTTTTCACTTCAGAATATATGTAATGTAATCTATATGTATATATAAGTGTGCTTTGGGAGGTTGATTCCCAGATAGTTTATTAAATTTGCAATTATTTGTAATGGAATTTCCCTTTCTATTAATGCTTCTTTTGTTACTATATAGAAATGCCATTGCTTTTCAAGAATTTATTTTATAGGGCAGCTAGGTGGCGCAGTGGATAAAGCACCAGCCCTGGATTCAGGAGGACCTGAATTCAAATTCAAATATGACCTCAGACACTTGACACTTACTAGCTGTGTGACCCTGGGCAACTCACTTAACCCTCATCGCAAGGAAAAAAAAAATTTTCTTTTATAGCCTGCAACTTTGCTGAAGCCATTAATTTTCTCAGTTAGTATCTTTGCTAATTCCCTGGGTTTTTCCAAGTAAATCATCATATCATCAGCAAACAGGGATAGTTTTATCTTGTCTTACTGCTATTACTAGCATTTACAGAACTATATCAAATAGTGGGAAGAGTAAGCATCCTTGCCTCATTCCCATATTTATTTGAAAAGGTCCTAGTGTATCCCCACTGCATATGATGCTTGGTTGTGGTTTTTAGATGCTTTATATGATATTAAAAAACATCCCTCTATGCCTATACTCTGTAAGAATTTTAGCATAAAAGAATATTGTACTTTGTCCAAGGTTTTTTCTGCATCTTTTAAGATAATTGTGTGGCTTAGGTTTTGTTTTTAAATATAATTATGTTGTTTTCCTAATATTGAACCATTTTTGTGCAAATCTTTGGTATTTATACCACTTGATTATAATGAATGATTTCTTGGATATATTGATATAGTCTATTTGATAGAATTCTGAATCAATATTCATTAATGGTGCTTACCTATAGTTTTCTTTCCATGTTTTATATTTCCCTGGTTTAGGTATTAGGACTATATTTGTCTCATAAAAGGATTCCGGTGTGGTCTTCTTACTCAGTTTTTGAGAACAATTTATTAAGTATGGATACTGGGGGTTTTTTTAAGTTTGTTAGAATTCTCCTGCAAATCCTTCAGGTCCAGGAGGTTTTGGGTTTTTTTCCCTTTGGTAGTTCTTTTATAGCTAGATCTATTTTCTTTTCTTATTTTTTTATTTAAGATCGATCTCTCTCTCTCTCTCTCTCTCTCTCTCTCTCTTTTGTATTCTAATAGTTTGGGCATTTTATGTTTTGAAGGTATTCATCTATTTCTTTTATGTTTTCAGTTTTGTTAACATGTAACTATGCATAATATGTTCTGCTTATTCTTTTTATTTCTTCTGATTTTACTATGATTTCATCTTGCTCTTTTGTTATTTTATTGATTTCCTTTTTTTGCTTTCTTCTTTTTAGTCAGATTAGCTGAGGTTTGTCAATTTTCAGAGAACCAGCTTTTAGTTTGATTTATCATTCCAATGGATTTTCCCCCTATATTTCCCCTATAATTTAAAAAATCTTCTCTTCTATGCTTATATTACATTTGTTATTGATTTTTAAAATTTCTTAAAGTGCATATTGAGTTCATAAATTTTAAAAAATATATATTCAGTTCATTAATGTTTTCCTTTTCTGTTTTATTAATGTATGATCCCTGAGTTCTATTTTAGCTGCATCCTAGAAATTTTGGCATGTTTTTTATCATTATAATTTTCTTTTATATAATTACTCATTCTTTCTATGATTTGTTCTTTAATCTCATTATTCAAGACTTCACTGTTAAGTCTCCATTTGAATCTGTATCTTTTGTTTGTGGTCTCTAAACCAATTTCTGTTCTTATTGTATTATGACCTGCAAAGGATGTATTGACTATATCTGTCTTTTTACATTTGTTTACAATGTCTCTGTACCCTACTGCATGGCTAATTTTTGTAAAAGTTCCATGCGGTACAGAGAAATACTTATATTCTTTTTTTTATGTCCCATTGAGAAGATGCCATAAGGCTTTTAACTCTAGTTTCTCCAGAAAATAATTAATCTTTTATCCTTTTGTTTATCTTTCTCTTAGGCTTATCCAAAGCTGATAGAGGGCTGCAGAAGTCTTCTGTCATTATTGTGTTACTATCTATGCCTTCATGAAGCTTAGATAAGGGTTCCTTTGTGAATCTGGATAATTAAGGCATTTGGAGCATATACATTTATTATCGATATTTATTTATGGTTCCTTTCAGCATTATACAGTTTCTTTGTTTGGTCCTTCTTAATTTTTGAATGTTTGTTTTTACTTTGTCTGATTAGCATGATGGCATTGGATTCACTTGATACATAGTAAATTTTTCCCTATCCCCTTAATTTTACTTTGTGTATGTCTTTGTTTTGTTTTGTTTCAGTGTTTTTCAAGTTATGATTTTTCCCCTCTCCTATTGTAAATACAGTATTTTGTTCCTTTAATTGTTTTACTTCAGTCTTTTTTTAAGGTGACCCTGTACCCACTGGCTCTCTTCTTTTCCACCTTGATCCCCTCTTCTTATTTGTTAACCTTTTTCCTTTAGGATTTTTTTTTTTGTTCCTCTCTCCTGTTTTTATGTTATTACATATTTATCCCCCTCTTTTTCCCTCTGAGTCAGATAGATTCCCCTTTCTTCTCCTCCCCTCAGCTGTTTATTCTTCTCCTCCCCTCACCTGTTCATTCATTTTTTAATTTCATTTTTGCACCCCTTTCCAAAAAGAATTTCTCTCATTTTCTTTATTATTCATCTTCTCTTTCTGTTTACTTATTATCTGATTCATGTTCCTTATAATCATCTGGTTGGTCTCTCTTCTCTGTATTCTTTATACATCAAGGGTTCTAGGGTATCCATTCTAGACCCTGTCCTCTGAGCACTTTTTGCTACTGCCTTGTAAAGCGTACCCTATGGATTCCCCTTTTCCATTGTGCCTTAATCTCAGAACAATACCAGTTATTGCAAGTATCAGAGAGGACACCACCCCATGTTTAGACCCCTACCCACCACTGATTTGTTTCATTAGCCCCTTTTTCCCTACATTTGCTTGGAGATCTCTTCCCTGTGTCCATGTTCTCCCAATCCTCCAGGTGCCACTTGCCCCAAGAATTCCAACTCCTCCTCCCCTCCCAAAACAAGTAAACTTTTGAGGCACCAAAATCACTCAGGGCTCATTCAGTGTAAGGTCCCCATCTTCCTTCACCCATAAAAGCGTTCATCAGGAGAGCCCTTCCCACCTCCAAAGTAAGACTTCCTTCCTTTCCTGCCCTTTTCAGTCTTTCCCCTTCCTTTTCACCCACTCCCTTGGAGGCTTTTTGAGACCACAGAGGTCACCTTCCCATCTTTGCTAGCCCTTGATTTGATGCTGGCACAACACTCACACCTCTCTTTTATTCTGCTTCCTTCCTCCCCTTTCATGTACCTTCCCGTGTTGTAATGTAGTACCATAATACAAACATTCACAAGTAGGCAGGGTATTACCAAATTCCCTGTCTACTTCTTTACTTCTACCTCTACTGGATTTCCACCTTCACCTTGGTCTCCTTGTGAAACCTTGTGTACCTTTTGAAAGAAATATCTTGGGGCAGCTGGGTGGCGCAGTGGATAGAGCACCAGCCCTGGAGTCAGGAGGACCTGAGTTCAAATCCGACCTCAGACACTTAACACTTACTAGCTGTGTGACCTTGGGCAAGTCACTTAACCCCCATTGCCTCACCAAAAACAAAAAACATCTTACTGGTCTTTCTGTTGTCACTCTGTTACTGTTGCTTTCTGCATTTATTCATTCCTGCAATTCTGTTGTTTAGGATGTTCAAGAATTAAATAATCTCTTCAGGTCTGGTTTTCTTTCTCAAAAGTTTTTCAGACTCGGGGAAGCTAGGTGGTGCAGCGGATAAAGCACTGGCCTTGGACTCAGGAGGACCTGAGTTCAAATTTGGATTCAGACACTTGACACCTACTAGCTGTGTGGCCCTGCGCAAGCCACTTAACCTTCATTGGCCTGCAAAAAACCAAAACAGAATAAAAGTTTTTTAGACTCCTCTTTATCTTTGAATGTGTATCTTTTTCCTGTGTGGTTAAGTCCAGATTTACAGGATAGGTCATCCTGACCAACATTCTGAACTGCGTTGTTCTTTGGAACACATTTTTCCATACCCCTTTCCTTTTTCTGATGGGCATAGAATAGCATTGCATTATTCAAATGCTCTATCCTTTGTATCTGAAGTTCTTTTTCCTGGTGATTTGCAGAACTTGTTCCTGAATTAAATTGTTAAATTTAAACACTATGTGTCTAGGAGTTTGCAGCCTTGTTTTTTGTTGTTTGTTTGTTTTTTAACACCCCACCCCCACCCCCAGGTGATATGTGAATTCTTTCTATTGGAATTTCACTTTTTGTGTTCGGAAATTCTGGGCAGTTCTCTTCCATTATCTCCTACCTTGTATTAAGATTTTTTGTTTTGTGTTCTTCTGGGAGGCTATAATCTTTAGGTTGTGACTTTGCATCTTGTCTTGAGGTTTGCAGCCTTGGTTTTTTGTTTTTCCCCTAGAGGTGATCTATGAATTCCTATTGGAATTTCATTTTTTGTGTTCAAAAGTTCTGGGCAGTTCTCTTCTCTTTTGTCATTCCATATTTTTTTCAGATTCCAGTCTTCTGCCTCTTTAAGTGTTGGATCATTTTTCCTCATTTTGCAAACTGTATTTATAGGTGATTGAATTCCTTTACCAGATCTGAAGGTCATATTTCCTTTTGCTACAGTTTTTCCTGTTGATTTCTCTGTTTGTATTCAAGGTGTTTGAGATTTTTTCTTCTTGAAATCTTTGGTACTTTCAGTCCTCCCACCACCACACCCCTACACACTTATTTTTCTTATCACTCACTTTCTAAGTCTTGGCCCTCTGATTGTGGTTTCCTTGGGGGCTGCATCTCAAAACATCTCAGCCTCCTCCCATATTGAACAATTCATTGTTCACCTATAGGTTTATGCCCCAACTGACTTTTGGGTGGTCAGAAATGACCCCAGCTGGATGCTGTGTTCTTTCACTCAGGCTTGGTGGCGTGCTGCGCAGCTCTCCAAATACATGTCCTGTCCTGGTGACCTCTCCCACCGTTCCTCAGTTCTCTAGCCCAGCACCAGCTTGCTGGTACCAGCAGTTCAGGGCTTACTAGTACTAGAAATTCAGAGCCTGCTTTCCTTAGCACCATAACTTCAGAGATTTGTAGCACTGGTGCTTCCAGGTTGCAGCCCCTAGCAAGCTTTTGCTTCTGAAGAGTGATGGCCAAGCTGACTATAGAAGTTCAAGCAAATTTTTGCAGCCTGGAGCCAGGGTCTTTACAGCACTGGAAATAATGAGAGAGGGCAGGAGTGGGCTTTGTTGTAAGTCTGTGTTGTTCTTGGGTCTGCTAGTGCAGGCTTGTTGCAATGTGAGAGGTGGGGGAGGGACCCTGATTAAGCTTGGGTCAGTGAACATCAGTTCCTGAATTGGGTGGGGGGTGCCTTCTTTTGGATTCTGAGTGTCTTAGAGCATGGAAACAGTAGAAGTTGCTTTATATTTGGCGCGTGATTTCTGTTTTGGGGAGATTTGAAAGGTCGTAGGGATTGAAGAGAATGTCTAGTCTGTCATCTTGTTGTTCACATAATTTAGAAGTCAATATGGACATAAATATGCCTAAATATCTCTAGTTTTCTAGTACTGAGTGAATGGATGAGAAAAGTGACCAGTTTCATGGAAGGATTACAAAAGAATTCAAAATGTCCTTTGATGCATATACTCTTTATTATTTGA
The DNA here is from genome assembly GCF_019393635.1 of Dromiciops gliroides. Classification (NCBI taxonomy): domain Eukaryota; kingdom Metazoa; phylum Chordata; class Mammalia; order Microbiotheria; family Microbiotheriidae; genus Dromiciops; species Dromiciops gliroides. Next base: position 365,507,987 of record NC_057862.1, read on the forward strand.
ATTCTACTTGAAAAGAATACTGAGAATCCAAAAAGGAACATAGGAATGAAGGATCCTGCAAAACAGAATTATAAATAGTGGAGAAATTAAATTTAATTAAGGAGGTAAGATGGTATAGTAGAAAGAACAATGGCCCTGAAATGAGATAACTAACCTATGTTCAATCTCACTTCTGGTACTTTTCCCCCTTTGTGGCTTTGGGGAAGTCACTTCAAACTCATTGGGTCTCAGTATCCTCATCTCAAAATTAGGTGTTTTAGACCAGAGGGCTGCTGACATCTCTTTCAGTTATAGATCAATGATCCAATAATTATTCAAAAGAGTAGCCTAATAATCAATACAGAAAAAAACTAAATAGTTGAAAAATACCTTATGTTCAGTATGTGGTGTAACGATTGGAATGACGCCACCTGCTGGAGACTTACTGTAGAAGAGCTCTGCCCATGAGGTGAAGGTCTTTGAGGACAAGACCATGCATCTTTTCTTTGGCGTCAGGAAGTGACATTTGCTTGTGGGAGGAAGAAGGGGGAGCGAGGCGCTCTGACTTGCGCTCTTTCCTGTGGACTCTGGCGGAGAGGGGAGCTAGAAATGTGTTCTCCCTTTAATAGATAGATGAATGTAGGCCTTTCTCTCTCTCTTTACCAAATTCTTATTCTCCTTAATAAATGCTTAAAAGCCTAACTCTTGCTAAAGCTTATAATTTATTGGCAACCACTCATTAGATATTTTAGACAGACTAGCTAGAATTTTAGCTCTTAACAGTGGCATACCATTGAATGGCCAGGCTACATTTGGGATACACATTACAAGATGGACAATGAGTTGTTCCTGGGATTGATAAACAGGAAGAAAGTGAGCTAGATTGCATTTAGGAAATTATGTAGTACTTTAACAATACCAAGCTGCTCTCCTGCTCAAAGCCCATCTTTTTTTAAAAGTCATGTTCTTCCAATGATACTATATGACTACTAATCTTGGAACACACAGTCTACACACAGTCTCTAATAAATTGAAGTTTTGAATGATCCAAAAAACAATATAAGGATGGATATTAGGTGGAAGCAGCTTTTAGCATATAACTACATTTGTGATGTGGCATAAGGGATATTATTATGAAATGTATGATTAGAAAAGTAGATGGGTCAGTCATGTGCTAAGGAACCAGACAAAAGAATTGTGGGAAAACACAGATAAGATTTGCACACTGGAAAGACATGGATAAATTGTAACTTGTATCAACTGAGAGGAAGTACCTGCACTGATGATGGAATCACAACTTTATTGAGAGGGGAAAAATAGTTGATACAATTCCTTACTTTACCATCTTCTGTCTGATATATGGTGCACTTTATTCTGCATATCAATTGCTGCCTCAGTAAACCTTTTCTTGATTCTTCCTCTTAATAACAATTATCTCCCTCGACCTCATATAGCATTTATTTCCACAATCCTCTGATGTGCTTACATAATATAGTTACCTCTTTTTGTGGTTTATTCACCTTCTTCACTATGTGCTTGATCATGGTAAGACAGAAAGTACACTGGAGTTGAAGCCAAAGGACATTGGTTTAAATCCTGATTCTCTTGTTTTTAACTAGCACTGTGTCCTTGGGATCACTTCTCTTTCTAGGAATCAGTTTTCTCATTTATAAGGAATTTGAGGGGGCAGCTAGGTGGCACAGTGGATAAAGCACTGGCCCTGGATTCAGGAGGACCTGAGTTCAAATCTGGCCTTGACACTTGACATTTCCTAGCTGTGTGACCCTGGGCAAGTCACTTAACCCTCATTGCTCCTACCAGAAAAAAACAAAACTTCTATCTTCTCTCCCAGGTTCCCACTTTCTTAAAGAAACTTTCCCTAGTCTTCCTAAATCTAGAGGGTTCCCTCTAAGACAACTTTCAAATTATCCTGTATATATAAGGAGTCTGGAATATGTGATCCCTAAAATCCTTTCCACCTCTAAATCTAATAACCTATGAAGAACTGTGTCTTATCTAGAAAGAAAGAAACAAGCATTTATTTAGCATATACTATGTACTAAGCAGTGTGCTAAGTGCTTTACAAATATTATCTCATTTCATCTTCATCACAACCCTGGCAAGTAAGTGTTAATATTGTTCCCATTTTACAATTGAGGAAACTGAGGCAAACAAGTTAAATGACTTGCCCAGTATCTCACAGATATCATCTGATGCCAGATTTAAACTCAAGTCTTCCTGACTCCAGTTCCAGCACTTAATCCACTGTGCCACCTAGCTGTCCAACAAACATTTGTTATCTAAACATTATGTCTCTCCTAGTACTAAACAGTGCTGTGCATACAGTAGGTATTGAATATAATTTAAGTTTCTGGAGGGTAAGAAGGTATCATGGTTAGAGTTGAAAGAATATTTGCTATCATGTCAGAAGTTGTAAGTTCAAATCCCACCAAAAATGTTCACTGTGTAACCTTGGTCAAGTCACTTAATTTCCCTGGGTCTCAGTTTTCTCAGCTGTAATGTGAGAGATGAGGGGATTGCTTTAGATGGCCTTTAAGATCCCTTCTGGCTTTAGATCTTTGGATTTTAATGAATGTTATTTAATAAATATTCATTGAATTGATTGGATTATACAAATTAACAGTAGAATTTGCAAGTTTTGTAATATCAGTTACTTTCCTATTGTATCAGTGTAAATTCTTAATTCTGAAAGAAAGGCTTTCTTAAAAAAAAATACCTATTTATAAATTGGTTTTGTATCTAACAAGAACTATAATTATTTGTAATGGAAAAAATAGTGGAGGCCTTTCTAGTAAGAGCAAGGGCAACTCAAGGATATACATTTTCCTACCATTCCTTGATACAGTTCTAGAAATGTTAGCTATCGCAATAAGATAAAAATTAAGAGATTCTTTTTTTCTTTTTTCTTTTTTTGTGGGGCAGTGAGGGTTAAGTGACTTGCCCAGGGTCACACAGCTAGTAAGTGTTAAGTGTCTGAGGCTGGATTTGAATTCAGGTCCTCCTGAATGCAGGACTGGTGCTTTATCCACTGTGCCACTTATCCGCCCCCCAGAATTAAGAGATTAGCATAGGAAAAGAAGAAATAGAATTATTACTTTTGTCAGATAATATGTTAGTTTACCTGAAGAATCCTCGAGAATCACCTATAAGTTAATTGAAACAATATCTTTAGTAAAGTAGTAGGATTATAGAAACATAGAATTTGAGAGTTGATAAAGAACCTAAGTAGCCATTTAATCCATTTTATACTTGAAAGGCTATAGACTCACAACACTCATCAGCCCTTCTGTATATAGCCAACAAAAGCCAACAGGAAGAGAGAGAGAGAGAAATTCAATTCGAAATACTTATAGAGTGTATAAAATATCTGGGTATCCATCTACTGAGACACACACTGAAATTATAAGAATACAACTACAAAACACTGCAAAAATAAAGAAGGATTTAAATAATTGGCTTCCAAATGTAATTGCTTTCTCTAAAGTTGAAATCTACTGGCCTTTTCTTAATCCCCATCCTTTTTGGCTTGCTATAGCATTAGACAGTGTTGATCATTTCCTATCGATAGTCAACAAATATTTATTGATCAACTATATGTGCCAGATTCTATGCTAGGTACTGAGGATAAAAGTACAAAGAAAGAAACAAGCCCTATTCTCAATGAGCTTATTTTCTAATATATTCTAATGGGGGAGCCAACAAGTTTATGTAAAAATATATGGTAAGGGGCGGCTAGGTGGCGCAGTAGATAAAGCACCGGCCCTGGATTCAGGAGTACCTGAGTTCAAATCCGGCCTCAGACACTTGACACTTACCAGCTGTGTGACCCTGGGCAAGTCACTTAACCCTCATTGCCCTGCAAAAAAAAAAAAAAAAATTTAAATATATGGTAAGGTCTCAATTAGTATGAATCAGAAATCTCATGAAGTGTTCACATTATCTAAATTCATACCATTTGAAGTTATAATTATGTATAAAATATGGTAATCATTTCCATCCCAATTGAAATATGCAATGAAAATATTTAAAAATAAGTTTTTAATCTGTTAATGTATCATAGCTGCAAAGGATGAGAAAAACGTATTTCTTATTAAATTTTATTAAAAATTATATAAAATATAGAAATAAATTTTTAAAATTTAAAATTACTGAATATCATAGTTAAAGATAAGCCTACACAGATGATGTGACAAAAATGTTGTTACTGTCATTTAAGATATTTTAGAAGTACAGAGTGAAATATATATATATATATATATATATATATATGCTGATAGGACTGAAAACTTTATTCACTTCACATCACAGCAAATTTACATGCTCTCATTCTCATACAATGAACCAAGTATAGTTGGATGACTTAAGATATTATCGAAAGTCAGTAATGCTTTATAAAAGATTTTATTGTCCTTGTAATACTTTTTAACAGTTAGGCTAAAATAACTTGAAAATCAGTCTTTGAAAACAGCTTTATTCATCTTTGCTTTCTTATTTGACCACCAAAGAACTGAAAGTGGTTGATGGTTGTAGCCTCACAGAGCATGAAGATTTCAAGACCAATAAACAAGCACTGATTTACACTTAAAATCCCTTTCTTCATTACCACCCCCTAAATAAAGGTGTTAGGTCCATCCTTAAATCCAGATTTAGGGTTTTCTTTTTCTTTCTCAGAAATGTAAGTTCTAGAAAGAATCCTTTTCCAGATTAAGCCTGTTTCATCTATGTTAAAAATCTGTTGATCAGAGGCAGCTAGGTGGCGCAGTGGATCGAGCACCGGCCCTGGAGTCAGGAATACCTGAGTTCAAATCCGGCCTCAGACACTTAACACTTACTAGCTGTGTGACCCTGGGCAAGTCACTTAACCCCAATTGCCTCACTTTAAAAAAAATCTGTTGATTAGTGTATTCTCCTTCAGTTATTTTCTTCAAAACATCAGGATATTTAGCTGCTATATCCTCATCTACACTGGATACCTCTCCAGTAGTTTTAACATAATTCAGTTGAACTCAATTTTTAAAGCAGTGGAACCAAATGACACATGTGATAAACATTTTGTCACTTTCTCTTTCTACCACTCATAAATAAATGTGAAGTTTTTGTCTCAATGGCTGCTCTGCTCAGAGGAATGTGTTTTTGATTATTATCTTTAACCCATACAACTGAAAGATGCTTCATTTCAATCACTAACATCTTGTAGTTGTTTGTAAACCACAAAAAAGCTGCTGTGACTTTGCCTTTTTTCTTTTATTTCACTTTAATGTCATATACTATTCTGAACCATAGATTCAGGCATTTCAACATCTTGTCCTATTTTAGTTAGTATGACCATGATCATGCCATTCAATTATATCAAATTTTTGTTCCAATAGATTAACAAGCCTCTTATTTTCTGCGTTGGCATTGTTCCCATTTGAAGTATTCTTTCTTTTGTCCATTTTATTTGGGGCTTTTAAAAAAAACAGCTGTTGGTAATATTGTATGCAGCAGCACATCACATTCACTCATTACAATAGGCTAGAAAGACAGATGGCTAGCTTGCATGTGCCACATTAATTGAATTTTGGCTCATATTAAATGTGATCTGTTATCATTTTATAATTTGCATTGAATTGAATTTTGTATTATTCAGACTTATTAATTGTGACCTAGCTATACAGGATAAAAATAAAGTTAATAAGTACAAATGTATACAAAATATTTATGTAGTGGTTTGAGAGGGAAGGTATTAGTTGGGAGCAATCAGGAAAGGCTTCATACAGAAGATCGTACCTGAGGTACATCTTTTTTTGTTTGTTTTTTGCAGGGCAGTGAGGGTTAAGTGACTTGCTCAGGGTCACACAGCTAGTAAATGCCAAGTGTCTGAGGCTGAATTTGAATTCAGGTCCTCCTGAATCCAGGGTCGGTACTTTATCTACTTGGCCCCCAGCTGCCCCCCTGAGGTACATCTTAAGAGAGAGGGGAATTCACTGAATTGAAGGCAAGGAGGGAGTACATCACAGGCATAAGGGATATCCATTGCCAAGGCACAAAGATGGGAGTTGGAGTGCCTTGTGTGTGAGGAACAGAGAGATGGTCAGTTTAGCTGAATCTCTGTGTCCAATGAGACTGGAAGTGTCCAGTGAGGCTGAGATGTCATGGGCCTTTAAAGACTAAATGTAAAGTGTTTATATTTATCGTCGAATAAAGATGAAAACCCTGGAATTTTTTGCTTAGGGAAATTACATCTCTGCTTAAAGAAAATTACTTTGATGAACTCATAAGCTCTCATGGGTCCAATGATCATGTCTATGTAGTTGATTGTCAAATCTATTTATCCAGTTCTAATTAGTCATTCTACTAAGTTCCAATCCCTTATCTTCAACTACCTATTGGATATTTCAAATTGGATATCTCATGGGCATCTCACACTAAACATTTGCAAATCAGAAGTCATTATCTTTTCCCCAAAAACCCTCCCCTCTTCTGAACTTCCTATTACTATTGAGGGAGCCGCCAATCTCCCAGGCTTCTAGGTTTGCAGCCTTGGTGTCTTTGAAGCTCACATATCCAATCATTGCCAAATCTTGTTACCGGTATCTTCACAGCTCCGAAATGCTCCTTACCAATTAAGATCAGCAACTGTATAATTATTCAGTGAGCATTTACTAAGTGACTACTATGTACAGGTACACTGGAAGAGGAAATGGCAAACAACTTTAGTATGTTTACCAGGAAAATCCCATGGACAGTATGGTCCACAGGGTCACAGAGTCAGACAGAATTGAACAACTATGTAACATGGACTTTGCTAAAGTACTGGGGATGCAAATACAATGAGTGAATCAGTCCTTACTCTCAAGGATTTTACTTGAAAATATATAACAAATAAATACAAAGCACTAGCAATTGAGACTGTTAAGAATAACTTCGTGTGGAAGGTGGTGCTTGAGCTGCATCTTAAAGAGGAGGCTTCTCTAAGGCAGGGGTGAGAGAACAAATTCCAGGGAAGTGGAAAGGCATATAGATGGGAGATGGAGTGTCCTATGTGAGGAACAGAGAAAAGAGGACTTTGGCTAGATCAAAGAGTCTAGATGGGTGAGAAAGCAATATAATGCAACTATTCTGCAGTTTGCAGTCATAGAGAGGTGCCTGGTGTGCTGAGAGGTTAAGTTACTTGAGATTTTTTCACTATCAAGACAAGCCCACCTCTACCCTTCTCTTCAGTTGTGACTCAGTCATACTTAAATTTTTCACCCTTTGCTTGGATATTGATTATCTCCCCCCCCCTTTTGTTTTTAGAGTCTTGCAGTTATGGTATACATTATTTCCTGGTTCAACTTATTTCACACTGCATCGGCTCATGTAAGTTTTCCCAAGTTTCCCTGAAACCATCCTTTTTATCATTTCTTATGGTACAGTAATATTCCAGTACATTCATATAACATGATTTGCTTAGCCATTCCCAAATTGATATGTACCCCCTTTGTTTCTAGTTCTTTGCTAAAGCAAAAAAAAAAATGCTGTTATAAATAATTTTGTTTACATGGGTCATTTCCCTCTATGATCTTTTTGGACTATAAGCCTCATAGTGGTATGCTGGGTCAAAGGGTATGAACAGTTTAGTAACATTTTAGGTATAATTCTAAATTGCTTTTCAGGATAGAAAAGTGTTCAACTCACTGTGTGTTAGTGTTCTGAACCTCCCACAGCCCCTTGAACAATTGACATTTTCCCTTTGGTGTCATCTTTGACTATCTGATGCCATTATCTCATTTTAAAATTGATGAATCTAGCACAGAGAGGTTAGATGACTTACCCAGGGTAATGCGTATTACAAATGTCTGAGCCAAGTTTCAAATCCTATGCTTGGCACCAAATACATTTCTCTTTCCACTATATTACCCTGCCTCTTTAATGTATATAAGGACTTTAAAAACATTTCTTTGAATTGAAATAAATTGAACAAATTTTCAAGTTGTATTTATCTATTTTATTCTTCTAAGCCATCTCCTCAAACCTTAAATATTTATAGTCTCTTTAAGAAGCATTTATTGCACACGGACCATGTATCTATCATCGTTGTGATACCGATTGTAAATTGTGATGATTCCACTTTTTTGGTAGCACTTCTAACATATTTCACCCGGCCCAGCTTTTTATTCACCAAACTAAGGTTTCTTCTTTTCTGCCACATATGTTTGGTTATATTTTTGTGAGATTAAGGTCCCTATTGAACTTACTTGGACTTCTTTGGGGGTTATTTTACTCCAGTTATTCTACCAGCTAAAAATAATGTCACTTTTATTCTTGGTAATTTCGCAACTGGCTCTAAGCATGACTTTGAAGCAATTGTTCCCTTCAGTACTATCATACTGCCTGTCTTCAGTATGCCTTTACTGTGAGGTTCCATACTTGAATAAGTCTCATGTTATGAATTATTCCTAGTCTTTTACCCATGAAAACAATTTGACTAGTGCTACATTCCTGTACCTACTCTGGGTTACAGCCAACTCATTATTGGGGCTTAATAAGTTACCCTCCCTAGGTAACATTTTCACAGCATTTTTTAACCCAGTTATGGGACTTTTAGGGACTCAAACAAGTTGGTAGGAAGGAGCTATTTGGAGATAAGTGGTCTTTCATGACATCTAACTGGTTTCCTGCTACCTATGCATAAATACTGGAGGTCTGCGTGTTAAAAGTAATTCTAAATCTGTCTGCCACTGTTTAGCTTATTGAGGTAAGCTTTTCATATCTGTTTTAAAGGTAGGCGTTTTATATTGTTCTTCTCTTTGCTAAATGAAACCTTAGTTTTTCACATGTCTAGCAGTTTAAAAACAGATTGACTGTTGCTTTTGTAGGGCTGTTCTTCCCAGAATATTATTTTGTTCAAAATAGCTATTTTTGATGAGAGTTAGATTCTAGAATGAAAGTTCTCATTAAATTCTGGTGTACCTAAAAAAAAAAGAAAAAGAAAAAGAAGGGGCAGCTAGGTGGCACAGTGGATAAAGCACCAGCCCTGGATTCAGGAAGACCTGAGTTCAAATCTGGCCTCAGACACTTGACACTTACTGGCTGTGTGACCCTAGGCAAGTCACTTAACCCCAATTGCCTCACCAAAAAAAAAATTCTGGTGTACCTGTAAGTTTTTATTTTTATGAAATTATAAATTATGCCATCATGAAGGTTTCAAACCTGCCTTTAAAAAAAAATCATTCTGTAAACATATCCTCTGTCTATTTGAAACTGAGAAATTCAACAAACATTTATTAAATACCTATTATGTTCCAGATAATTGTGGTGCTGGGGGAACCAAAGGTGAAAAAAACAAACAAATAGGGACCCTGACCTCATAGAGGAATCTTAGTTTCTAACGATAAAGGTGACCACTTTTTTTGAGGAATAAAGGGATCCCTGGACTTTGGAAGTCATAAGTTGCTTCTTAACTTATTCTACTATAATGTCTTTGCACAAATAATTTCAGGTCAAAATCTCATACTGTTCATTCCCACCCATTTCCTTTACTGGCTGTGACACACAGGAATTACACCCATTGCTTGACCGACCTTGCTGACCTTTTGTTACTTGGCTATAAATTGACTTGGGTCTCTTGCAAAAACACAGTCAGAGGGGAAAAATCTTTGTTAAAACACAGCCAATTCCTGCTTCACTGAAGAACAGTTTGTTCCCTTGAAGAAATGAACCAGTTCAGTGAACAGAAAAGCATTGCCACCAATTGGCATATTCAATAGCTAAAAGAGAGATTATCCATAACAGTGCTATGGAAAAAGGCACTTAGTTAAACTGAGGCTTTGCCTGAGTTTGGGCCTGGGCAGGAGCAGGGTAGGCAGAACAATATGGAATTATAGAGAGTTTTAAGCTACATGTTGCACATATTGCTTGAGTTTTAAGAGTTTGCATTTGACACCTTACAAATTCATGGCAATTATCTAGAAAGTAGGACTCGTTCTGAACCCTGGAAGTGACCATTTTCTAAATGGGCAAGTTTTATAAAACTATGCATTGAGGAGTTACTGTAATCCAGAACACTGAACAAAATGAAAGTCAAAAGCTACCCACTGTGATGTTAAGGACATAGAGAACTTTTATAGACAGACAGGTTAAAAGGATATTTTGGCAGAAAAATTTGTAAGTTGTGGGGAGCAGGCTAAGAAGATGGAATTATGATAAAATATACACATACACACACACACACACACATACACACACACACACACACACACACACAAACATCGTTCGGTTGGCATGAAATAATTTGTGGAGGGTCTTTTTCTAATATATATATTCTGTCTTATCAAAAAGAAGTCATGTTTTTGATACAATGCCTTAAATGGGATTTCACATTATTGAATATTGAGGTATAGGAGAGAGCAAAGGATTTTGAGACAGTGATGTGGGTTCAAAACTCAGCTCTGCTACTTACTAGCTTTGTGGTACTGGCAAATCACACATTCCCTGGGCTTCAGAAATAAAATAAGGGTATTGGACTAAGTAGTTTCTGAATTCTATCTAGCTTTTAATTTGTTATACCCTATGAATCACCCAGTATTAAAGTGAATCACAAAATATATATGTTATTCATAATACTTACCTTTGAGATATTATTAACAGTAGGCCTTTACATTGAGAAACGCTTAACCCAGTGAATGCAGCATGGAATAATGTGGAAAGAGCACTATATTAGAGGTAAGACCTGAAGCCAGGTCTGATTTCAAAGCTGGCTCTCTATCCATTATACCAGGTAGCCTTGAGAGATATGCTTTAAAATGGTGGAGGCCAGGGAGGGTAAAAGACATCAACAGAACATTTTTAAATGTACAGAAGATAAAAATAGAGGAAATAGTACAATTGTGTTACTACTTTATTAAATCAGTAGATGTGTATATATATATAATATATTTTAAAAGTAGTAAATAACAGTTTATAATTTTATATAGTCCCCTTTCTTGTCTTCTTTGTATATTGAAATGTTTATTTTTGTTGATGACTAAGTTCATAATTACTTTTTTGTTTTTGTTTTTTTAATTTTGTTTGTTTTTTTGAGGGGCAGTGGGGGTTAAGTGACTTGCCCAGGGTCACACAGCTAGTAAGTGTCAAGTGTCTGAGGCCAGATTTGAACTCAGGAGCTCCTGAATCCAGAGCCAGTGCTCTATCCACTGCACCACCTAGCTGCCCCCATAATTACTTTTTTAAAAAGAATACTTACTATAGATCTTGAGGACCTGAGCTCAAATCCTCCTCTGCTGTTTATCACCTTTGGGACCTTTAGCCTCCCTGGGTCTCAGTTTCTTCTTCTTTTAAATTAGGAGGTTGGACTGGATGGATTTTGAGACCCCTTCTAAGCTCTAGATCTGTACCTTTCCTCATAATATAGCCTCTTCTCTTTGTACTTAATTACTCATGAGCTTCAGGTAGATTATACTATAAGACCTCACTAATTTGGAACAATTAAAATATTGACGTGCCTGAATTAACCATTTCTGATATGACAGTTGTGTAACTGTCAACCAGTCTACCTCTCCAAGCCTCAGATTTCTTACATGTAAAACAGGAATTGAATTCAACAAACATTTATTGAGTACCTGCTATGTTCTGGGCACTATGCTTAGCATTATAGGCACAGATTATGACAAATCACTATTTTCAAAGAGTGTAAAGAAAGCTTCAGCTGAGCCTTCCCTCTGAATTAACAAAAATTCCTAATTTAGTGAAGTATGAGTGATACTAACTCTACCTAGCAAATCAGAAGCTTAATATGAACATCATTGTTCTATTAACTTTTAAAGGGAGCCCACCAGGTCCACTAATATCACACTGATATAGTGAATGTGGCAGTGCCTCTACTTGCTTAATAATGTTTATTTTCAGAAAATAGAAGTGCTTTCTTCCCTCTCTCCTTTCCTCCCTTTTTGGCAAGCCCTTCCTGAGTAATGTACTTAATGTTCAAGACCCTGTGGGGTTAACAAAAACAAATAAACCACAGTCCTCAGCCAAAGGTTTCTGGTATAGTGATGACATAGTTGGGTCCCAGGTCAGCCTCATATGCTGTATGGAATGATTTGGAAGGACCCCTGGATACGCTTCTCTACCTCAACAATAGCTCCATTGCTGACATGCAGACACATCAAGTTTTGTCATTCTACTATTAGCAATTGATTCCTTTGAGTCAAAGCATTCTATCTCCTAAAGTCCTCTGTTAAAAAGATAAACAGTTTTAGAAGATTCATTTAAAGCCATCCTAAAAAGATAATTAGTTTTCCACATACTCAGTCACCTAGCAAAGCCCAAAGAGAAGAACACAAGATAGGTAAGTTTTGATGGGAGGGGGAAGGGAGAAGTTCAGGTGCTTGGAGTGTGAGTCCCTGGCCAACAAGGGAGCAGTAGTAGCCCTTCCATTGGCAGCAGATGGAGAAAGGAAAGGGCTATAAAAGGAGAGAGATGAACAGTATCCCCAAACCCTTTAAAACTTGGCCTATGTCAAAATTTGTCTTGCAGTATGCTTTTCTTATGATAGATTAACCATTGATTAGTTAGAAAATTATATATCTTTTGATTTTTAACATTGAAGGATCATGGCATACTGATGGCTGTTATAAAGGAAAGTTGAAGCAGTTACAAGGAGTTTTAAGGAAATGAAGAATGCATGGCCAAACTTGCAAAATGACACCGTTGTCTGTGCTCCCACAGTGTTATATAAAGCGTAACAGAGTAATAATCACATTGACTTTAAGTGATTCTGAAAGTGGGGCATATCTAGGTTTGTAAACTATCTGTTGGTTATTGAGTTGTATGGGGTTGGAACATTTAAGGGCATAGTTCAGGGCTAATTATCATAGTGATCAGAGTGTGGTGCTTAGAAGGCCTGGATTACAAGTATGTTTGTGTTTGGGGACACAATTAGTTTCAGGAAAATCCAAGATTCTATTTTATTTCTGTAATTGTACCCCTGACCCTAATTAACCACTTTGAAAGTTTGTGATCTTCTATAAGGGAAACCCAAGAAGGATATATAAATAGCTTAGAATGGATATAATTTTTCATGAGGCATCAAGCAATTAGTGCATAGAAACTAGCCATGGAGTCAGCAATACCTGGGTTGAAGTCCTGCCTCTTATCATGGGCAAGTTACTTTACCCCTCAGTGGTAGTTTTCCATGTAGAAAATCACTAGCCTGAAAAAAAAATTAATTAATTTAATTAAATTAAATTTTTAAAAGAAAAGAAAAGAAAAAAGAAAACCACTAGCCTAGACAAAATAAAGGCTTTTAATAGCTTATAAGCTATTAGAATAATATGATGGGGGGCAGCTAGGTGGCACAGTGGATGAAGCACCAGCCCTGGAGTCATGAGGACCTGTGTTCAAATTCAGCCTCAAACACTTGACACACTGGCTGTGTGACCCTGGGCAAGTCACTTAAACCTCATTGCCCCACCCCACCCCCCAAAAATATATGATGGCTGCACCTATGATTTCATTGCTATTAAGGAACTCCCAGGCAAGGAAATTCCTGCCAGTAAAGCTGCTCAGTACTTTCTTTGTAACTTTTAGTCTTAGAGAATGGCCCAGGGGCAGCTAGGTGGCGCAGTGGATAGAGCACTGGCCCTGGATTCAGGAGTACCTGAGTTCAAATCCAGCCTCAGACACTTGACACTTACTAGGCTGTGTGACCCTGGGCAAGTCACTTAACCCCCATTGCTCTGCAAAAAAAAATTTTTTTTAAATGGCCCAGACTAGAGGACTGAGACGTTGAATGACTTGCCCAGAGTGACACAGCCACTATACTAGGGATTAGATTTGAACCCAGGTCTTCCTTTCTTCTGGACCAACTTTCTTTCCACAGAGTCATACTGCCTCTCTAACTGTAAAATGATTAAAATTCAGGGGCAGGATCAGTATTAAGGGATCCAGAAGAGGATGAGGAGCCAATAAAGAAAACAAGAAATGGTTAGAGAGGTGTAGGAGGAAAATCAAGAGAATGTTGTTGTATCTCTGAATTTGAGAGAAGAGGTATCCTATAAGAAGCGGATAGTCAACAACTTTAATACTTAAGCAAAATCGAGGATGACCATGGGCGGGGGGGGGGGGGGCGGTGTCTATTGGATTTTGTGATAAGACAGTCATTGGTGATTTTACAGAGGGGCATTTCATTAGACTGGTTGGGGAAGAGGTAGCAAAAGCAAAACTGTAAGAAGTTTAGGACACGTTAGATAGTAAGAGGCATTGGGTACATATAATTTTTTAAAGAAGTTTTAACAATTAATAGATGAAAAAGGATGGGATAGAAAGGTCAAGGAATAGCTTTTTTAAACTTAGAACTGGAGACCCAAATATGTTTATATGGAAAGGGGAATTTGCACCAATAGTATAAACAAAGTTTTAATTTTTAAACACATGTTTTTAAACACATGAGAAATAGATGATTTACTATTTTCATTCTTTATGCACTAAAACAAGTCCCCTTATCAATCCAAGACAATTTTGCTAATTAACATATATACTTGAAAGTAACAAAGGACACCTTCTAAAAGGTCTAAATTCCTTTGATTGTCTCAAATACTCAACTCAAAAAGGATCTGTGATCTTATAGGTATGATTATATACCACAGTCTATCACAGTGCAGATTGAAACCCATCTATATCCATTCTGTTCAAGTCTTAACCATATATAGGGTGGACCAAGTCACGAAGTCATGAAAAGGTTTCAATATTTAATAACTCCTTTATTTTTTGTTTTAATGTATAATACCATAACATCATATACAGTATATATAGTAAATAAATATAAATAGGAAATAAAATAATTTTCAAAAAGTTATTAAAACATCAGACCCCTTCATGACTCTAGGCCCACCCTGTAGTAATCGGATGATTTCAGGTATTTGCTAACAGAAATTCTGTATGTCCTCCAGCCCTTGGGTGCACATGATCATAAGCTGAATGTTAGTTAAATAAACACATATACTCCTCCTGCTTTCCTGTGAAAGAATCGGTTCCATTTTTATCTTAAATTACCTTATTTTCTATATTGTGTTTAAACTTATAAGACCTCATAAATTCTGTTATAAGTAAATAAGGGGCAGCTAGGTGGCGCAGTGGATCGAGCACCGGCCCTGGAGTCAGGAATACCTGAGTTCAAATCCGGCCTCAGACACTTAACACTTACTAGCTGTGTGACCCTGGGCAAGTCACGTGACCCCAGTTGCCTTACCAAAAAAAAAAAAAAAAGGTAAATAGATACGTATACCAAACAATAGTATAAAATGGTTATATTTTGGTTTGCCTTAAATTTTCAGATTTTAGTTAGAACCTTTTTACCAAAAACTTTGATTTTGTAGATGTATGATAATCATATTTTATATGATGATTTTTTGTGGGGGGGGCAATTGGGGTTAAGTGACTTACCCAGGGTCACACAGCTAGTAAGTGTTAAGTGTCTGAGGCTGGATTTGAATTCAGGTCCTCCTGAATCCAGGGCCGGTGCTCTATCCACTGCGCCACCTAGCTGCCCCTATATGATGATTTTTAAGGTTTATAAAGCACCTCACAAAAACCCTGTCAGGTGCTATTGATAAGAGAAATTCAGATTAAAACAACTCTGAGGTACCACCTCACACCTATCAGATTGACTAATATGACAAAAAAGGAAAATAATAAATGGTGGAGAAGCTGTGGAAAAATTGGAACACTAATACATTGTTGGTAGAGCTGTGAACTGATCCAGCCATTCTGGAGAGCAATTTGGAACTATGCCCAAAGGGCTATGGGACTGTTCATACCCTTTGACCCAGTGGTACCACTGCTAGGTCTGTATCCCAAAGAGACCATAGAAAAGGGAAAAGGACCCACATGTAAAAAAATATTTACAGCAGCTCTCTTTGTGGTGGCAAAGAATTGGAAATTGCCCATCAATAGGGGAATGGCTAAATAAGTATATAAATGTAATGGGATACTATTGTGCTATAAGAAACGATGAGCAGGAGGAGTTCGGAAAAACCTGGAAGGACTTACATGAACTGGTGCTGACTGAAAGGAGCAGAACCAGGAGAACATTGTACACAGTAACAGCAACATTGTGTGATGAACAATGGCGATAGACTTGGCTCTTCTCAGCAGTGCAAAACAGTTTCAAAGAACTCATGATAGAAAATGTTCTCAACATCCAGAAAAAAAAGAACTGTGGATTATGAATGCAGATTGAACCAAACTGTTTTTACTTTTGGACTGTTTTTTTTTTCCTTCTTTTTTGAGGTTTTTCTCTTGTGAGCTGATTCTTCTTTCACAAGATAACTAATATAGAAATATGTTTAATGTGATTGTACATATATAACCTATATCAGACTGCTTTCCGTCTTGGGGACGAGGGAGGGGAGGGAGGGTGGGAGAAAAATTTGAAACAAAAAATTCTATGAAAACAAATGTTGAAAACTATCCTTATATGTAATGAAAAATAATAAAATACTTTTTTTAAAAAACCCTGTCAGGTGGATTGTATAAGTATTAATCTTACAATTTCATATATGAGGAAATTGAAACTCAAAGGGGAAGTACAGTGATTTGCTCAAAATTACAGTTAGTAAATGTCAGAGGCAGGATTTAAATCCAGGTCTCATGACTTTAAATTCAGAGCTCCATCTGCTATGCTGTGTGTACTGCCTCTTAATTTTGTATTAAGTGACTTGAACTGACATTATCATTATCAGTTGTTAGTATCCACATAAAGCTTTCTCTCATTGCACTTTATGCATTTCCTACAACTAGACAACATCTTGAATAATATACTTATTGGCATAGAATAGATATTATGTGTAATCTGTTACAAATATTCCTTTATAAAGTTTGAAGGGCCAATCTTTTAGTATTACTTGTTGGCATTTGTTATCCAAGGAATGATGTTGGATGGGGTTGCTCAAAGGTATTATTTGGTTTTTTTATTAGAAATACAAAAAATAAGGATAAAAAAGAATGTTATGAAGGGGAGAATACCTTAAAACCCTCCAACACTTACTTCCAGTGTTAACTGTTTTATTAAAATTGCAGTCCAAAGCAAAGGAAACTTTTTGCCATAGTTAAAGGGTTTTATTTTATTCTACTAGTGACCTATTTTATATTATATTTACTTTATTATTTCCAGCCCATTACCTTGCATGCTTGTGTTTTCTTTAACAAGAAAATTAACTGGAAATCTAAACTAAGCCATTGGGAAAAAATGAAGAGAAAGATCTGGGTATTTGTTGGGTTTTCAAAACTATTCTTTATTGATGTCTTCTGCCTTTATATAAGTCATTTCCCATTCACCCTGTCCAGACTGAACTCTTCCTTGTGACAAAGGAAAAGAATTAAGGGAAAATATCCAGTATAAACTTTATCTAATAATTTATGTGTATATACACACACCATTCTGTCCTAGTAGATTTCTACTTCTCTGCTGGGAGGGAGGAAAGATGCTCCCATTATCTCTTCTCCAGGACCTTCATTGGTTTTTCCATTATCACAGTTCATCTTCCTTTAAATAATCTTTAAATTTGCTTTGTTATAGTCATCTTGTTTCTCACACTTTATTCTTTTTGAACTCTCTGTAGCATTTCATCTTCTTGTTCCATGCCTTTGTATAATATAGGCTGTTGCCCATACCTGGAATGACCCTCATCTCTACCTCTTAGAATCTCTTGTTTCCTTCAAAGCTCTGTTCAAGTGCAACCTTCTACACAAAGTTTTTCCTAGTTTCCCTGACTATTACTGCCTTCCTCCTAACATTGTCTTGTATCTATTTGTGTCTTTCTCTATATGTCCCCTCTCATCTTCTCCAGTAGATTGCATCTAATCCCATCTCTCTTAAATCTTCAACTTCTTTTTATCCACTGGTTCTTTACCTGTTGCCTACTGCCTTATCCACGGCCTCAGGTGAGAAGAATGAGACCTTCCCCAGACCTTATCAGGCTTTCCATCTCTTCTTGTGCATGTTCCCTGAGGGAAAACTGCTAGGGGCCACGGACTTACATCTGTACTAGCACAAGGCAACTTCTACCTCCAGCTACCTGCCTGATCTGTAACTGGAGATGTGGATACTCTCTGGTAGGAATAGGAGCAACTTTCCCTTTGACTTCAGGCTTTCTATCTCTTGCTGAATCTGTCCTTTGAGGGAAGAAAAAAGTCAGTGGAGAGAACTTATATCTTTTGTCATTCAGGTTTGACATCCATCTCCTTCTGCACCATCTCTGCATAACCTCCAACTTCTGAAGGGAAGAGTAGTAGTAAAACAGGACCTCTCATCTAACCATCTGACTATGTGCCTTCCATCTGCTGTGCTTGTCTGTTGCCTGATTTCCAGCCTCCTCTGGAAAGAGCAGTGGTACCTTCTACCCAGTGATAAACATTTTTATACCTAGTCTTATGCTACATATCCCAGTGATTCTGAACCCCTATAGGTCATCATGCAAATCCCATTCTCTAGCTTCCACCTATAGATTCCTTATTCCCATTCCCCTGAGTCCTTATACCCTAAAGTCCCAACCAAAGACCACCTACCTCTCTATTGTGCCCTCTGAAATACCTGGGTTTAAACTGCCTCTTAGCAATCACTGAAACCTGGCTCCCCCCTGAAGACACAGTCCCCCTCAACTATTCCTTCCAGTATTGGCTGCAATTTTACTCATTCCCCTTAACTCACTGGTTGAGGCAGGAAAATTGGAATATTCCTCATTCCCCACTGCCACTTCAAGATTCTCCTATTTCCATCACTCAATAATCTTTTCTCCTTTCAGGTTCATGTAATCCATCTCTACCACCCAAACAAAATCCTGATAGCTGTTGTCTACTGATCTCCAGGACACTCCCTTCCTCAGAGTTCAATACCTGGCTTACAGTTTTCCTTCCTCCATAACTCCTGATCTCACACTAAGAGACTTCAAAATACAAATTAATTCTCCCTCAAAAATCCTAACAACTCAGATCTTCAACCTATTCATTTCCCATGACCTGTTCCTTCAACCTAGCTCAGCCACACGCAAAGATGGTCATACCCCTGATCTTGCCATTACCCACAAATACATCACCTCCATGTTCAAGAATTCTAAAATTCCCTTATCTGATCATAATCTATTGACTTTCCACCTTTCCCTCGGCCTTCCTTTACCAAACCCTTCTCTTTATCCACACCATTACCTCCAACCCCTTAGTTTTCTCCCAGGCATCATACCTGCACTAGCCACTCTCTCTTTTCCCTATCATGGCCCTTTGGTCAACTAGTTCAGTTGGGGTTTTTTTGTTTTTTTGGTGAGGTGGTTGGGGTTAAGTGACTTGCCCAGGGTCACACAGCTAGTAAGTGTCAAGTGTCTGAGGCCAGATTTGAACTCAGGTCCTCTTGAATCCAGGGCCGGTGCTCTGTCCACTGTGCCACCTAGCTGCCCCCAACCAGTTCAGTTTTACACTGTTTTCTTCTCTTGAGTCTCTGGCCCCTTTATAATATCACCAATGCCAATAATAGCACCATGCCAAACCTTAGCCTTTAATCACTCCCACCAACCATAGCCTTTGTTTCTAAACACATTCTGCTGAATAAAGATAGAGAAAACCATATGTAACTGTTCCTAGTGAGTCTACTACAAATTTCTGTTACATAACTTCAACTGGCAGGGCAGCTAGATGGCACAGTGGATAGAGCACTGGCCCTGGATTCAGGATGACCTGAGTTCAAATCTGG
This sequence comes from Dromiciops gliroides, assembly GCF_019393635.1. Lineage (NCBI taxonomy): Eukaryota > Metazoa > Chordata > Mammalia > Microbiotheria > Microbiotheriidae > Dromiciops > Dromiciops gliroides. The sequence continues at coordinate 365,527,686 of NC_057862.1, forward strand.
CCTCAGACACTTTACATTTACTAGCTGTGTGACCCTGGGCAAGTCACTTAACCCTCATTCCCCTGCAAAAACAAAACAAACAAAAAAACCTACTCCCTCCAACTTCTCTTTGACCATCAAGGGTACCACCATCTGCCCAGTCCCTCAGGCTTGCAACCTTGGTGTCAGCTTTGATACCTCACTATGTTTCTCACACACACCCCCCATATCCAATCTGTTTCTAAGACTTGTCAGTTTCACCTTTGCAACATCTCTCAAATACACCCCCTTCTTTCTTCTGATTTTGCTACCATCCTGGTACAGCCCTTTATCCACTCAGGCTTGCACTATTACAATAGTCTGCTAGTGAATGTGTTGCCCTCAAGTCTCACCCCACTTCAATCTATCCTCTAGCCCCAAAGTGATCCCCAAGTGTGCAGAGCCCAACTTTAATATAAAACTAAAAGTGAAGAAATAGGTTAGAAAAATGAGAAAACAATAAAAAGAGAATTTGACCATCAAAAGCTACTACAATGGCAGGGGGGAAAAAAGACACAAAATCAAAAGAAGACAATAACATGAAAACACAACCAAAGCCTCAAAGAAAAATGCCAATTGGACACAAGCCCAACAAGAATTCCTGGAAGTTTTTTTAAAAAAAAGTGATGAGTGATAAAGGAAAAATTGGTGAAAGAAATGAGGGTGATACAAGAAAATTATGAAAAGAGAATTAACAGCTTGGTAAAAGAATCACACAAAAAATTGAAAGAAAGAAATACCTTGAAAAAACAGAATTGGCCTAATAGTAGAAGAGGCACAAAAATTCACTAAAGAGAAGAACTCCTTGAAAAGCAGAATAAACCAAATGGGAAAATAAGTGCAAAAGCTCACTGAAGAAAATTATTCCTTAAAAATTAGAATTGAAAAGTAGAAGCTAATGACTGCAGGAAGTATCAAGAAATAATAAAAACAAAGTCAAAAGAATTAAAAATGGGGAAAATGTGAAATATCTCATTGAAAAAGCTGACCTGGAAAATAGATAAAGGAAAGATAATTTAAGAATTATTGGATTACCAGAAAGCCATCATCAAAAAAGGGGAGCCTAAACATCAGGAAAACTGCCCCAATATATTAGATTCAGAGAGCAAAATAGAAATTGAAAGAATCCACCAATCATCTCCTGAAAGAGATCTCAAAATGAAAACTTCTGGAAATATTATAGCCAAATTTTAGAGCTCCCAGGTCAAGGAGAAATTATTACAAGCAGCCAGAAGGAATGAATTCAGTTAGGATCACACAAGATTTAGTGGTTTCCACATTAAAGGAGTAGAGGGCTTGGAATATGATATTCTTTTTTAAATTTAATTTAATTTAAAATTTTTTTCCAATTACATGTAAAGATATTTTCTTGAGTTCCCAATTTTTCTCCCACCCTCCCTTTCCTCCCCCCTCCCAAGGCCATCAAGCAATCTGATATAGGTTATACATTATAATCATGTTAAACATATTTCTACATTAGTCAGGAGTATGATATTCTGGAAGGCAAAGGAGCTAGGATTACAACAAAGAAAAACCTATCCAGCAAAACTGAGTGTAGTCCTTCAGTGAGGAAATGGGCATTTAATAAACTAGAGGACTTTCAAGCATTCCTAATGAAAAGACCAGAACTGAATTGATAATTTGACATTTAAACACAAGAATAAAGAGAGGGACAAAAAGGTAAACATGAGTGAGAAATCATAAGAGAATCAGTAAAAATAGACTATTTAAATTCCTACATGGGAAAATTATACTTGTAACTTCTTTTTTTTTCTTTTTTTTTTGGGGGGGGGAGGTTAAGTGACTTGCCCAGGGTCACACAGCTACTAAGTATCAAGTGTCTGAGGCCGGATTTGAACTCAGGTACTCCTGACTCCAGGGCCGGTGCTCTATCCACTGCACCACCTAGCTGCCCCCTATACTTGTAACTTCTAAGAACTTTATCATTATTGGGGCACTTAAAAGGAATTTCCATAAACAAATGGCCTAGATGTGAATTGATTATGTTGGAATGATCTCTAAAAAGGGGGTGGGAAATTGAGAAAGAAGGATACACTGGGAAAAGAAGGGAAAGGTAGAATGGGGAAATTTTTCTCACATAAAAGAGGCACACAAGGGAAAGTTTTTATAGTGGAAGGGGAAATAGAGATAGTGGCAATAAGTAATGCTTGCAATCTCACTCATCAGAATTGTTTCAAAGAGAATGGAATATATACACTCAGTACTACAGAGAAATGTAACTTACTCAACAGGGAAATAGGAGGGGAAGAAGATAAGAGAAAGGTAAAGGATGGTAAAAGGGAAGACAGATTAAGGGAGGCAGTAGTTAGAAGCAAAATAGAGTGTTGAGGAAGAAAAGGATAAAAAGAGAGATAAGAAAGAAACATAGGGGCAGCTAGGTGGCACAGTGGATAAAGCACAGGCCCTTGATTCAGGAGTATCTGAGTTCAAATCCAGCCTCAGACACTTGACACATACTAGCTGTGTGACCCTGGGCAAGTCACTTAACCCCCATTGCTCACAAAAAAAAAAAAAAAGAAAGAAAGAAAAGAAAAAGAAAGAAACATGACAATGGGATAGAGTAACATACATTGTAAGGGATCTAACTGTGAATGTGAATGGGATGAGTTCACCCATAAAATAGGAGATAGAATAGATTAGAAACCAGAATCCAACAATATGTTGTTTACAAGAGATTACTTGAAACAGAAAGAAACACACAGAATTAAAATAAAGGGCTGGCTCAAAATCCAATATGTTTGTTTTTTGGTTTTGGGGTTTTTTTTTAATCCAATATGTTTTAGCTGAAGTAAAAATGACAAGGATAGCAATCATGATCTCAGACAAAGCAAAAGCAAAAATAGACCTAATTAAAAGGGATAATCAGGGAAACTACATTTGCTAAAAGGTACCCTAGACCAGAACTTCTTAAACTTTTTCCACTTACAACAACCCATTTTTGCCTAGGAAATTTTTACGTGACTCTGGACATATAGGTATATATACTGTTGCCAAATTTTTTGTGACCCCCACATTCAGTTATGCAACCTCATATGAGATTGTGACCCATAGTTTAATAAACTAGGCCATAGATGATGAAGTAATATAAAAAAAATTACAGCAAGTTTCTCTCATAAAAGCCTCATTTCTCAAATATATATTAGATATATAATTGAGTCAAATGTAAAAAAATAAAAGCCCTTCTCCAATTGATAGATGGTCACAGGATATAAACAGGCAGTTTTCCCAGTGCTGCACCCAGAAGGACATACTAGAAGAACAGAAGGATGAGGCCCAGGCAGCAGCTGTAGCTGACAAGGAGAAAGGCATTATGGACCATTGACTGAACTGGACACTAAAGATGTGTATGTATTACTTAAGAAACCAGAGGCCCAGCATGAGCAGCCTCAAGATGGGTATCCCTTTGGCCCACTGACTCAGTGACTCCTACAGGCTTTGGTGGAGGAAAATATCATCTCCCCCACAGAAGATTCCCCTATCCCAGATGTGTCTGACAAGGAGTCTGGAGCTGATGGTGCCAGTACTTCCCCATGAAATCAGAACAAGCCATTCAGTGTCCCCCCATACCAAGTCTCTGGAGGGATGAATAAAGGAGGAGCTCATAGCCCAAGGCCTCCTGGTGTCTGAAGACAGACCTACTGAGAACTTGGAGGATGAGGTCCTTACTGAGCTGCAGAAGCAACAAACTGAATTGAAATCACTCAGTGCCCACAACTGAACCAAGAAGCATGATTTCCTAAGGTTGGCCAAAGAAGAAGTGAATTGTCAGGAGGTAAGGCAGTGGGTACACGTAGCAGACAATGAGGCCATGGATGCCTTCCAGAAGATCATGACTGCCCAGCAGAATGAGAGGACTCCCACCAAGAAGGAAAAAGACCAGGCCTAGAAGATGAGGAAGGAGAGAGAGAGCATCCCTAAACTTCTGGATGTATAGCCTGGAAGAAGTCAGATTTGTCTATAGTCATATGAAAAAAATACTTCAAATTACTATTGATTAGAGAAATACAAATTAAAACAACTCTGAGGTGTCAACTCACACCTATCAGGGCAAATGCTGAAGGGAATGAGGGGAAAATTAGGTATGTTAATGAACTCTTGGTGGAGATAAACCTATCTAACCATTCTGCAGAACAATTTGGAACTATGCCCAAAGGGCTATAAAACTGTGCATACTCTTTGTTCCAGCAGTACCACTACTAGGACTGTATCACAAAGAGATTTTTTTTTTGGTGGGGCAATGAGGGTTAAGCGACTTGCCCAGGATCACACAGCTAGTAAGTGCCAAGTATCTGAGGTCAAATTTGAACTCAGGTCCTCATGAATCCAGGGCTGGTCACAAAGAGATTTTTAAAAAAAGGTAAGGGACTTAAACGTGCAAATAATTTAGCAGCTCTTTTTGTGGTGGCAAAGAATTGGAAATTGAGGGGATGCTCATCAATTGGGAAATGGCTGAGTAAATCGTGGTATATGATTGTGATGAAGTACTCTTATGCTATAAGAAATGATGAGGGGCATGGTTTCAGAAAAACATGGCAAGACCTATATGAACTGAAGCACAGTGAAGTGAGGAGAACCGGTAAATCATTGTACACCATAACAACATTGTAGTAATGAATGATCAATCAACTGTGACTTGACTACTTGATAACTTGACTACTCTGAGCAATAAAATGATCCAAGACATTTTGCAGAAGATTCATGATGAAAAAATGCTATCCACCTGGAGAGAAAAAAACTAATGAACAAATTGAAGTATAATTTTCTCACTTTTTTTTTGCTTTTTCTTCTCGCAATATGCCTAATAGGGAAATATGTTTTGCATGATTTCATATGTATAATTGATATCAAATTGTTTGTCCTCTCAGTGGGTGGGTTACTGATGGAAAAGAGAGAATTTGGAACTCAAATTTTAAAAAGAAAAGAATGTTTAAAAGACTAAATAATAAAAAATAATTTAGAAGCCCTTCATAATCCACCCTACTCTTTTCCAGTCTTCTTACACCTTACTTTCTACCAAATAACTCTTTGATTCAGTGACATGATATTACTGAAACAAGACAATCCATCTCTCAGCACCAGGCATTTTCTTGGGGTGGCCATGCCTGGAATGCTCTCCCTTCTCATCTCTGCCTCCTGGTTTCACTGGCTTCCTTCAAGTCCCAACTAAAATCCCTTCTTCTACAAGGAAGCCTTTCCCAACCCTTCTTAATGCCAAGGTATTACTTCTTTTTACTATTTCCTATTTTTCATATATATATGTTTGTAGCTTGTTTGTACATGTGTTTACTTGTTGTCTCCCCCATTAGATAATGAGTTCCTTGAAGGCAGGGGCTGCCTTTTGCCTCTTTTTTTTTTATCCCTAGTTCTTAGCACAGTTCCTGATCCATTGTAGGTGCTTAACAAATGCTTATTGATTGACTTCTTTCCTTACTCCTCAACCCTTTACAATTTAGCTTTTGACCTCATCACTCAACTGAAATTACTCTCTCCAAAGTTACCAGTGATCTCTGAATTGCCAAATCTGATTGTCTTTTCTCAGTTCTAATTCGTCTTTGCCTCTCTGCTGCATTTGACACTGCTGGCCACTCTCTCCTCCCGGATATTCTTTTCTATCTCAAAGGAGGTCTTCATGATACTACTCTTTCCTGGTTCATCCCCTACCTGTATAATCATTCCTTCTCAGTCTCCTTTGATGGCTCATCATCCTATCACAGCCCCTAAGGGATTTGCCCAAGCTTCCTGAGAGTCAGAGGGATTTTCTTTTGGAGTGATAGTACTGACCTCTGGAGTTATCTCTGTCTCCTAACACAGATAGTAGCCATGCCTAACTGACTTTCTTGTGTTAAGGCTAAAATTCTAGCTAAACTGTCTAAAATATCTAATAAGTGGTCGCCAATAAATTATAAGCTTTAGCAAGAGTTAGGCTTTTAAGCATTTATTAAGGAGAATAAGAATTTGGTAAAGAGAGAAAGAAAGGCCTACATTCATCTATCTATTAAAGGGAGAGTGCATTTCTAGCTCCCTTCTCCACTGGAGTCCTCAGGAAAAAGAGCGAGTCAGAGCGCCAGGCTCCCCCTTCCTCCTCCCACCAGCAACCTGACACCAAAGAAAAGACACATGGTCTTGCCCTCAAAGACCTTCCTTTCATGGCGGAGCTTTTCTACAGTAAGTCTCCAGCAGGTGGCATCATTCCAATCGTTACACTTGCTATAGAATTTAATCTCCTCCTACTTCTTAAGTGTGCCCATCCTGATAGCTAGTTGGCCACTTCAAACTTTAATAGTCCCAATACCCATGTCATTCTGTTTCTTCCTTTTTCTTGCCTTTTTTTTTTTTCTTGGAACAGGACTAATAAAGAAATTTGTTTTGCATGTCTATACATTTTTGTAATGGATTTTATTTATCTTGCTTTCTCAATGGGTAGAGTGGAAAGGGAAGAGGGAGAGACTTTGGTCTGAAAGTAAAACAAAATTAAATTAGAAATGGAAAAAAAACCCTACCTCCTCCTCACGTGTGCCTTTTAGAAACCCTAGTTTCTGTCAGAGCTTAACTCAAATGCTACCTCCTACATAAAGGCTTTTCCAGTAATAGAATCAATACTACCATTGGAAAGTATGTGACAGTTAACTGCCTTCTGACTCTATTTACCATCCCTTTTATTTTTCAGACTAACATGAAGCCACCCCTTTCCTATATGTATTGTCTTATAATGCCTACTTCAAATGTAAGCTCTTTGGGGCAGCTAGATGGCACAGTGGATAAAAGCACCGGCCCTGGATTCAGGAGTACCTGAGTTCAAATCTGGCCTCAGACACTTAACACTTACTAGCTGTGTGACACTGGGCAAGTCACTTAACCCCAATTGCCTCACCAAAAATATATATATATATAAGCTCTTTGAAAGCAGAAACTGTCTCACTTTTTGTATTTGTGTCCCCAGCATGCAGCAGAATATCTGACACATAGGTGCCTAATAAACACTTTTTCACTCATTTGTTCATTTTCTAATCCCACCCACCCCTCAAAGTTACCTTGGTGCCTTCCCCAAAAAATTACCATGGATTTATTTTATGTATATTTTACATACACATACATATATATATATATATATATATACATACATACATAGATATATGTGTGTGTGTGTATATGTGTGTATATATAGTGTCCCCCAGAAGGATGGAAACTCCTTGAAGAGAAGCATTGTTTCATTTTTGTCTTTGTATTCCCAGTGCCTTGAATATAGTAGGTATTATTATATATTCATAGGTATAGTAGGTATTAATAAATGCTTATTGTTTGGTAGCCAGTTGTCTGTTCTCAATCATTTAAACCATCTTAACAAGATGGATCATAAGATAGAGCAAATAAAAAGAAACTGACCTAAAGAATTAGTCAGTAAGCTTTAAATAAGTGCTTACTATGTGTTTACATTCTTTTAGGAGATAGCAATATAATAAAGGGAGCTGAAAAATAAAATGGAGGAGAAGGATAGGTACCCATTGCATATGCATGATGAAGTAATCTGGAGTGTCACTTGGTGAGGAAAAATTATTTTCTCAAGGCCACTCAAGTAATAAGTGGCAAAGCTGGAATTTATATCCATGTTTTTGGACTCTACGTCTATTGTTTTTTCTACTGTATCATTCTGTATGTGTTCTTTCTGGTACAAAAGGTCTTCAGAGAATGTCTCATAGCATTCCTTATTTATTTAATGTTTAATAGTTTTTTAGCAAGTACTCCTTAAATATATTTTATTCCCCTACACTGTAGCTTAAGCTTGCTTTCTGTGTTCACTCTTTGATGGGAATATCTTTAGTGAACAGGGAAAACATCAACACCATAATCATAATTGAAGAGTTTATTAAAGTCGTCTGTATGCTTTGTCTAGGCAAAAATCATCAAACTTCTCTTAGCCAAGCCTTGTAAATTTTGTTTTCTGACCCTTTAATCATCTTGGTGGCTCTCTTCACAAAGTACATCAAAGACTCTATTTCAATGCCTTTTGTTCTAGTTTGATCTGTTCTGCCAGCTAATGAAGAAAGAATGCAATTGTTTTAAGTAACCAGTCTCCATATCCTGTCCAAACATTTTTAAGCTGGATTCAATCAGTAAACTTTCTCTTATCCTGGGCCCCAGTCACAATAGTTTCATCATAGTAAATTGTGTACAAATAATACAAAGGTTGACCAAAAATGCAGTTGTATTTAAGTCACAGAAATATTGGTGTACTAAATGAGGCTTATGAGAAAATTACTGCTATTGGCTTAATTGTCGTTTTAATTGTTTGCTTAGAAATTTTTACCAGTCTGCTGAATTTAAGTGGATGTTATTATATTAGGAAGAGGCATCCATAATCAGAGATGAATCAGGTACTTGTGCCCACTTTGCTCTTGCTCTAAGGATTTAGTGGTATTTGAAGAAAAAGCAAAGCAAATTTAATTTGTTATCCAGAATTATATCAATGAAAAGAAGTGCAAACTATGCAGTCAAACAAGCAGAATGTGAAGATTAAAATGAAAATGTGGGACAGCTAGATGGCGCAGTGGATAGAGCACCGGCCCTGGAGTCAGGAGTACCTGAGTTCAAATCCGGCCTCAGTCACTTAATACTTAACTAGCTGTGTGACCCTGGGCAAGTCACTTAACCCCAGTTGCCTCACTAAAAAACAAACAAATAAAATGAAAGTGTATGCCCTCTAGTAGCTTACATTCTTGGGAACAACAGGTACATATATGTGAGAAATAGAACTCCAATAACTTCTGGAACTCAGCATTGGTGATGTTTCAAAGGCTCATTTATTGTCATTCTCGCAAGAACAGGCCACCCCCTAGCGGAATGAACAACAAAATGGAGGCTCGAAGGCCTTTTTATCTCTTAAAGTGACTGGCCCCTCCCCTTCTTCCCCAATTACTCAAGGATTACAATCCATGCACCAAAAACTAGCTAATCAGAATGTAGTATTCCTTAGCCAATGGTGGAGGCAATACAGGCACAACTCTTCAACTCCTCCCCCACATGGACACAGCTCAGGAGCAGATCTAATTGTGGCCAGCCTAGGGTTTCTCTGAATCATGTGGTTTTGTTTGCTGGGGAGGCAGACCTTTTAAACAGGTCTGGGTTGAGAGGAGCCCAACCCTCATTTCTTCACAATATATATAAGTATAATGTATACAAAACAAATGGCAGTTATTTTTGAGGGTAGATACTAGGCAGCTGGGGGATCAGTAAAGCTTTGTATGGGAGGTGTGTTTGTTCTGAACTTTGTAGGAAGTAATATTAGAGGGAAGAGGTGAAGAAAGAAGGCATTACAGCCTGTACAGTGGTACAGAGATGCGAGATGGAATGTCATATGTGAGGAACACCAAGAAGAAGAGTTTAGCCAGGCCATAAAGTACATGAAGAGCAAGCAGCAAGAGATAGTAAGCCTGGAATGATAGGTTAGAACCAGATTGTAAGGGGCTTTAAAAGCCATCAGAAGAGTTTGTATTTTATTATAGAAATAATAGGGAGTCACTAAAGTTTATTGGACAGAGGAATGACATGGACAGATTTGTGATTTAGGAACATCACTTTAAGAGCTGTGCAGAGAATGGATTGAAGTGGAGAGAGACCAGACAAGAAGCTAATGCAATATTCTAGGAATTAGGTGATGAGGGCCTGAACTAGGGGTAGTAGCCATGTAAATGGAGAAAAGAAGACTGAGGTGAGAGATCTGAAAATGGGATCAACATGACTTGGCAATTAATTAGATATGTGGGGTAAGAGAGTGATAAGTCAAGGACAAGGTTGTGAACATGGATGACTGGAAGAATGGTAGCACTTTCAATAGATAAGGGAAGTTTGGAAGAGAGATGAGCTTTGGAGAAAAGATAATGAGCTCTGTTGGGAGAGTTTGAAATGTCTATGGGACATGCATTTGGAAATGTTTAATAGGAAATTTATGATGGGGTATAAGAGATAAGGGCTAGAACTGAGATTCTTCTTGTTATAATTGATACTTTAAATCATAAATGAGGTTGCTCAAAGAGAGAGAAGAGAAGTACCTAAGACATAGCATTGACATAGAATATCCATAGTTAAAAGACAGGATATGGATGGTGATCTAGCAAAAGTAAAACAGAAGGAACAATCAGACAGGTAGGAAGAAAATCAAAGAGGACATTACCATGAAAACCCAAGAGAGGAGAATATCTGAAAAGGGGGGCATTAATGTCATTCTACTGTGACCTTTTAATAAAAATCCCTCCCAAAATAATGCAATTACTATTATCTAATTTGTAATGACAAGCAGCTACCAAAACCACACAATCTAAGAATTCTGAGAAGTAAAATGTTAATATTTGTGAATTGATTTAGAAAATAATTCCTCACAACTTTTGATAGTAGATTCCCTATTGAACTGAATGTATATAATGGTTTGCAGTAGATATAAAAATCTCCTGGGCCATACCAGATCTCAAACTATATATTGTTTTGTTTTGTTTTTTGTTTTGTGGGGCAATGAGGGTTAAGTGACTTGCCTAGGGTCACACAGCTAGTAAGTGTCAAGTGTCTGAGGCCAAATTTGAACTCAAGTCCTCCTGAATCCAGGGCTAGTGCTTTATCCACTGTGCCACCTAGCTGCCCCATAAACTTTATTAATAAAGCAGTAATTATCAAAATAATCTGGTGCTGGCTAAGAAATAAGAGTGATGGATCAGTGGAATAGATTAGGTACACATTACATTATAATAAATGACCATAGCAATCTAGTATTTGATAAAGCTAAAGATCCAAGATGTTGGAACAAAAACTTCTGGGAAAACTAGAAGCAGTATGGCAGAAACTAGGTATAGACCAACATTTCACACCATATGCCAAGATAAGGTTAAAATGGTTACATAATTTAGACATAAAAGATGATACCAACCTATATCTGATTGCTTACTGTCTCAGGGATTGGGGAGGGAAAGGAGAGAGGGAGGGAAGGATGGAGAGAATTTGGAACTCAAAACATAAAAAAATGCTAAAAAAAGTCTGACATGCAATTGGGGGCAAATAAAATGTGTATATATTTATATACATATATACACACACATATGTACATATATATATACACATACACATACACATACACATACATATACATATACATATACATATACATATACATATACATATACATATAATAAAGAAAAAGATAAAATGTGAGCCCTGGGTTCAAGAATTTAAAAGGCGGGGGGGGGGGGCAGCATATATTCTAGAATAGGGGCAGTTCAGATTTGGGAAGGTGATGTGATCCACAGCTTTAGTTGAAGATGAATAAATAAACATATGTGAATTTGAATGTGTATTTTTTTATTGTTGCAGACACCATAATTTTTGAGAATTTGCAACTGAATTTACCAGTTATGAATTTGAGGAGGCTGGCATACTATTGCTTTTCACTGCAGTGCTCCTCCCTGTCCCACTGTGAGCCATCATGTCCTTGCAGTCTTTCAGAATTTCTGAAGTTGCTCCCACTTAATCCTATTTGCTCTCCTATTCAGTGCCCATTCAACACTTAAACCTATACATGTTGTAGATGTCTTCCTGAAAAAAAAAAAATACGGAATAGAATTGTGCTGATTTAATTCTTTCATCCATTTTATATTATAAAATTGGAAGTAAAACTATTTTGGCTCTAAGACATTAAACCAAACTAAATAGAAATACTAATTCTATTTAAAATTTATTTAATACTAATTCTATTTAAAATTTATTTAAATTTCTCAATGTGAACATTCAAAATAACATTGCCTAGACCCTGGAAAGGAAAATAAACCCCAAATGAAATATTCCTAGGAACGCTTAGAAGAGCTATAGGAGTGGCCAGCAGGATCTCCACCCACCTCACATTACAATTTTATTTAGGACTGATCAATAACAAGTTGGATAATATGGAGGTCAGCACTTAGAAATTTTAGAACCATGAAATTAGAGGTAACCCATAACAAAATAGCTCAAGTAGACAGAATTTGTGAACAGATCATGTGAAGTGATATTACTATCATACTCTACTTTTATCAGAGTATATCTGGGATATTGCATTCAGTTTGGGGTGTCACGTTTTAGGAAGGACATTGTCAAGCCAGAGGGCATCTAAATGAGGGTAAAAAGAATGGATGAGAATTCTGAAACCATGCCAAGGTCGATTAGACATTTTTAAAAATATTTACATCATTTATTTTCATGTCAACTTCATTTCCAAATATATCCCTTCCTTTTTCCCTACCCAGAGAGTCATATTTTATTTGAAAAAGAAGTGAAGAAAAGAGCTCAGTACTAGCCAACATAGGAACCAAGACTTGTAAAAAAAATTAATTATTAACTATAACTAGCCTGGAAAAAATATATATAATTGGACTGATAAAAATATAATATATATGAAAAATTATAGGTTTAGAAAAATTATAACTGGGCCGTAAGTCCTGCCACGGTCGCCATTCAAATGTGAAAATATTTTTGATGACTAGTTTAATTTTGGGGAGCTAATCTGCTGGGGTACTAATCTGGGGCTTGTGACTGTTGACTAGCTGGCTATCTGACTGCTGTTAATTTAATGTGGGCCATTTATAAAGTTCCACCACACTGCTCCACTCCCAAATTGATAAGCAAAATATTAAGAAGCCTCTTAACTAAATAATCAAAGCAGAGTTTATTTATGAGATACTATTTAAAATTATGAATACAGGAAAATAAAATATACAACCTGACTGCATTGCAGTGTGTCTCTTTCCACTGTGTCTCAACCTTTTTTTTAATACAATGAGGGCCTTAGCCACCTCTGGCCTCAGGACACGTTACACTTTCCCTGCTCAGCTACTTTCTTCTAACTCCTCTTAATCTTCACTTTCTCCAACCTGTACCTTGTGCTTACCACTTCTGTGCTCTCTGCTGCCTCCTAGTCAGTCTGTCTGTCTGCTCTGTCCATCTGCCCTTCGGCCTCTCTTTTCTCTGTTTCTAGTTCTTCTCATCTTCTCCTGCGTCCTTGTAGCCCCCTCTCTCTCGTCTTCCTCTGCCAGTCTTTCTAATCTCGTCAGCCTTCCCTTGACCTCTTCTCAGCCTCCTCTTGTCCCTCCGATCCTCGTCTCCTCCTCTGAGTCTAACTCCCAGATCTAGATATACCTTTTCTTCTCTCCACTCAAATCTCGGGGCTTCCTGCGCCCCCACAGACCAAGCTAATCCACCAGCCAGGGCTGCGGCTGGTGGGGGGAGGGGGTCTTTCAGATAGCTCCGTTTAGGTCGTTTAGGTCGGAGGGAGCTGGGGGCTTTTTTTCCCCCCCTGCTGTCTGACCTGGCGTCTTGTATAGCCCACGGGGCTTTTGGGCTCAGCTGAAGCAGAGGGGGAGGGGCACCAGCCCCTCCCACACAGAAGAGACCCTGAGGGCCTAAGGCTTTCCAATCTCAGCCCAAAGGTAGGGTCCCCAAATCAAAATAAATTTCCACAGTCTGATATATTTTGCAATATTCCAGCAAACTACTGTTGCATTCCTTTACCACAATTTCTTTGGCCATTCCCCAATCAACAAGTTTCCTATTTGATTCCAGTTCTCTGATACTATAAAATGTGCTGGTATAAATATTTTGGTGTACATGTGACTTCTCTATCTTATGCATGGCAGTGAGATCTTTAGTAAAGGATGCAGACATTTTAGTCACATTTTTAGCATAGAAATTGGGAATTTTTAACCTAATTCTAATTCTTTCCTCTTCTGTCTCTAAGCAAGTACAAAAGCCTGTTTATGGTTTTCTAAGGCTTTTTCTTGCTGATAATTACAGGGAAAGAAATGGGTTAAGCATAACAAACATCAGAGACATTATCAAGATAGAAATCTTAAAAGTCCACAATAATATATAACATTATTATCTTGGGAAGAACAGACTATGAATTTTTCCTGCCTTACACAAAGGAAAAGAAAAGGTAATTTTTGGAAAAAGTTTCTCAGATTTTGTGATTGAATTTGGGAGAAAATTAAAAGGTTATAGAACTTTTTAAATACCCCACAGTAAAGGAAAAGGTTTCAAGAAAAATAAATCTCTCATTTTTCCAAATGAGTGATAATGGATTAACCCTAAAAAGAGAGACCAACCAGTATTTTACTTCAGACTATTTATACTGATCAACTTAATCCCTCCCTTCTGATTAATATATACTTTGTTGTTTTTCAGTCTTTTTCAGTCATGTCCAACTCTCTGTGACCTGATTTGGGGTTTTCTTGGCAAAGATACTGGAGTAGTTTGCCATTTCCTTCTCCACATCATTTTACAGATGAGGAAATTAAGGCAAACAGGGTTAAGTGATCCATCCAGGGTCACATAGCTAGTAAGTATCTGAAGCTAGATTTGAATTCCGGAAGAGTCTTCCTGACTCCAGGCCTGACACTATATCTACTGCACCAGGTATAGCTGCTGATTAAAAGATTATAGGACTTCTATTTCTTGTCTTATACAAGTAGTCCCCAGATTTATACATAACCTCCCTAGCCCCTATATAGCCTTTGCATAACAGATGGTCACATGGAAACCACTAACCCAGTCAGGTAGCCAAAGGACATTTTTCTCTCTGTGAGGCAGTATAGTTTAATGGAAAGATTTGGAGTCTTAGAATCAAAAGACCAGTGTTTGAAACTACTCACCAACATTTAACACTTAATCATCTTGTAGTTCTGGGCAAATCATTTAACTCCCCTGAACCTCAGTTTTTCTTATTTGTAAAATTAATTATAGTTAAAAACCTTATAGGTTTGTTTTTAGGAAAAATGGTTTATAAACCTTAAGATGATGGAGAAATTACTACTGTTACGTCATCCTAATTTCTATATCTTGGGACTTTGGTCCCCTCATCTCTTCCTTTTTACCTTCCCACTGCCAGACATCCTTTCTCTTAATCTTCATAAACCTGATCATTCTTGTTTGTTCTCACAATCACTCTGTTCAATGCTGCACCTTCTCTCTGAACTTTGTGTGCCCAAAGGTAGCTACTATCACCACTTATGTACTCTTTTGCTTAGGTGGTGTAATGGATAAAATGCTGGAATTGAAGTCAGAAAGACTTGAATTCAAATTTTTGTTCAGACACACTAACAATGTGATTTGGGTAAATTGCTTAATGTCTCTCAGTCTGTTTCCTCATCTGTAAAAAGGAGGTAATAATAGCATCTACGTCATATAATTGTTGTGGAGATTAAATAAGATGCTATATGTAAAGCACTTTGTAAACCTTTAACGGCTATATAAATTTTAGCAATTATTATTATGATCTTTTCCTTTAGGATTTAAGTGAAAGAAAAGAGAATACAAGGGAAAATTTTATCATCCTTCCCATCTATTTAATGTAGTTTATAAAAGTTATAATTCTGAAAAATACCTATAGGAAACTTATGGTTTTTGAAAGGATTCAATGAGGTCCATTTATATCACAAAACAAATTTCCAGTTGTCTGTCTAGAACTAACATCTTCTTGTCTTGTGCATGATTAAAAATGGAACGGGTTGTCTTGAGATATAGTGAGTTCCTTGTTATAAATATATTCAAATAATGTGTTTTTTTGTTTGTTTTTTTAGTGAGGCGATTGGGGTTAAGCGACTTGCCCAGGGTCAAACAGCTAGCTATTAAGTGTCTGAGGTCAGATTTGAACTCAGGTACTCCTGAATCCAGGGCTGGTGCTCTATCCAATGCGCCATCTAGTTGCCCCTCAAATAATGTTTTAAGTATCCTCACGTACATATAGAGGAATTAATCCAAAAGAAGACATATATATATATATATATATATATTTAGTGTGAAATCTAAAGAAAGACTTTCTTCATTAACCATCTTATATAAAGATGACCCATCATTAATTAGAGATGTGCTTTGAGGTGCTATTTTTATCATTTCATTTATGGGTATAAGGTTTCCACAGCTATCTATCCACACTTGGTCCTTTTTGTGAATTATGGAATTATTGGAATTATGGAAGGGAAAGTATTTTATACAAGAGAAGGGAAAGGGTAATGAAATTTGTTTAGGCTTAGTTGTCCTTTTCAGTTTAATCATCACCCAGACTTGGGAAAAAATAAACCCTTTAAAATAAAATTAAAGCAAATGGAATTTAAAAATCAAAACCAAGGGGCAGCTAGGTGGTGCAGTGGATAGAGCACTGGCCCTGGAATCAGGAGGGCCTGAGTTCAAATCCGGCCTCAGACACTTGACACTTACTAGCTGTGTGACCCTGGGCAAGTCACTTAACCCCAATTGCCTCACTTAAAAAAAAAATCAAAACCACATATAGAACAGGGAATTTGTATATCCTTGTTCTTTGATTTTTAATTTTTAACTTAATGAAGTAATTTGATTTGAGGGCTTAGAAATTTTTGATGGCAAGTTTTTATTGAAGAAATACATTTTATTCTGGACATAATTCCCAATATGATCTTTAGTATGAATTCTGTTTTAGTCTACTGTAGGAGTTTTAAT
This sequence comes from Dromiciops gliroides, assembly GCF_019393635.1. Taxonomy (NCBI): domain Eukaryota; kingdom Metazoa; phylum Chordata; class Mammalia; order Microbiotheria; family Microbiotheriidae; genus Dromiciops; species Dromiciops gliroides. Next base: position 365,544,207 of record NC_057862.1, read on the forward strand.
ATATGTATAGGTATATTTACCATGTCTTTCCCTCCCTCTTCAGGCCTTTCTGTTCTTTCTTTTTGAGCAGTGCTTGACAGTGGCATAAATCTTTTCATTGGAAATCTCGGTATTGTATAGTCTGACTTCAGTATTAACACACTAACTCATTAATTCACTGAAACATTTAAAACCAAACCAGTACATTCTAGTTAAGCCTCAGAAAAAGGCAGCACTCTAGTCTCAGCAGTACATTCTTTATACCCTTTAAAACCTACTTTTATTGTTTTGCATAAAAGTACTTCCATTGAAGTAACCAAGTTCAAGTGAAATTTAATATCTTGATCTCTCTTGTCCTTAATGATGTTGTGCCAAGTCTGCCAAACCAAACTGAATTTAACAGTGTCATCCTATTTTATTAGAAAAGAAGACTAAGTCCAAAATCAGGAGGGAGCTATATTTTTCCATGGAATTTTAAAATACAGATCATCACTGGAAAATTCAGAATTAATATTTAACTTTAAGTAGCTCCTCTAAATTAATAACATTTAACTAGAGTAAGTATTTTTAACTGAGTTTTTGACAGATACAAAACTTGAGGGGGAAAAGAATATGGAATGCTGGCCTCCACCCTTCAGATGAATAGTAATTACCCAATGAACAAAGCAATTGAGACTCATAACGCTATCCTTAGTGCAGAGTTATGGATGGGATCCATCTCCCAGCTAACCATTCTGATTTATACCTGTAATTTCATTCATGTAAGGAACTCTTAAGTGAGGAAATTCTACCAACATAGTTTGGCAACTTTTCTGCAATGTATAGTCTTAAATAATGGTTGGTGCTTTAAGAGAGTAAATGATTTGTTCAGGGTCACATAGTCAGTTATCTGTTAGGGGCAACACTTGAGCCCAAGTCTTCCTGACTCATAGGCCAACTTCATCCACTGCACAATGCCATTCTCCTGTGGCATTATAGGCTTGAAATTATTCAATAGTTGGCAAAGTAGGAAGTAGAAGATATATTCAGGCTAAAAACTGAGACTTGGACATTGAAATTTATTACAACTACTTTCGTTGTTTTCTCTAGAAATGTAACTTTGAAGTCTCCATTTGGTCTTTTTGTCATAAATTTGTCCAGACTTGACTGACCTCAGCCAAGATATTTAACTCCTGACAACAGTGTTCTTCTGTTATTGATAGGAATACATAATGCATTGCCTCTCCGTACATCATAGGCTCATGGTACCCCTATCAAAATCCTGGGAAAAAATAAAATAAAAGCACTTTGAGCAGTGGTCTATAACTTGGTAGCTAAGTCCTGGGGAATTGCCTGAGGCATATAGAGAGGCTAAGTGTCTTGCCCAGGGTCATATAGCTAGTAAGGGTCAGCTGAGGGGTTTGAATTTAGGCCTTTCTGCTTCGCTACACTGTCTCTCTGTGATCATTCTGTAGGGAAAGTATTTTTAAATGACTACTGGTAGAATTGTTCTATCCCGGTTGCATTATAACTGTATCCAGTTGCTTACACAAACTTCCCAGTAAGAAAGGATTGTGTCAGGTTCAGGCAGAGGCACTGTACCCTTTGCATTATGTATCAATCATTGTTTGCTAAGGGAATCAAAGAAATATTTTTAGTTATTGTTGTTTTACTTTTGCTGTATTAATTTAAACTTAGTTCCTTACTGATGCTTTTAAATGAAATTAAGTTCTTCACCCATATTAGGGTTTTCCCCCCTCCACACATTTTAATCTAATGAATTTAGCAAAATCAGCTTGAAGAAATTGCAAACTACAGTTGGGATCAAACATTTTCTTGCCAGGTTCAAAAAAGCTCTTATTTTATCATATGGGCACCCTGCTGTTACCAGACTCCCTGGGTAGATCAGAAGCTCTCAGTCTAAAAGAGGGACTCATCAACAATAAGTTGCTTGTGCAGCCACTAAATTGGTTCTGAAAATATTCCTCTTTCAAAGAATTACTCACCCACATGATCCAATCAAAATTTAAGTAAAAGTTTTTATTATTCAGCACGCAGAGGTATGGCCAGGAGAAGTCTAAACTTCAACTCCTGGGGAGGAACAGGTTTATGGCATGTTCCTCAATCAGTCAGCACATAGAGGTATGGCTGGGAGAAGAAGTCTAAACTTCAACCCCCTGAACAAAGGAGAAGATGACAGTTTTATAGAGGAGAGAAGTGGGTAGGGGGAGAGACTTAAGACTGAAAAGTCACAGCAGTTTGGAGAGTGGGATACATGAAGTAATAAATATGTCACTTTCTTAACTTGGGATTATTCTCACTACCTGGTCCTAATTACATAGCAAATACGACTGGCTCCCAACTTAGCTCATGCTGTAAATTCAAGGTTCCCAGCTTTCTGGGTGGCTGCTTTGTTAAGTATTTGACCAACCACTACCTGGTTAATTAACTACTTTGATTTTTCAAGGAAAGAGTAATCTCTAACTAACCCCAGCAAGTTGATGAACCATATTTCTCCGTGGTCAGAATGTCCCCCTCAGGACCATAGCATCCCTAACTGGACCCAGGCCTACCAGACTGCTACTATACGTGGATTTTCCAAGATGCCAGTCCTAAGTCTCTCACCCCGATTCATACTTGACTCTGCAGTGGCTTTCTGTCTCTCACCCCAATTCATACTTGACTCTGCAGTGGCTTTAAATTGCCTCTGTCTCCTCATTCTTCCTATAAAAGAACAACCTTCTAACTTTGATCCTTTGACTCGATTACTCCAATAAATTTCCCTGAATTTGTTTTGCTTGATTATACATGTTTGTAATGGGGTTTAGGGGTTTTTTGTTATTGTTTTTGTTTGGCTTTTTTAATGGGGCATGTGAGAAAGGGAGACAAGGGAAGAAGGGTAAGAAGTTGAATTAAGTTTTTTAAAAAATAAATAAATTTCCTTGAAGCCAATTTCTAATTTTATAGTCAGAGACTGGGGGGAGATAATTCAATGTATGAAATTTGCTCTTGTCAGCTTTACTGTGGTGTATTAATTGCATGTATTGAAGGATTTTTTTGTCTTTTAATAACATCTTCTCATACCAGTGTTCAATAGCCAAATAATGTTCATTTAGGAGAGAAATTAGTGATCATTTCTCAGATAAATCTCTCTATTTCATCCTCTCTGCTAATTTATTCCTTCTTTCTCTGCACTAGGTGATACAATGGATAGAGCACTGGGCCTGGAGTCAGAAAGACCTGAATTCAAATCTATCCTCAAATACTTCCTAGCTATGTGACCCTGGGCAAGTCACTAAACCTCTGCTGTCTCAGTTTCCTCATCTGTAAAATGGGGATAATAATAGCACCTCCCTCGCAGGGTTGTTGTGAGAATCACATGAGATAATACTTGATAAAGCAATTAGCACAGTGCCTGGCACACAGTGCCTGGCGCACAGTGCCTGGCACACAGTGGGCACTTATTAATAAATGCTTGTTCCCTGTCTCTCATTACAATTTCATCTGTTCTCATATCTTTAACTACTTGATGCAAATAATTCTCCCTCTTGGATATTGATACCAAGCTATTCAGCCAGCACCTCAAAATCACCATTTTAAAATGGGACTTATCTTTCCTGCACAAACCTCTCTTCTCCCTGCTCCCCTTTTCTTGTTTCCTTTGATGATATCACCTGGCATCCAAGTTCAACTTCTCATTCATCCTTGACTTTGTCCCCATAGTTCATATCCTTTCAGTAACAAAATCATTTTTATTCTACTTCTACATTTCATTGGTCATATCCTTTCCATTTTTACTCCCTCTACCTAATCTCTTGCTCAGACTATTTCAATAGTCAGTTTACTGGTTGGTCTTCGTGTCTTCAGTCTCTTTTCCCTTAAATACAGTCTCTCCAAATACTATTGCTTTTCCCAATGCACAGCTCTATTTATCCCACTCCTCTGCACAAAAAGGTTACACCACTTACAGAATAAAAGCTTTTGAAAATTATTTTCAATATGTGGAACTTTGAAGAGCCTTCTTCCAGGCTTGGAATGACAGAAGGGCTGGTGTTATGTGATAATATGAAATTTTCTGGTTGGCTTTAGAACCAGAAAGACCATTGACAAAGCTGGAACTGAATTTGCATACAAAGGGATCAATACTCCTTTCCTTTTGCCCTTTCTGTACTTCCCTCTTCCCTACCACCATTCAAGTTAGGAGGATTACTGACAGCTGCTAAGTGAGGGAGAAGCAGTGGTCCCTATCACTCACCCTGGGGCCATATATCCATGAAAGCATACCTTCTCTGTTCCTATTGTCTTCTTTCCTGATTTTAGGTAAGAGTTTCCTGAGATGAGAGCATCGTTTCAATCAATGAGACTGGGAGATACATTAAAGCCACCTGAGGTCCCACTAACAACAGGGATCCTGCAGCCCTTGACAGTAGCAGCTGAGTCTGGTGAGGAGGTTAGCTAGCATAGCTATCAGGTGACCTGCTTGACCTAGCCCAGCAGCAGATTGATTGACCTGTCAGCTGAGACACTGCATCATCCTACAAGGAGCTAGACCATTTAAGCAGGGGAGCAATTCTTCCATCAGTGATTCTTCACCTAGAATCAAACTTGATGGGGATTTTGAGAGGAGAGAAAAGGACTCTTTCTCCTCCTCTCATTTAGCAGTCCTGAGGTACCTGGCAGCCTCACATGTTTCCTACATGTGTATGTCTGTACCTTTATGCTTCAAGTTTGAGCCTGTTCTTCCCAGGAACCAAGTTTGTAGAAAGGGGAGAGTACACTCTAGTTTGGAGGATATTTTTGTAACTTCTGTTGTTGTTCAATCTTTTTAGTAAATATCCTTTTGTAAAAGCTAATTGATGCCAAATTATTAATTCATAGTAGAAGGAATATGCCAGGTGAGGGACTCAAAGACAATAGTATTAGACACTCTAAACCTTCAAAGCTACTCTTAGAATTCTCAGGGGAGAAGTAGACAGCTTGCTAGTGAGAATGGGGGTTTGAGAGAGCAAACCTAGTTGGATGACTTTGATGGATCTACCAGTCTTACTGGTCAAAGGAAAGTTCTTATCCCTATATACTCATTCACTTAAGTACAGGAAAGAGGAAACACAAGAACAGACACTTTTTGCTTCCCCAGACCCTCAGTTGGGGGAGATCACCATCTCCCCCTTCTGCCCAACAGCTGACAAGACTCTTCCTCCTTCAGAAGCCACCAGGAAAGAGGAAAACTCCAAAAAAGGGGGGCAGAAGTAGAGGGTGGTGGTGGTTGTTGTTGTTGATGCTTTGTTCTCTCTCTCTCTCTCTCTCTCTCTCTCTCTCTCTCTCTCTCTCTCTCTCTCGGTGAGGCAGTTGGGGTTAAGTGACTTGCCCAGAGTCACACAGCTAGTGTCAAGTGTCTGAGGTCGGATTTGAACTCGGGTCCCCCTGAATCCAAGGCTGGTACTTTATCCACTGCGCCACCTAGCTACCCCTCATCTTTTGTTCTCAAAGAGGACCAGTGACATCACTGGGGTGATGACATGTGCATGAATTGGATTTAAATGAGGAAGCTGTGCAAAGTCATCAGCCTTTCTCTGTCCCCCAGAGCATCAGAGTCCAGTGTCAAGACAAAAGTCAAAATGACTGGCAGGGGCTCAGGATACAGTGGGTGACCTTGGCCTTTTTAAACTAGGGTTTTTCCTAGGTCTTAGTTTGTCTGATGCCATGCCCATTCAATGATTAAGGGCTTGGTAAGAATCTAAACAAAAGTTGTCCTACTTTGCTATCACAAAAGAATCAGGGAGGTGAAGAACCTCTGACTTTCTGGCCAGAACAGAAAATGATTGCTATTTACTCTCGATCTGAGCCATCAAAACCCAAACAGTAAACCAGGGAGGCTTTGGCCAGGACCTTTGGCCATTTAAGGAAAGCTAGAGTGATTTGGGTTTAAAGGCATAGTCAAGTAGCTCTATTTTGAATCACAATGGGCTTTCTTAAGGCCTGGTTTTTCAGAGCTGTATTTCAAGAAATCATCAATGAAAGCTGTACAAAACGAAGAGTCAATTATCCCAGCTTCTGGGGGGGAAATGATCAAATAAATAGGAAGTTGCTTTTTTTTAATCTAGTCGCCAAACTCCAAGATATCTTACAAAATATAAGTGACCAAAAATTATATTCCTTTGGACAGAGTACCTACATGTAAGGGTATGACTCCCTACATAGACAGAAAGAGCCCATGTGATAAAGAAAGAAGAAGGAGGAGAAGAAGGAACAGCAGCATTGCCCAATTTGAACTGGGAGATTGGGTTGCCAGAGGGCAGCTACTACTATTCACGGACTGGTCTTCTTCTAGAATGAAGGATGAACAACAATGACATCACAAGGATGATGTCTTGACTTACACATGAATTAGATTCAAGTGAAGCAGAGCTGTACAAAGTCATAAGCCTTACTCTCTCCTCCAGAGTATTGGGGTCCAGTGGCAAGACAAAAGTCAGGAAAACTGGCAGTGACTTAAGATACTGTGGGAGGTGATTATTGATATGTGAATTCACTACTAGCTCTGTCATCAGCCCTTCTGACTTCAAAGTCAGTCAGAAAACTCTTTGTCAGCATATAACACTAGCCCTTTTGGTCACCCTTGGCCAGAAAAAAAAGTTCTCACCTGTTGGACCAAAACAAAATAGAGAATATCACACACTGAAGACTAGCCTAAAGCTGGCTAGCCCCTCATTACATGTGGGATGAGAGAGAATAAAAATCAAGAATGATTTCAAGGTTTCAAACTTAGGTGACTAAAAGGAAGGTGGTGCCCCCAGAAGAAATAGAGAATTTTGGAAGTGGGATGGGTTTGGTGGAAAAGTTCTGTTTTGAACATGTTGAGTGTGAGATACTTATGGGACATCCAGTCCAAAATGCACAATAGGTATTTGGTGTTGGAGTCCAGGAGACTAGGACAGGATATGTGAATATGTTGTTTTCCCCACCAAAGAATGTAACTTCCTTGAGGATTTTTGTTTTAGTCTCCATATCCACAAGTATCTAGCACAGTACCTGACAGATAGCAGGCACTTAAATGTTTAATGATTAAATGGTTTATTTATCTGCCTTATACACATTGATTTATATTCTTGTTGCCAGTTTTAGGCCTGTTTCTTCATCTGTAAATTAAGAGGATTGGACTAGATGATCTCTAAGGTTACTTCCTAAAGGCCCAAGAGGGTGTTAATCTACCATACTGTATTTGTATACGAGATAGCTTTAATATGTTATTTTAAAAGAGTAAATCCACTGGTCCTAGAATCCTACCTGCCTACTTCCATGCTCATGACCTCTATGAGCACTCCATTAGTAATGATTCTAGTGATGACATTGCCTTCTCCAAACATTGTCTTCCTTGAACTTCATGCTATAAATGACCTTTCATGAAACTAGAACATACAAATTTCCCATTTTAAAAAATGGGTCTTACTAGCTGTGTGACCCTGGGCAAGTCACTTAACCCCAATTGCCCCGCAAAAATAAATAAATAAATGTAGAATCTTTTTTAAAAAAATAAATAAATAAATAAACTAAAGAATTGGTCTTCCCTCATTCCCTTCCTAGCAATGATAAATTCTTTGCCCCACAATTTATAGCCAGAAGTTAAAATATGGAAAATCTATTCCATAAATATAGACCTTCACAAACCACCCAACATCTTGTGTAATGTTGGACTTTTATTGCCTATTTTACATCTTCTTGTGTTTAGGGAATTGTGTAAGAAATCTTACATGCAAAGACCAATTTTACAAATTAAAATTATTTAATTTTTCAAAAGAATATAATTAATTTGCAAGAAGCATTTGAAAAGCAAAATATATAAAAGACTGGGATAGAAACAGGCTCTTTAGTTTTGTCCTTTTTGACTGGATCGCTTTGGCAACTTCATCATTGTGGCTTGCTATGGCAGACAATTTTTGTCTTGGAGAAATAGGAGCTAAGACACAAATTTTCCAGGACAGCTTTTTAAATAATATCAAAACAGAACAGAACAAAAAACTCAATTCTGGCCTTTAGCAGGATATTTTCTGGGTTAATAGTTATTGTCATTTGTAAAAAGAGTCAAACTCAAGCATCCAAAATGCAGTAAGAACAGTCTCTAGCTTGTTTTTTCATCTCACGTGGCTTAGCTTAAGTAACTTGATATAGTCTTTCATAGGATCATAGTACCTGATTTGTTTGACATTGGTAAGGAATGTGGTCTGAATATGTTAATTTTTTCAGACAACTGAAGCTTAATCATTTAGGAACCAGAGCTTTTACATTTGAACCACTTTTAATGGAAATATCTCTTTAAAACATTTGCAATAAAATCATATAGGAAATCTCAAAAGTTTTAGTATAGGCATAAACTATTAAAGCATAATAGCCATTAGTGCTTAAATCTGTACTAAGACTTTTGGAAGATATTAAAATATAAATATAGTCATTTATGTATATTTAAACAACCATACTAGAACTTATACATGCAAATAAGGATTACTCTTCAAAGTCACTCTGTTGGTAAACTTTACCCTTGTTCTAGCATGCCTGTCTTTCATAGCCCTAAACCAAGGGTTCTTAACCTGGAGTCCATTAACCTTTTTTTTAATATTTTGATAACTTGACAAAATAATTGACTTCCTTGTAATCCTATGTATTTTATTTGATGCATTTAAGACCCTTATTCTAATGGTCCCTGGCACACAAAAAAAGGAACAGAATCTCTGCTCTAAACTTTTTTGGAAATTGCCTTTTGCATCAGTTTATGGGCCACGTAAGGAAATTAATTTTGTTATTTTATAGCAACACTACATTTTAAAATGATATTTATTACTGAACTTGACCACCTAGCTTATTTTCCAGTCTTATCTCTGAATGACTTAGCTGTTTGCAAAACTAAAATCTAACTTCAAGTATGAAAATTTACCACCATTGAGAATTGGGGTTTTTTTAAGTGCTGCAGTTTCTGATGGCCATTCCAAAAGGCTATCTCCCCAAATGTTTTGAGTAATGGCAGCATCATTTGAATGTGGGGTAACTGTTCTGGAGAATCATCATCATTTGAATATGCACATTCTTATGATTGTAGATTTTGAGCTAGAAGTGACCCTCAAACTTATCTTGTCCAACTCCCCCACTTTTCAAAAGAAGAAAGTCAAATTTGTATATTCTACACTTTCACTCTGAAGTGCAGGTAAAGATTACCCAGGGAAATCAGAAACCAATTATTGTGCTAAAAATGTTATATATACTACATGTCTGAGAAGTGAAAGAATGGCTATATAACTGTGCCATGAAATGAATACTGTGGGTTTTGTGAATTTGGGACTTATTTCTGTGTTCATATCTGTTCAAAGGGCATTAAGGTTGCTGGAAGTCTGAACACTGGATAAGTATATCAGTACTGCTATCCTATATTCATTTGTCTCCCTATTTGGGGAAAAGCCTAATGACAAATGTATGCCAAAGGAAAAGGTTATATATGATGTATAAATTCAAGTTCAGGCCATATTTTTTTATTAATGTTAATTCATAGTAAGATGGTGAAAGGGTAGCTAGCCCCTTACAGATTCTTCAGATGAGCCTTCATTTTATGAATAAGCCATTCAATTAAATAATTATTTATCAGGTGCCTACTGTTTTCAGTAAGATTGCCCCACTTCTTACTGCTCCCCAACTTTGCATTTCTATCTATTTCATGCTATCTATCTGAGAAAATGTTGGATCCTCCCAGTAGAATGTAAGCTCTTTAAGGGGAGCTGTTGTCTCACTTTTGTTTCCCCAATACTAGCAGAGTAGTCAATTAATCATCAATTGTGTTTGGTTTTTTGTTTGTTTTTTGTCCGTTTGTTTTGGGCTGAGCAGTGAGGGGTAAGTGACTTGCCCAGGGTCACACAGCTAAGAAGTGTCAAGTGTCTGAGGCTGGATTTGAACTCAGGTCCTCCTGAATCCAGGGCCAGTGCTTTATCCACTGCGCCACCTAGCTGGCCCACTTCTCATCAATTGTGAAGAAATGTTGCCATGAATCATTGTGCATTTGTCTCATGTTGTCACAAATAGGAACTAAATCTGTATCTTTCAATTTGGGATATCTTTCAGTATAAAAATGACTATAGGCTGAATAAAAGAGTTTATAATTCAGACCTAAAGGAACATGCAATGTGACTTAAAACTGGTAGATGAGACAGAAGGAATAAGAATAACTTATCAAACATTATGTGAGAACACTAACCATTGTGTTGTTTGAAATATTGAAGGGAAGCCTGTCCCTCTTCTTTGTTATTGGGGAACTTATCTGGGGTTTCCAATATATTACTGCTTATAAATTAGAGGCTATTGCACCAGTTTTTGGCTGCAAGCATTTATTATTAATTTGACCTTGTGTAAATCCAACATAGAATCCCAGGAAGGGGGAGGAGGGGACTGGGCAGAGCCAGCCCTGGGGTAAGGTAAGTATACAGGAGAGGCAGGGCAAGAAGAGAAAAGAGTGATCCTCCCCCCTTTTCCCAAGGATTTTATCCTCTCTCAGGTAGAGATGGGTCACTGCACATTGATCCAAGCTAATTCGTCAGTAACAGTCAAGTCCAGTGATTGACATGACTTAGGGTAAGATAACTTCCTTTAGGTAATCAGGAAGGTCAGTCTATTTTCTTTTGCATTTCTATTGACTCTAGTCTGGCTCTCAGAAACCAGCCAGAGTTCCTAAGAGGGAGAGAGTCTCTGGATCCCCCCAGAACCCATTATTAATAATTATTTTCTCACACCATCATATCCTGGACTCCAGGAACCCCTTGACATTGTAGCCCTTCTGTTCTGAGTTTTATTTTTTATATGGAAAAAATTTTTCAAAGAAAAGATATGCAAAGAAAAATATTTATTTCTCAAACTTTTTTTTTAGCCAGAATTAGACTAGGATCGTTTATTCCTATGCTAATATGGTCAGAATTAATTCAAAGGTACTTAGCAAATTTTTTCCTGGGTCGCTTCATGCAAAGTTGTAGAAGTAACATGAAAAAAAACAGTCGTTCCAGTCAAATGAACTGATACGATAGATTTCTAGGTTACTCTTGTGTATGTTGTGCTATAGCATCTAAAAATCACAGGATCATAGATTTAGAGCTAAAAGCTGCCTTAAAGGTTGTCCAGCCTTCTCATTTTACAGATGAAGAAATGAGAGGTCAAGTGACTAGTACACCGTCACTCAGAGAATAAGGAGCAGAGCTGGGATATGAATCTAAGTCCTTGGACTCCAGATCTAGCTCTCCTCTCAACTCTCTTCTACTGTCTCAGCAGAACCCTCACCTCCAAACTGGTGTTTACCTAACTTCCTTTGAAAATGCCATGGAAATTGGAACCAGATTGTAGAATGCATTCAAGAATCTATACTAAATGTATGAATTCAATAAATTCTTTTAAAGAAGTTAATTATTTGTTTTCTTCCTCTTTAGGTTTAACAGGAAAAATGTACACTCTTCATCCAATTAAAAATCAGCTCTTGGAGAATACTTCTTTGAACCTCATGGATTAGCTGGAATTTGGACTGTGAAGCCCTTGCTTAGAAGAGTTTTCAATTTTTGATCACTTGAACAGACTCTAGCAATGGCCAGCAAACGGAAATCCACCACCCCTTGCATGATACCAGTAAAAACTGTAGTTTTACAGGAAACAGAGGCAGACCCTGTTGAAGGTTTTAATGAAGGAACTCAGCAAGAGTTACCTCCTGAAACACCTACTGTTAATGATACAGTTAACAACAACAACAATAACAATGGAACACTATCTAATGGGCATCGAAGTACTTTTGATGGTGATTCTTACGTATGTAAATATTGTGATTTTGGGTCTCAAGACATGAATCAATTTATGGGGCATATGAACTCAGAACACACAGACTTTAATAAAGACCCCTCTTTTGTTTGTATTGAATGCAGTTTTATGGCAAAAACCTCTGAAGGGCTTTCACTCCACAATGCCAAATGTCATCCTGGTGAAATCACCTTCATTTGGAATGTGGCCAAACAGGACAATCATATAACTATAGAGCAAATCATCTCTGATAACACCAGCAGTCATGACCTTTCAGGGGAGTCCTATGAAGAAGGGATAGATGGGCAAGCTGAAATTATCATTACTAAAACTCCAATTATGAAGATAATGAAAGGGAAAGCTGAAGCCAAAAAAATTCACACGTTGAAGGAAAACTTGCCGAATCCATCTGTTGGAGAGAATTTACTAAGTCAGCCAACTGGGGAGAACTTAGTCAGTCAGTCAGCTGGTGAAACTGAGATGAAAGAGAGTGACCATTCTTTCACCAATGGATCTGTCCCAGTCAGCCAAGCAACCAGCAACCCTGTGAAAGCTTCACATGTTGCCAATGGCCCACTAATTGGGACTGTGCCTGTTTTGCCTGCTGGCATTGCTCAATTTTTATCTATTCAACAGCAACCCCAAGTGCATCCACAACACCATCACCACCAGCCACTTCCCACATCCAAGTCACTTCCTAAAGTGATGATTCCACTGAGCAGCATTCCAACATATAATGCAGCCATGGACTCAAATAGCTTCCTGAAAAACTCTTTCCATAAGTTCCCTTACCCAACCAAAGCTGAGCTTTGCTACTTGACTGTTGTGACCAAGTACCCTGAAGAACAACTAAAAATTTGGTTTACTGCCCAAAGATTGAAGCAAGGTATCAGTTGGTCCCCTGAGGAGATAGAAGATGCACGGAAAAAGATGTTTAACACAGTTATCCAGTCAGTACCTCAGCCTACAATCACAGTTTTAAATACACCTTTGGTTGCCAATGCTGGCAATGTCCAACATCTCATCCAGGCTGCCTTACCTGGTCATGTTGTTACAGGGCAACCAGAAGGTACAGGCGGATTGCTGGTTACTCAGCCAATAATGGCCAATGGGCTACAGGGAACAAGTTCCTCTCTCACCTTAGCAGTTACCTCTGTTCCCAAGCAGCCAGCTGTTGCACCGCATAACACTGTTTGCTCAAATACTGCATCCACCGTAAAGGTGGTAAATGCTGCTCAGTCTCTGCTCACTGCATGCCCAACTATAACATCCCAAGCTTTCATAGATAATAGCATCTACAAAAATAAAAAATCTCATGAACAGCTATCAGCTCTGAAAGGTAGCTTTTGTAGGAATCAGTTCCCTGGACAAGGTGAAGTAGAGCACTTGACCAAAATTACAGGCCTTACTACAAGGGAGGTTCGAAAATGGTTCAGTGATAGAAGATACCATTGCAGAAATTTGAAAGGTACTCGAGGCATGTTACCTGGAGATAATAGCTCTATGATTATGGATGCCACACCTGATGTTACTTTTACTCTGTCACCCAAAGCACCTGACCTAGCCTGTGTAACAACAGCAACAACACCAGGGGTTCATCACTCAGCCAAACGGCAATCCTGGCATCAGACACCAGATTTCACCCCAACAAAATATAAGGAGAGAGCTCCAGAACAGCTCAGAGCCTTGGAGAGCAGTTTTGCACAAAATCCTCTTCCCCTTGAGGAAGAAGTAGACCGACTGAGAAGTGAAACCAAAATGACAAGAAGAGAAATTGATAGCTGGTTTTCAGAGCGACGAAAAAAAAAGTCTGCGGAAGAGAACAAAAAATCAGAAGAAGCAGCTTCTCAAGAGGAGGAAGAGGCTGAAGAAGATTGTGGTGAAGAGGATCCTGCTGATGAGTGGAAGGTTTCAAATGAGAACGGCTCTTCAGAGGCTCTAGGTGGTGACCGTCCTCGAGTGGAACGGAAGGTTAGTCCCATCAAAATCAATCTCAAGAATCTGCGAGTAACAGAGGCAAATGGCAGAAATGAATCACTAGGACTGAGTGCCAATGACCATGAGGAAGAGCAGGGTTTGAGCAAATCCCTGGAACAACTGAAGAACAAAGTGAATTATAAAAAGACTGCCCAGCAAAGGCATTTGCTCAGGCAGCTGTTTGTCCAAACCCAGTGGCCAACAAATCAGGAATATGATGGTCTCGTCTCCCAATCTGGCCTGCCCAGGGCCGAGGTCGTTCGCTGGTTTGGAGACAGCAGATATGCACTTAAAAATGGACAGTTGAAGTGGTATGAGGACTATCAGCATGGTAATTTTCCCCCAGGTCTATTGGCCATCAGTCCAAGCAATAGAGAGCTTCTTCAGGATTATTATAAAACACACAAGACACTATATGAAGATGATCTTCAGAGCCTGTGTGACAAAACTCAGATGAGCTCACAACAGGTTAAGCTGTGGTTTGCTGAAAAAATGGGTGAGGAAACCCGAGCTGTATCTGACACTTGCAGTGAGGACCAGGATTCTAGCACTGGGGAACTAGCAGGAAATCACAAAGGTACATGTGATGCCTACTCAGAAGTGTCTGAGAACAGTGAGTCCTGGGAGCCCAGCGGCCAGGAGATCAGTTCAGAGCCTTTTGACACACTGAGCCCTCAGGCTGGAATCCAGCTAGGTAAGGAATCATAGAATGGAGCATAAGCTTACCAAACTTCTAGATAACTCTTCTCAACTATTGTGGTCTGGTCATCAATACTAGGATGTTGTTGCTTTTAAGGCTTCTGGGCAGGATTTACAACCTGTTCCATGGGACATCTGGTGGCACAGTGAGAAAGAGACAGAAATCATGAGGAGGACGAGTTAACGTAATACTACAAGATTGAGAGCCACCCCCTTTATAGTGTCACAGGGGAAATAGATGGTGGAGGTCCTTAGATATTCCTCTTTATTTTATTTTCACTCTTTGCCTCTTTGTAATTTATTTAAAGTTTTGAGTTCCAAATTCTATCCCTCTCTCATTCCCTCCCTCCGTCCCTCCCCTCCCCCATCCCCAAGGTCGAAAGCAATCAGTATAGGTTATGCATGTGCAAATATTTAAAACATTATCATATTAGTCATTTTACATAAAAAGATTCAAGTAAAAAAAAGAGCACAAAATAGCACGCTTCAGTCTGTGTTCAGTCAATATCAGTTCTTTCTCTGGAGGTGGATAGTATGCTTCATCATTAGTCCTTTGGGATTATCTTGGATCATTGTATTGCTGAGAGATGTTAAGTCATTCACAATTGCTTATAGAGCTATGATGCTGTCACTGTGCACAATGTTCTCCTAGTTCTGATCACTTCACTATACATCAGCTCATATGAGTCTTGTCTTTAAAGACCTGGAAAGTTTTTCTGAAATCATCCTGCTTGTCATTTCTTATAGCACAATAATATTCCATTACAATCATATACCACTGCTTGTTCACTCATTCCCCAATTGATGGACATTCCTTTGTTTTCCAATTCTTAGCCACCACAAAGAGTTGCTATAAATATTTTTGTACAATTTTTTTCCTTTTCTTTTTCACATTTACTATAGTTAACTGTTTCCCTCCATCCAATTCCCTTTCCCATGATATTTACTCTATTATCTATCTTCTTCCACCCTATCCCTCCTCAAAAGGGATTTGCTTCTGACTGCCCCCTCCCCCAATCTGCCCTCCCTTCTTTTACCCCTACCTCCTTATCCCTTTCCCCTCCTACTTTCCTGCAGGGTTAGATAGATTACTCCAACCAATTGAGTGTGTATGTTATTCCCTCCTAGAGTCAACTCTGATGAGATTAAGGCCTTTGAGCCTATTCTAATGATTGTAAGGTTCATTCACTGTCCTATTCCTCCCCCATCTCTCTGCCTACTCCATAAGCCCTTTCCTATTTCTTTCATGTGGGATTTCACCCCATTCTACTTCTCCCCTTCCCCCTCCCCCAGTGCATTCCTCTCACCCCTCAATTTTACCCTAAAGATATCATCATGGAGCAGCTAGGTGACACAATGGACAGAGCACCCACCCTGGACCCAGGAGGACCCAAGCCCAAATCCAGTCTCAGACATAAGACACTCGCCCACTACTCATCCCCAGGCATGTCACCCAACTCCAACCACCCCACAACAAAAAGATAAACAAAAAGTAAATACTTTACAGATATCATCCCTTCATAATCAATTCCTACTTGTGCCCTCTGTCTAAATTTATTTCTGTCATCTGCCCTAATACTGAGAAAGTTCTTATGAGTTAGACGTATCATCTTCCCATGTATGAATGTAAACAGTTTAACCTTTTAACATCCCTCTTAATTTATTTTTCCTGTTTACTTTTTTATGCTTCTCTAGGGTCTTGTATTTGAAAGTCAAAATTTCTATTCAGTTCAGGTCTTTTCATCACGAATACTTGAGAGTCCTCTTTTTCATTGAAGTCCCATTTTTCCCCCTGAAAGATTATACCCAGTTTTGCTGGATAGGTGATTCTTGGTTGTAATCTTAATTCCTTTGCCCTCTGGAATATATTCCATGCCCTCTGATCCTTTAATGTAAAGCTGCTAGATCTTGTGCTATCCTGGTTGTGGCTCCATAGTACTTGAATTGTTTCTTTTTGGCTGCTTGCAATATTTTCTTCTTTACCTGGGAGCTCTGGAATTTGGCTATAATATTCATTTTGGGATCTCTTTCAGGAGGTGATCAGTGGATTCTTTCAGTCTCTATCTTACCTTCTGCTTCTAGAATATCAGGGGCAGTTTTCTCTGGCAGTTTCCTGGAAGATGATGTCTAAGCTCTTTCCTTGATCATGGTTTTCAGATAGTCCAATAATTTTCAGATTATCTCTCTTGGATCTATTTTCCAGGTCAGCTGTTTTTCCAAGGAGATATTTCACATTGCCCTCTACTTTTTTTATTCATTTGGATTTGTTTTATTGTGTCTTGATTTTTCATAAAGTCATTAGCTTCTATTTTCTCAATCCTAATTTTTAAGCAGTGATTTTCTTCAGAGAGCTTTTGTACCTTCTTTTCCATTTGTCCAATTTGGCTTTTCAAGCTGTTGACTTTTTTTTTCATGACCCTCTTGCATCACTCTCATTTCTCTTTCCATTTTTTCCTCTACCTCTCTTACTTTATCTTCAAAGTCCTTTTTGAGAGCCTCTATGGCCTGAGATCAATTCATATTTTTCATGGAAGCTTTGGATTTAGGAGCCCTGACATTACTATCCTTTTTTTGAAGGTGCACCTCAATCTTCCTTGTCACTAAATAAACTTTCTATGGTCTTCACCTTTCTCTGCTCATTTTGCCTATCTTTTACTTGACTTTTAACTCCTTAAAGTGGGACACTGTTTCCAGGCTGCACTGTCCCAAGCTTCAGGGGGTCCCAGGTGGTATGATTTAAGGAAGGACAGGTTCTTCACTCCCCTGGCCTATTCCCTGGTCCCTAGATAACCCCAGACTAACTTGCTAATTAACCAGAGAGGAAAAGTTTGTGTGCTGTGGTTGTTAGCTCCGATAGGCCTGCACCCTTCCCCAACCTGGGCCACTGCCACTTACTGGTTCTCAGCATGGGTGAAAAACCCAAGTTCCACCTTAGCACCAGCAAAGACCCCTGAAATCTCTCCCTGGCCAACCACTTAGCCCTCTCACCAGACCATGAGCTTAGTTCTAGACAACACTGGCGCTGCAGCTGATTCAGAGGCTCTGGGGGTCTCTTTCTCTGGCGAGGCCTGCCTGGGACTAAATCTGTGTCAGCATGACTGTGGGGTTGGGTTCCACTCCTGCCCTTCACAGCAGCCCCCTCCTGCAGACCTTCTAAGCCATCTTTGGCTGGAAAATTATCTCAGCCATTCTTTTGCAGGTTTTGCTGCTCCAAGAATTGTCCTATGTCATTATTTGAAGGTTTTTTGGGAGTGATTGTGTTGTGAGTTCCGAGAGCTTACTGCCTTTCCTCTGCCATCTTGACTCTGCCCCGGAAATCTCCAGTTTTCCTCTTTAAAGAATTACACCTGTCATACACAATATGATTAGAATAAAATAGCCTTTTATTGGGACGCTTAGAGAAAGTGACCAAGGGGGAAGTCAAAGACTTCACCCCAAGGGAAGAGGAGGTGGCTTATAGATATGATTCTCTGAGATAGCTTTTCTCCTCCACCCAGAGGGAGGCCACGGGGCAGCTGGGTGGTGCTGTGAATAAAGCACCAGCCCTGGATTCAGGAGGACCTAAGTTCAAATCTGGCCTCAGACACTTGACACTTACTAGCTGTGTGACCCTGGGCAAGTCACTTAACCCTCATTGCCCTGCCCCCCCCTCAGAGGGAGGCCAAAGTCTTTATATAAAGAGGACAGATGGGGGAGGGAATGGATGGGGTGACCCCTGACTATGGAAAGTTCCCTTTGGGGTTGGGAAATCTTGAATGAGGTGGTGGTCCTGACTTCTGAAGTTATCCCTGTCCCCTGGTGCAGATCATTAATTCTATTGAGAAGTTTGGTAGAAGCCTAGTAAAATTTTGAGATTAGCTGTGAATTTGTTATCTGTGTTTTCTCTCTATGTACCATTACCACATGGATAATTTTGTGTTGCATATTTTCCTCCTGCTATTGATCTTAATGCTATGTTCTCTCAAAAATTCAATCAGAGAACATTTGTTAAATGCCTTTCACATGCAATGCGCCTAGTGTGCTAGGAAAATGACAGAGACAGAGAACAACATACTTTCATTTGGAGGAATCAGAGAAAGCTTCAAGTAAGAAATGGCCCCTGAGCTGAAAAGAAAGATTAGGATTTTAAGTGCCTTCTAAGAAGACAAGGCAATGAGAGATTGCCTTCCAGGTGTGGGGAATGCATGTTCTTGGAAGAAGGAAATAATGTGCCAAAACCTCAGAGTAGCATGGGCTTTTACCAACCAAAATTATTTTTTCTTCATAGGTAAGAGTTGATAATATGAAGTTGTGATATTTGGCCTTATTTTTAGGCTTGGATTTACAAGGCAAGCCATATGTAGAGGTTGACTATTTCTTCCTATACCAAGGGATCTTTAACCTTGAACTTGGTTTTTAAAAATATTATTGTAACTATATTTTAATATAATTTGTTTCTTTTGAAATCTTTTGTATTTATTTTATGCATTTATAGGTATTATTCTGAGGAGGGAGACATGGGCTTTTAACAAAATGCCAAAACAGACCTTGCAATACAAAACATAAAAAAACCCAAAAAAACCTGTCTTAGATAAACTGTGAGTATCGGTAGGGAGGGAGGGAACAAAGGAAGGAAGAAAGGGAGGGAGGGAGGATTGTAGAGATGGATTTAATTGATCAAATTGATTGTGAGACATCCCAAAAGAATTACAAGTCTCATTGACTCCGTTTCCCAAGTTTTATTAAAATACTTGAGGCCACAGGGAGACACCAAGGAGATAAGTGTCTCAATTTGGGAGATGGAAATGGTTATATTTATAGGGAGAAAAAGTAGGTTATCTCCTCATTATCCTGATATTCTCCTTAAGGCGGTACATGGGAGGTTATATCCTAATTTGGACTTCCTGAGGTCCTAAGACAACCCTCAAAGCGGGTACCTTTTTAATTGGAGGTGTGTTTTGGGGGTTTACACATCATAAGATGAACCTAAGGATACATTTGGCCTTTTCTGCACATGTTCCTAAAGACATGCTTAAACTTGTCAGACCCAGAAGGTCTCTGTGTTTTTGATATCTCTTAAGATCTGGTTTCTAGGTGTCCTGTCATCTAGGAATATTAATGGCTATTAATGGTTAATGGTCCCTAGTTACAGTCTGTTGATGGTGAGGGTTGATAGGGATAAACCTTTTTGGTTACTGTAAGAACACAAACCTTAGTTTCTCTGTTAACCCTTTTAGGTACTATTAATAAGGACTCAAGCCTCAGGTGATCTGTTAACCCCTTTTTGCTTCCTCCATGAGAAGGAAGGAAAGAAGGAAGGAAGATGATAACAATTCCACTTTACAAGTTTATATACCTCTTCCCTCTCACTCAATTTAGCTAACTTTGCTATGTGATCTTATTTGGTTTTCTTTGCCTGGGAATAAGAGAAAACCAACTTGATTCAACTGCAATTATTCTTAAAGTCTGAAACCTTTGTATTCTTTGTTCTTTCAGACAATGAAATGGCCCTAGATCCTTGGTTACCCAACAAGCATTCATTAAGCATCAGCACTGTTCCAGGAACTAGGCTAGCTGCTGGGAATACAGACAAAAATTAATCCACTTCTGAGCTTAAGGTGCTCCCATTCTTTGTACTTTAAGTGATCTTCTTTGAGGACCCTGGCGGTGCTGGTGCTGCTAGTTAGTACTTCTGTCTCTTTCAACAATTTATCTCTTGGAGAGAGAGCTATATTTTTAATCTTTGGGAAGTCTGTAAATCACTCACATCTACTATTAATTCAGCATGTACCTTCTTATCCAGAAAACAGAAAAGATTGACTTGACTGCTCTCACTCCCCAGGAAATCTTGGTTTTCTTTTATCGAATCAAGAAAGTTTCCTTAACAATACTCCCTGTTCCCATTTGATAAACTCAGCTTTGTCATAACTTGTTTTACATAGAATATAAGATCATCCTTTAGGTGTAAGTAGAGAAGAAAGTACAGTAGAAAGATCAGTGGCTTTAGAGTCAGAGGAGTCAAGGTTCAAATTGCACCTCTGATGTTTACTACTTGTGTGACTTTGGGCAATTTATTTAACTTCTCAGGAGGGCAGCAGGCACTGTAGTGCACAAACTACAGGGCCTGGAGTCAGGGAGACTCGTCTTTCTGAGTTCAAATCTGGCCTCAGACACTCACTAGTTGTGTGAACCTGGATAAGTCACTTAACTTTGTTTGTCTCAGCTTCCTCGTCTGTATAATGAGCTGGAGATGGAAATGGCAAACCACTCCAGTACCCTTGCCAAGAAAACCCCAAATGAGGTCATGAAGAGAAGGACACAACTGAAAAATGACTGAACAAACACAACTCCTCTGGGACTTAGAGTTCTCATCTATAAAATGAAGGGGTTGGATTAGGTGACCTATAAGGTCATTTCTAGCTCTAAGTCTATATAATCCTATGAATAATAGCTAACAATTATATAGGTTTTAAAGTTTGCAAAACACTTTACATATATTATCTCATTTAATCTTCACAAAGACCCTATGAGGTACATGCTATTTTTAATCTCTATTTTATGGGGATAAATAAGGAAACTGAGGTGGAGAAAGATTAATTGACTTGATCAGGGTCAAAGAACAAGTAAATATCATAGGAGGAATTCAAACCCAGGTCTTGCTGATTCTTCTGTGTATCATTTCACTAGACTTGATGGCCTATGAGCCTATCAATTACCCAAAGGCTTTTTTTTCCCCATGATCTGCTTAAGTCTTAAAATGGATCAAATGGCTTCCACCCTTTTTCTTTTTTTAAGTAAATATTTTATTGGTGCTTTTTTCCTTTCTTACATCACTGGCATTTCCCAATGGCTGCTGCTTTGACAGAACCCTTCCTTGTGACAAACAAGTCACTTCTGGGTCACTTGACACAAATGGCAAACTAGACATTTTCTCCAGTCTTGACAAGTCTTTGTCCAAAATAAGAACTGTAGACAAGAGATAAAGGAATTTCAGTTCCCACTAAGCTCAAGAACCCTAATGAGGTAAAAACTCAGTGAAAGTTAAGCCTTCACTCCCGATGTGCTTACTCAGCACTTACTGTTCCTTCCTCTCTGCCACCCCCCTCCCCCCAACAGTAGCACTATCTGACTCATGGACTTGCAACAGATCTCAACCTTTGCCTGCTTCTTCCCACTGCCTAGGAAAACCAAAGAGCAGTTTACTCTGGGAGGAACAGCAAGGAGGCAAAGTTGAATTCAGCAAGAGAACAGGAACAGAATGAAATAGGGCAGGACATGTGTGTGTGGCTGTGTAGTATTCTACTAACCCTGAGGGGAAGAGTCCAGCATCCATCTGGGGCCAGTTCTGTCCCCCTCAGAAGTCACTTGGGGCAGAGACTGAGGCTTGTGAAGTGTCCAAGTAGGAGGAAGCTGAGCCAGCCTTTAGATCAGCCTCTAGGGAAACCTGCATCAAAGGGAAGGAGTCAGAAAGTGATCCATAGGGGAATATAAAGAAAGAAGATTGGAATTACCAAAAATCTCAAGAGGAGGAAAACTCAATTACAGACTTTGAGCATAAGCAGGTAAACCCACAGAAAAGATATCAATAATGGAAGGGAATAGTGTCTCCAGATCACCTAAAAGAGTCCAGATATCTATGAATAAATATTGCAAGGGAAAGAAAAAGTAATCAATACATGATAAGGCAGAGGACCCTGTAGATTCCTAGGAGAGCATGAAACCACAACAGGATGTTCCTAAATGATTTAAAAAAGAAATAAAAATTGTGAAAGCACAATGCAGAGTCTGCAGAGCAGAAATAATTGATTGAATAGAAAAACTTGCCATGGTGGTAAGTCCCACCATAGAAACAAAAGAAAATGACTGAGTAGGAATGCAAATACACTAAAGTAAAACACAATCTGGAAGAAAAGAAATAAAACCATTGTTAAAAAAATATGACCTCCATGATATCATAATATTCCATATCATTCAAATACAAGTTGTTCAGCTTTCCCCAATTAATGAGCACCCACTTTACTTCCAGTTTGTTGCTACCATGGAAAGTACCATTATAAATATTTTTCTATAAATGGGGGAATTTCTGTCATTTTTCTCTGAATGTTTTAAGAGCATATGAATAAAAAGAACAAATACATTTTATTTTGCAGTGATTGTTTCACATAGTTTTTTTAATTATCCACAATTTTCAGTGGCAAATTATTAAACCAATGTTGCATTATTATGTATAGCACGAAAAGTGAACCTGTGTATTATTGGGACTCTTAGCTACAATTACATAATTATTAGCATTAGGAAGATTGCGAATAATCCCTGTGAACACTTTGCTTTTCCTAGTCAAAGTAGCATGCGTTTGTATGGCCTAAACATAATATTAATACCTGAATCATAGTCTTTTCACAAACTGTTGCTGCAGAGTAAACGATAAACAATATAAGTGTAAGAATGCAACCTTCCTAATGCTCTTAGTCACAGTAAATGCATTCCATCTTCCTATTATAGCTTGCGTTTTTGCTGTCTTTCCTTTGTGGAGTGAGTAAATGATGCTCAACAACTTTTCTAGATAGACAACCTTTTATGTAAACCTTTGATGTGGTAATAGTGAGTGTGCTTAACTGTGGTACTAATGCTGCCCCTGAATCAACATGAAAGGAATTAGTGTTAAATGATTCATTTTTTTAAAAACCTCAAGTGTAAAAACTGAAAACATGGCAGGAGGCCTTTTCTCCTTTCATCTGACAGGTTTGTTCTAAAATATTCTGAGTTCCCCATGCAACTTCAAGTCCAACTTGATCTTGGAAAAAGGTGACCTTTAAGGTCCTTTAAAGTTCAATTTTTTCTATAATTTCCTGATTGCAAGTATGAATGTTTCAGCTTTCAAGACATGAGAAAAAGAAAAGCATGTTTATTATTGAGTCTAAACTGGAAGTGTATTACCTGTGTTTGTATTGCAAGCTTTGATGTCTTCACAGCATTTACCATCTGGGAAGCAGTGTGGTATACTGGAAAGAGCACTGGCTTTGGTTCAGATCACACTGTTGCCCCTTATTGCCTGTGTGACCTTGGGCAACTGACTTAACCTCTGTGGATTTTCCTTTCTTTGTTTGCCAAATGAAGAGGTTGACCTCTGAGATCCTTTACAGGTATAGATCTATGACCTAGAGATCTGTGCCCAGTCCCTTTTTATTTATTTTTTTGCGGGGCAATGGGGGTTAAGTGACTTGCCCAGGGTCACACAGCTAGTAAGTGTCAAGTGTCCAAGGCCTGATTTGAACTCAGGTCCTCCTGAATCCAGGGCCGGTGCTTTATGCCTAGTCCTTTTGATTCTACTGTAAGCAAAAAAGTACAGTGGGATGACAAAGGATATGTGGCATTTCATGGGGGAGAGGAAGCAGAGGTGCTGCACTTTAATGGCTCAAGTTTTTTTGGTCACAGACCCCAAATGACTGCCATAGGCCAGGGTAGATAAGATAGAAAGAATGTTACTGATTGTCATTAATCACCATAAGCTGTTAAAAGGTGAGTTTTGGGAAGGCTTTTTCAGTCAAGGTCAGCAAAGAAAATATCAAGCTCTGTGTTGTTTTAAAGGCACCTGTTTATTTCACATTCAGGGCTGAAAATTGCAAAACAAAGATCAAGGCTGCAGTAAAAATCTGAGTAGAAGAATAGATTGCCTGCTTAGCTCAGAGGTGTTTGGAAGGGCCTGAGGGCAGCCATGTAAGACAGTGAATAGAGGAGGGCACAACATGACCTCTGGGTCACGGTACCTAGTCCAGGTGCCTGTGGCTGTCAGGCCAGAGGAAGCTTCTGTAGCAGTGTTCTGGCTGCCATGTTGGATTTAGCAGCTCTTCTCCCTCAGTCTGCAGTTGAGCTGAACCTGAGAGTGGATGATACGTAGCTTTAAGTAAGCCTTCAAATAGCTCTTACCTTGAGAATGTGAAATTACATTGAAGATGTTCAGACTTTCACATGTACATGTTTAAGGCATACCCTAATATAGATCTTACGGGTATTTTTTTTTCTTTTTTCAGAAGCAGATTGAACTTAAACCGACTGCTATGAAGGATCTGCCAAATGTGGGAAGATGTCAAATCGAATGGGCCGGATCTGAACCTCTGCTGCAGGGGCCAGTTACAGTGCCTGCTGCTGTGAGACTTTTAGCCAAGCACACTGGGGAGAGGCTGTTGGGGAACTCACTGGTCAGCCCAGAGCTCTTCACAGCCAATTTAGGATATGCTAAGCTGGGGAGAGCAGGGTTCGTGTCAGATTCTTCCTCCTGCAATATAGGACCTCTTCTTTGCCTTCCAGTGGATACAATATTCAGATTTCTTATTCATGTACAACAGAACCAACTTTTTAACATATACATCCGCCTATACACATTTAATAAAACATCAGATTATAAACATGTTCATTACATAGAAACTTCTGATTAGCAAAGCAGTGCATTTCCTTTTTCTCTCTCTGTTTAGTGTCTGTTCTCTGAAGGTTGATATCACTACATATACTCCTCTTAAAGTTTTTTATCAGGCTGCAGTGCATTGAATCTAGAGAGCAAGTCATCAGTACACTTACGACTTTATCTGGAATCCTTTCTATGGACCCCTTTCTGAAAATAATTCTGCTTTGTTAAGCAGTCTCTGACCAGCAAGGGTATAAGCAACACTTTTCTTGTCTAAAGTGACAGTTGAATAATAGCCATTTTTCCCCAGGTTAAAAAAACAAACAACTTTTTGGCTACTTGGTTAGTTTCCTTTTCATGAAAAATTCTAGATCAGTTATCAACTATTTTTCCATTATTGGGTTAAATGAAGAATTTGTTGATCTTGAGCCTGGTATATGTATTCAAATGCCTACTTCTTAAAGCCAGAAATGTTCCAGTATTAGATAAAAAGAGATAAAATCCGTTTAAAAAAAAAAAAAAAGGAAAGGAAAGGAAAGGAAAAAAAAAAAAAGCACAAAGCCACTATGTTCAGTACCTTTCACCTGAGGATTTCAAAGCACTTTATAAATGTTGATCTCTAAATCCTCATACAAACGGGAAGGATAAGATGTGGCAAACATAATTACCACTTTACCAGTAAGGAAGCTGAGAATGAGATTAATTGACTTAGTTATTTGAGATGGGAATAGCCCTCAATTTAAAGTCAGTGGTATAAGGCTTCCCCAAAAAATGGCAAAGCTTTTTTAGTCCTCTCTCCCAGTAAATGCACAAGATTTAAAGATTAAGGATGAAAATCATTAAGTATTTATTAATTTTGAAAACGTTCCCCTCAATTTGTAACCAAATGTGGTTTATTTAACTTTAATCTCTAACTTGTCATTTTTGCTTACCTGGAAAAGTTGGTATTTTTGGAAAATCAGGTAAAATGATACCTTTTGAAATATGAAATAATTGTCTGAATGTACCGTCCACTTTACAAAGATCCTCTCATATAAGTATCAACTTCGATGGAATAAATGGCAAGACTTGTGATCTCATTTCTCATATATCTCCCAGTACAAGAATCTTAGACAATTTTCAAGACTAACCTGTCCATGCTGATTAGGGGTAACTGAGCAATGTACACAGTTATTTCCAGAGAATCTCATAGAATGTCAGAATTAGAAGGCACCTCAGAAATCATTTAGTTCCCTTATTTTCCAGATAAGGAAATTGAAGCCCCAAGAGTTTAATTTGTCAAAAGTCACACAGCTAGCACAATGGGTCCTTGAGTCAAATTCTCTGATGCCAAGTCTAGCGGTCACTACTGCAGTCACTGTTCCATTTCCTTTGTCTTGACTTCAGATAGGCAATGATTGCTAGCTCTTTAGGGTAGAGTTAGGGAGAGCAGGTGACAGGGCTCAAGGGTATAGATTAAACTGGGACACAGAAATTCCTGAAAGATTAATGTCTTGGCCCTATGATGTGTGCTCAACTGAAGACAAGCAAGTAGAAGTTTAAAGAAAATTATGTTGGAAATTGGGTGGTATAAACTGTGGCTAACTAGCAGAAATCAAGCATTCCCTCCCCTCAACCCTCACTATCCCAAGTAAGTACTTTGAGGGCACACATAGCAAGCCACATGGTTGAATTCGCCTATAGTGGATAAAGGTGCCTTTTCTGGGGGTATGGGACATTGTATTCTGTGGTCTGAGAGAACCCTTTCTTTTGAAATCAAGGCCTTCATACTGTTTCTTCCAGAGCCTAACCCCTCTAGTTGAGAAAATGGCCTGGGAATTTTACCAAGACTTGCATTCTGTCATTATACACTCCATGTTGGACATGATATTGGTTGATTGTGTTGGCTACTATGTCAAAAGCATGAATTTGTAAGTGATAGCTTCCTCCAGAGAACAAATACATGATTTTTCCCCTCTAGTGTTTATATACAGGCAGGTTAATTTATATATGCACATTTACAGTACAAATACTTATTTGCTATTACCTTGTAAAATGTACATGATATGTGCATTTTAGTAAGTGAATACCATAGATATTAAGGAAAAAACAGCTCATGCATTGGAAATGAATGTCTTGGTATTTATTTGTACACTGAACATGACTGGGGGAGAAGCAAAGAGAAGGCCAATCTCAAAGTATCCTACTCGAGAATCACACTTCCAAAGTGACAGCTCTTGAAACACAATCACTCCCATAGTTTCTTCATGTATTAACTACAGAGTTTTACTGGAGAATGTTTTCTTGGTTCTTTTACTAGAGGTCATATTAAATGTATAATCCAAACACTGTAATGGAAAAAAAAAGCAATAGAAAATTACAGTGTTGGAGCATATTCAGGCAGAGTTCACAGAATAAACTGTGGACGTGAAAATTGGCCACTATACATAATGTAGGTCCACTTGCAGAAACAGCAGTTTAGTGGAAGACAGGATCTTTCTAATATTGTGAACTTTTTTCATATACATTAGCCCTCTCAAATGGCTATGACCTAATGGTTGCATGCTCAGCACTGAGAACCAGGGAGGAAGACTGAAAGGGAAATTCCAGGGATGCAGAAAAGACCCACGTTCTTCTCATGTCCTTGTATCTGAGTATATTTAAATATAATTTGATATTTGTTCTTGCAGAGAATTTTACAGAAGCAAGTAATGAAGGAAGTAGTTTGAGCTCAGATCCATGTATTTAAAATGGAATAAAATAAAAATATTAAATGTGTGGATGTCAGGCCCAGTGCTTTGGGTGCAAACCTCAGGAGAAACCAAAACCAAGTAGAAAAATTGGAAGAAAAAAAAAGTGAACATCTGGGTTTAATGGTCCTGCCAGCAACCATTGTGATATTCTAGGGCACATTGCCACAATTTTGTACGTAGCCAAAGTGTTGTGTTGCCTTCTAAGACAGTCTTTTGAATTGGGAGTAGGAGGAGAACTGGGAGTTGAGTTGGTCGGTATTGAGGAAAAAAGAATGTTTTATAAATTGACTAACTTTTCACTTCCTCTTCCCAGTATGCACTTGGACTTTGGAGAGTAGTAAGACTATGTACATTTATGTTTATTACCTTTTTTAAATGTTTAATTTTTTTATATGAAGATGTAGATCCAATTTTTATAGATGAAATCAGATCTGTTATGTTGAAGGAAATATGGAATAATGTGGTATGCTTTTCATATTTTTGATTACTTGTTTGAAGTTTTGATTGTAGAAAAGATCTGTGCTTTAAGAGTTCTCATTTTTAAATAGGTTTTTTAAAAATAGATTACTGAAGTCTGATCTCTTAGCACTTTGACTTTTTTTGTTAGTTGAATGCACTAATAGGTAGACTGCTTCTTTGAGTGCTGCCTCATTTCTAATACTTGATCCCCTAATTCATATACTTAGGCTCTGGTCCTGATTTATTCGTGATCTTTATTATTTGCACTGTTTGCTGAGGACAAAAGTTAGCTTATGGTATTAGAGGGGATCTTTCCTTGGTTTCAAGCATGTAGGCAGTTATTCCTACTCCCCTCTTGCCTGGGATTCTGTCATAGAAATTCAGCACATTTCTCCAGGCTGGCATCCTGGCAAGTGGTAGGCTCACTCATCGAGTGAGCAGATGGTTGCTAGCATTCCTCCTCCACTCTCCTCCAGCTTCTTAGACATGGCTCCTATTAGCTTTCTCCTCTGGGTGTCAGAATATAACCTTTTGTTATGTATGTGAATATCCTCCTTTCCTCACACATGTCCGGGACCCTATCGGCTATCATCTTTCTTCCCTCTTAATGGACCAAGAGTTTGGTTGGGGTTAGCAGACAGTATTTTATTGTCAACTCAGGCAGTCAATCCCCAAGGAATAGAAAAGAACTTAAAGAATGTTTTTATAAAGTGCTGCAAAACCCTTGACTGTACAAAAGCTGTGTTGTGAGCCAGTTGTGAGACTTCCTTAATGTATGCTTATTGAGTCCAAATTTTACTGTATGGTTGTTTTAAGTTCTGCCTGTACCATACAGAGCCTAGGATCATGTCCCTCAAATGGATGTGTGTACTGCAAATGGCTAATTAGATTTCTGTAATGCACTTGTCATGCCAGCTTATGATTTGCCCAAGCAGAAATGCAAATAATAATAAGCATTTACATGTCATTCATAATAGAAAAGAAAAAATAGTCCATCTGGGGAGACTTTCATTAAACACACTATTTTTCAAGAAACTGAAGAGAGGTGGTACCAGCCAGACTTTCATCTCTTTCACTCAAATAGCCTCCCTTCTACAGACCTCTGTTACTTTTCCAGACTGTGGTAACAAGGATAACTGGAAGCCCAGCCTCCTTTTTATTCCTCTTGAATACAGAGAACCCATTAGGAGCTTTTTAAAATTTGATAAATGAACACAAACCCAAATAAATAATATGGAGCATTTATAATATTCAGATGTGGCTGAGGACACCTGTCTATAGAAAGCTTCACTTTACTTTCAGAGAGTACACGTATTAATAACCTAGGCCTTGTCTTCCAAAAGCCACTACCACATTATACCTAATATGCCATACACCCTGTTTTCTGTAGCCCATGTGCAATTTGACACTGCATCCAGGTTGTGGAACTATCTTTAATAAACAGTGGGGAAACCTAAGATAATTGGATACATCAGGGGATTTCTTGGTTTATTTATGCAGTTATATGTATAGATAAAGCTCAGTCTTTAATTGTTAATCAGTTTCTGTTCAGATTATATCACGTCATTCTCACTGTCAGGCTAGTCATGTTAGTGGGAGGCCAAAAAAGAATCAAGCCCTAACTTTTGTTAGCATTAACACAACACTTTTAATTTTTAAATATAGGTTAATGAGCACCTGGCTAGATTATTGGTTTGTTAATTGAAAAGGGGGTCCCATGCAATGTGACCATCCTTAAACCTAGTCTCTTTTATGTAGGTTAACATAATTATTAGTTTTCTTCTGGGGATTAGAGTCATTTTCCCCCCACTTAACAATTCCACATTCCCAATGTCCTGAGTGAGCAAAGTGAATCGGTAACTGAATTTGGCTGGCACTTTTCTGTCCTCTTGGCCCAGGTACACACAGCCCCGATTGCCAAAAATAATGACCAAGTAGGAAACTGAGTGTGGTGTGGAAAGGATACCTGTTGTAAGGACTGACTTGCTGTGGATTCTTTATAACAGTACATTTTTTTGGTATGAGTGAAAAGACTTGTAGGAAAGGTCATTTTTTAAATCCAAGCTTTGTTTGGGCCTGAATATTTTATTTGCCTGGTCAAGGAAGCAAGATTAGACATTTGCATTAAAATCTTTTATAAACATAGCTATTTGGAAGGCTGCCTGCTTCCCAATGGCTTTGGTGGGATCACTCTTCTGGGAGAGGTTCAAGGGCAACCAAAGACAAGAAGTCAGAGGTTTTGTTTAATTGGTCCTTGTTTGGGTGTAGTTTTCAGAAAAGGAAAAAATGGGGGGGGGGTGAGAATCTGTGGAATAACTTGTTTTGGTTACTGCCTCGAAAGCTTTTTCATTTAACTCCTCCCCACCCCCTGCCGCCCCCAAAGAGATGAGTCAGGAAAATTCAGTGGCATAACTGGAATCAACAGGCAGAAATATAAGATAAAAGTGGTTCAAAATCACTGAATATAAAATGTGGCCTTTTTTTTCTCCAAGTCAGGTCCACATTCTGAAGTGTTAACTCTACTCACATGGTGCCTATTAACTCTATAATTTATATTCAAAAAATGCTATCATCTCTGCCTCCTGCTCATATAACACTATGCCATGTTTGCAGTCTGCTGGAAAATGGAGGCATATCCT
Organism: Dromiciops gliroides; assembly: GCF_019393635.1. NCBI lineage: Eukaryota > Metazoa > Chordata > Mammalia > Microbiotheria > Microbiotheriidae > Dromiciops > Dromiciops gliroides. The sequence continues at coordinate 365,574,860 of NC_057862.1, forward strand.
ATTATAAACAGTAGATTAGAACCAAGAAGAGTGTGGTTTTACACCCCAAATACTTAACCTGATCAGCCCAACTGTTTTCAGGTGGGAATTAAAGGGACACAGTTAATCTTTGGCACATAGTTCCTGCTTTATCCATAGGCAAGAGCTTTGTTCAGTTGTGACGGGAGGAGTGGCCTGTACCATGACTGTTATTTTAGAAAAAAAAAGGAAAACATGCCAGCACTCTCGCTCTTCCCCTGTAGATTGTTCATTGAGACTGTTACTAAGCATATCCTTTGCAAAAACCAGCATTTTTGCCAATGGCTTACAGGTAATTCCCTGAGAAGAGCCCTGCTTCTCTCTCTTTTCCTACCTACTTGTGTTCTAATTTGAGGTAAAAGCACTTTGTTCCTTATATACTGCAGGAAGAGATTTTAAGAAAGATTGTTAAACATTTTGCCATCACAAGACTGTTGCTGAGAAATAGGCTGGATTCAAAAACAGAACTCACTTCAGTGAATTCAGCAATTCAAAATGGACCTGTCTGTGGTGGTTTATCTAAAGGTAAAGAACTTGAGCTAGACTGTTGATTCTGTAAGGGGCCTATTTCACATGTAGTAGGAAATAGGACTTGCTTTAGGATTCTAGAAGGGGTAGGGGGCATGGTGGAGAAAGCAGGGGCTGACAGTGGCACATGTTAATTTAGCCTTCTGTGTGAAAATAAACTTTTTTTTTTTATGGTGGGTAAACATTTTTTAAGTTTAAAATCTGCCTTAGATTAGGGCTGTGGTTATTGCTACTGCCTGCAGTGGCTCATGTGAGTGCAAATTTACCTACAGTTAATCTCAAGGGCTAGCACTCCTTATAGAACCACTGCTCCTTCTAAGTACACTGTTGATTTCCCTAAATCTTGTATATGTGGACTTGATGTGGGGAGGGAAAAAGAAATTGTTTGTATAGTTTGAAATGGTTCTAAATGGTACTTCAGACCTTGATTATTCCTAAATAAAATACATAAAACCATTATGTCACATTCACAGATGTTTTTCTATGAAGGGAGTCCAAATTTATAGTTAAGGTGCATATTGGCAGATGATCCAACCCAAGCTACATCCACTCTGTTGAGCTGGTTTCTTTGTGTAGTTGCGACATTTGACTTCAGCCAAAGGCTTTGGAATTAGTTCTTAATAAACCAGGACAAATTGTGCCAAGCCCATTAATAGCATCATGTAACTGACACGGAATAATGGCATATAGAAGTTGAAAGGGGCCTTAATTTAGTCCAAACCACTGGCTCCATGTTACTTTTCCCAGCTGTACAGCTTTAGTAACTGCAGTCCATGCAGATTTTTGCCAGTTCCCATAGTTTAGGTGATTTTGTTTTAAATTGGGGGGGGGGGGTAGGTGTTAAAGCTAAGTTTAAACATCATCTGCTAGACAATGCATGTCTTTCCAAAGGAAAGCCTTTATTCCATCTATATCCTAATGCTCTTATGCCAAGCCGAGTTGCCTTAATCACAAACTAGACATGAAATTGCTTCTTTTGTTGAAGAAGTAGAGATAAAAGTCTTGAGTAGTACATAAGAGTCCGTTCGTCCCTGAGAATGACTTTTACTTGATTTCTCTTAGTATTGGTGCTGCAGAAGAAAGTCTTCCCTGCCCATCCCAAACCCTTGGAGGCATCTCTTATACACTTCATGGTTTGAACAAGCTACACCAAACTAGTCTTTCAATGAATAAAAACAGCAGGGGCAGCTAGGTGGCGCAGTGGATAGAGCACCGGCCCTGGAGTCAGGAGGACCTGAGTGCAAATCCGGCATAAGACACTTGCTACTTACTAGCTGTGTGACCCTGGGCAAGTCACTTAACCCCAATTGCCTCAAAAACAAAAACCACAGCAGTAATTGAAAGGGGAATGATAAAACCACTGCAAAACCAATCTTCCATGGTATTCCTGTAGTCTGGTTAGGATTCATTTGAATTAGCTTAAGTGATAAATTGAAGGTATGAGTATAGAGCAGGATTGTGCCCCATGTCTCTGGCCTCATCTAGGCCTCTTAATTTTGCTAACCATGTTCATCTGAAATAAATGGAGGCTACAGCTGAATGAAAAGATTCTTAAAATTTTAACTTAGAATTGAGACATTTTCTTTAGAAACATCAAAACATTCTGATAAAGGCCAGTTATCATAAGTTCAACCATTACTTGAGAAGCTTAAATAGATATTACTTCATCTCATCCTTTTGACAAAATATGTACTATAAAGAAAGCTTGCTAATAAACTGAGGTATTTATTCATAAAAACTAAACTTGTCAGAATAAATGAACAAAGTACATTTTGTAATGAAGTAGACTTGACAGTGGTATACGCCACTGTCCATCCTCACCATTTACTAAATCAGGAAAAGCACTCTTACGGCGTCAAGATGTTACCATTTTTCTAATATTAAAAACCAAAAGGATAGAATGGAAAACAGGAATCAAATTTTTTAAACCCAAAGCTGATTCCAATGGGAACTGACTCCTAGACTGAAATGCATACTATGAGTCTGGACGATGTTGCCATAAGGTGGCCTGGGCCACCTTTTTATGCAAACAATGAGAAGGATCACTTTTCCTGATGCCTCCTGTGTAGTCATTTAATGCCCCCAGGAGGTAACATCAAATTCCACCTACAAACAACTAAGAGTACTTATTCTTCCCCTTCAAGTAGGCTAGACCATATGTTAGCATATACCTTCCAATAGAGCCCTGGGGGAACAAAGAGAGGGCTGACAACCAGATGCCCAAGGCCTTCCTTGTGCTTTCAGCTCACTGATGGTTTAAAGTACTCCCAATAACTTCCTTTTTTCCAAATCTCTGCAAAGCAATGCTTTCCTGCTCCTCCGCACCACAGGCTAACATAAGTACTTTGGGGGGGAGGGGGCCATTTTGGAAAAGAACCGGGTAGCGATGGCATTAAGAACCAACTGAGCATACAATTCTCCGAGTGAGTTTCAATAAAATACCCATAAAAGAGACATTTTCTTTTAAATGCTCCTTTGGGCCGGCATCTGATATAGCCTGGAGTCCAAATTGTTTTTCTTTATGGTTACAATTTTTACACCACCTCAGGTTGACAATAGTAATATCTCCCTCGTTTCTTTTTTCTTTAGATATTCCCTATTGCTGGAGAATATGCTTTGGGCTTTAGGAATTCATTCTACATTGACTATTTGAAATCAGCATAGGTCTGCCTAGGCTTATATATAAACTGCTGAAATGGGAGTTTGAAATGGGAGATAGTTTATATGAAATACTTGCTCAGCAGCAGTCTGGCCAGGGATAGATAGGTCTGCTTTCAGCAGCTTGGGGCCTTTTGAGGACAGGGTTGGGGGGAACCGGGGAGGTGACAAGAGATCATTAAACTTCTTTACAGACTGACAGAGGATATACCTATTGGGTTGCTGGCATTACGGGAAAAGCTTGTCTGAATGGAAGTTTTGAAACAGGGAATTGGAAGCTTCCCTGCTTAACTGCCCTCTCTCCCACCCCTTAAAGGGGATGAGAGAGAATTACTCAGGCAAAAAAGAGCTATGAGCATTAGGTGTTTGACAATACAGGGTGTCCCAAAAGTTGTACTATCATCATAAGCCAGCTTACTATGACACTTAGACTTTTGGGACACGTTGTATTTCCAATTTATCTGGTAACATCATCTTTGCTTCCTACATAGGCTTACTATAGGTGACTAAGTGCTAATAATTTCCCAGCCCCCACCCCTTGCTCCTGTAAAGAATATACCAATTGGGGCAGCTAGGTGGCACAGTGGATAAAGCACCGGCCCTGGATTCAGGAGTACCTGAGTTCAAATTTGACCTCAGACACTTGACACTTACTAGTTGTGTGACCCTGGGCAAGTCACTTAACCCCATTGCCCTGCAAAAAAAAAAAAAAAGAATACACCATTGGGGGGGTGGGGGAGAATCACATGAAGCCTTTTTATTTGGCAGTCAGGTCTCGAGGGTCCAAAACTGGGGATGGCAGGTTGGCCTGTGCTGAAGGATGGCAGCTGAGGGCCAGCTCCCTGTGAGCCTCAGCCCCAGGGCAGGCACTGACTTCTCATGACTAGGACAGGAGACACCAGGTATAGGTTCTATAGTATCTATTCTCCCAACCAAAGTAAGTCTGTGTCTACCAGTCAGGTCTGAGGGAAGGCTTTCTCCGTGGGGCCAGAGGGTCAGTCATTCCAAGCAGGTAGACAAACTATGCAGTATCCAAGCTGCTAGTTCAACTTCATTCATGTCTTCCTGACCATTCAACATCAGACATAGGGATTTCCTAATGGCCTCCCTTGCTCTTGCTGAATACAACTCCATATTCCCTTTTCATGCCTAAAAAAACTTAAGAGTTCTAAAATGTGCCCTCTTTCCCTTAAAAAAATAAAAAATAAAAAGTCAGCTATTCTCCTCCCCAGTCTCTCCTGGCACTGCCACTAACACTGACTAAGTCACTGCTTGAAGGTCCACCAACCAGCCAACTCTGAGCATCTCAGCTCAGGAAGCTGCACATGGGTGGTTGGTGGCAGTCTTTTTTTTTTTTTAAAATGCCACCTGCTTTGGGGATTCACCTGTGATGACAGGAACAGTATGGGGAGGAGTAAATAACTTAGTTACAATACAATTTAGAAGAAAAAATAATACTGCTGTTTGTAACATGTTTTAACTTCAGGAGAGCATTCCATCCTGAAAGGTTAGTGTTCCAGGGCCATACTGTGTGTCTGCAATATTGCCTTTCTTACCCCACTTGCCAAGTAGAATATTCAGCATAGACACCCCTAGGGGGTTTCAGGTCTGACTGACAAGGCAACCACTGGGCCTGGATCAGCCAAGGTACAAACCACTCAGGAACATTAGCCCTCTCACACTGTTCATTTGTGGTTTTAAAGCTACAGGAGGATGTAAACTTTGTTCTTGGGGGTTAGTCTTTGTAGGTCCCTTAGGGAAACAGCAAAGACAGTAATCAGCCCCTTGGTCATTCTCAGGAATCTGTCCAGAGCTCCTCAGAGCTCCCACACGCTCTGGTGGGTAGGATGGGTGACTGACAAGCCCAACTCTCCCTGTGACTGAGGGAGCTGGGACAAAGGCCCTGTCCTTTCCAGGAGAGGTGAGACGAGAGCACCAGTCTCTGGGGAGTTGGGACAAGATGTTTGTGCTCAGTGCCAGGCATGGTATACAGTCTTCTTGCCTTTTCCCTGGACAAGAGTGAACAGACTTGGGACAGTAAAAGAGCTGAACAATGGCTTGGTTTTTGTGTAACATATCTCTACCAGAACATCAGGCTGCAGGCAGAGAATGCAGGAGGGCTGCCTGAAGGAAGAGCCAGAGCAGTGTCGTCTCCATAGAAACCAGTTCACAGAATTCCACAAGGCATCTGCTGCTACCACCCATGTAATTCTCAAAGGCCAGTGTGGTCGAGTCTAGAGGCGGTTGTCTCCATTGACACGAGTTCTCCGAAGTGCCCTAAAGGAGGAGAAGCAAAGGTCCTGATTGGGACAGAGGGGTCCCTGAGGTGAAGCCGCCCCCTAAAGGATCTGCTAAGGGTGGACAAGAGCCAAGGATGTAGCTATGAGACAACTCATTCCCATTAATAATAATATTAAATGAACACCCAAGAAAGGCATAAATACCAGCATAAAGTGCCATTTGTGGCTTGGGCTGAAGTCCCAAGTGCTAGTATAGCAGCAAGAACACTGGACTCTGCCTCAGCCATTTAAAATCCTGGGGGCCCAGGCAAGCCATTCACCCTCCTGTATAAGGCTGGGCCATGCCGCTTGTAACTTGGCACTCTGCTAGCACAGAGCAGGCCCTTGATGAATGCTTCTAGCTCTCGATTCTATGATCTTGACTAGTGGGACTCACTGAGGGGGTGCTCACTCTGCCATAAATGACATTCATTAGACAAGGCTCTTCTGATTGGCAGATTATCTGAATAACAGAATCACCACCACAGCCTTTCCCACTGCCCTACACTCTGAGGCTCCCAGACCCTTTTTTGGATATCAACAGCGAGTGCACAGTGACGAGTTTTAAAGCACAGGCAAACACATGTGTACTCCAGGATGGCTCAGTTTTAGCAAAAAGGTAGATGGCTATATACTGGCATGTGGCCCACATCCAGCCCGCCCTCAATGGAATCTGGGTCAAGGACTGCTCCTGAACATTTAAGCGGCAGCCAGTGCCCTCTGAGCTGCATGATGCTGCCTTGGCTCATTCCATCCAAGCCTTTGCAAATGGTGAAAGAGACCTGTTGGGAAACCCGGAACCAGAAAAGCTGGGCCAAAGCCTGGCACCCATGTGAAGCTCACAGTGAGTGCCTGGGCTGCATTCCTGCCTCTCCCTACCAGCCCCAGGAGGAGGAGGAGGAGGCGGGAAGGAAAGAAAGGAGAAGACATCTGGCACCTGCGTTCCCGGCTTTCAAAGTGGTCTGCAAGGTGCTCCTGGGAGATGCGCAAGTCCTCGAATGGTTGCTGATAGCGGGCCTCAAAGGAGCCCTCTCGGGCTCGACCATGGAGTAGCTGGCCTGAGGATTCAGAGCCCCGTTCTCGGAATGATGAGCTGCCAAAGGCACTGACTTCACCGTTCTCCTGCTTTAGGAAGAAGCCCCACACACACACACACACACAACCTGCTATGGCCTCTGCAGCTACCAGGATTGGCCCTCACCCCCAGCTCTCCTGGCTGAGAAGCCTCTAAAAAAAGCCAAAAAATGTGCTTAGACCCAGGCTGTCCCCACCCCACCCCCCCAAGCAGAGTTTTAGATCTCCCTGTGCCCCACCCCCACCCCAGGCTAGGGCATCCCCTGCCTTCCTTCTGACACCACCTACATCTTTTTTTATATAATTTTTGGGGGGGGGGGAGGGGCAGGGCAATGGGGGTTAAGTGACTTGCCCAGGGTCACACAGCTAGTAAGTGTCTGAGGCTGGGTTTGAACTCAGGTCCTCCTGAATCCAAGGCTGGTGCCTTATCCACTGCGCCACCTAGCTGCCCCTCACCTAGTATCTTTAAGACCCCTTCTGCAGCTCCTCCTGACACAAGTAGCCCGAAGTGGGCAGCAAGTACCTTGGCAGGAAATATGTCTATTTTGATAAGCAGAGAGGCCAGCTCCAAATCCTCACTGTAGTTATTCTTCAAAGGCACCGCTCTGTATCCTGAAACCAAGAAAACACCACCCCACGCCCCAGGTGAGGTTGCCACACGCACGGGACTCCTGGTTTCTGGGCTTACCTTCCTCTCCCCACCCATCCTCCCCTTTACACTGAGCTGCGTGACAAGGCCTTGGCTTTCTCTGCCCAAGCCTCTACAGCCGGAGAAAGAGAACTCCCCTCACCCTATTCCACGACCCTTTCTCCAGCATCTCCCCACAACTTCAGCCGGTTGTCAGAGGAAAACCAAAGGGTCAATGTCTATGAAAGTATGACGTCACGAGAGCTAGCCCTCTCCAGGGTATCTGCTCACTCTCCGCAGTTGTAATACTGATGCTACATTATGCTTAGCATCTGAAGAGAACTGGCAGCCAGTAAGAATCAAACATTTATGGAGTCAGCTTCTAAGGTCACTGTGCAAGGTGACAACCCAAAAAAATGAAGCTCTAATGGTGGGATCTCAGGATCGGGTTCCAGAATGAAGCCCAGTAGGGAGATAATTGGGGGTCAAAAGGGCCTTTCCAGGAGTTCTCCTATCACAGACATCGAGTGAGTGAAAAGGCTGAGGACTGTGGCCAGGCCATAGCTCAGCACAATAACACCCACTGGGCCTGGCTGGTCCACCCTTGGAAGTGGGTGTTAGGAAAGTTGTGTGGGTACCACACCTACCTATAGCATGGGAGGTTTCCCTAAAGAGCAAAAAGGAGCCAGGTCATGGTTTCCCAAACTTCTCTGTGGGCTAAGTGACTGTGTCCTTGTGACTTAGTCATCAATAGAGGTCCTTCAAGCCTCCCTGAATGGGCCAGCTGCTGGCAGCCCCACCCAACCCCCTGCCCATACCTGTCTTTAGGCCTTTCACCAGGAAGGTGGCCTGAGCCAGGAAATTCTGGTCGCTGAACATGTCTTCTTCATACACCACAAAGCGCAGGAAAGCAAACTCAGGGTTACTAATCTGGAACTGGAAGGGCTTTGCTGGCCATACAGGGTTCAAGCCATTGTCCACTGGAAAGCAGAGAAGACAGAACCAGTAATCAGCATCTCAATCTGGCTCCTAGGCATCCCCAGCCCCCTGACTCCCCACTGCATGGGAGGAGAAGCAGACAGAATGTTGAAGGAAGATGTCATAGGGCTGAGGGAGTCAGGCCCCCCCGGCAACCCCTTCTTCTGAGGCCATTCTTCTCCTATATATAGCAATGACAGGGCTAAACTTTGGGACCAAAGGGTTAGGGGGTTACCGCTAACCAAGCTGTTGGGGGGCAGGTAGATATCTTCCCCCTCTCTCCCAAGCAATTAGCAGCTCTAACTTGTGCCCACACTGTTTGGAAAGTTAGAGGGAAGGGAAAGGAAGCCAAGTATAAGGTTGGTGAGGGGGGTGTGAAGGGAAGAGATTGTTTTCACAAGCTCTTTCTTAGGCTGAAGAGACTAAACACCCCAAAACTCCTCTGAGATGCACACACAAAGAAAAGGCCAGTGACACGTGAGACTGACCAACTATGACCTGGCCATGACAAACCCACCCAAACAGTGCCCCAGGTCATCAGGGAGGATGCGTCAGGATGTGTCAGGGCTGCCACCACCCCATCCCACCTGGGCCTCACCCACAAATTCTGTCTTGTGCTTCATGTTGTCGTAGTCGGCCCCGGCTACCTCAATTTCCACGAAAGGACACACGATGCCACGGCCATTCTTGGGGAGGTGCCGGGCCCCCAGGACCTAAGCAGGGCAGAGATGGTTTGTCTCCAGTCCCTATACAGACACACACCCCCTCCCATCCCCTACAGGCTGGTTCCCCTCTTGGGTTAGAGAGTATCTTGGGCCAGGGTCTGCCGTGACTCAAAAGCCCAGACAGGCCAAGCCCTGAGGCAGAGGCAGACCAGGCAGCAGTGATGCACTCCTGAGCCTGGGGCCCAGCCGGCCTGTGTAGGACTGTGCCAAACTGGGAGGCCAGATGGGTGGAGACAAGACGCCCTCTGCTGGGTCGCAAAGAAGCTGCTGCTCAGAGCCATAGCCAGCCTTCTCTAGCCCATGGGTGGGCCAGTGCTCGTCGGACGGCCTTCCGCTCTGCCCTTACGGCTCTGCTAGGCCCCTGACTCTGGATGAGGAGCAGAGTTCTCAGACTTCACCCACCTGAACCCTTCACCTTGCTCAACTATTGATAGATGTTGCTCCTCCTCCCGCTCCTTCCCCTCGAGGGTTCCACTCCATGACCCTCATGAGGCTCAGCAGAGTCTTCCATCACCCACCCAAGAAACCCTTCTATGGTCCCCTAGTGGGATTGATTCTGAGAATGAAGCCTGCCTGGACATCACACCAAACACTGTTCATGTTGGGTCCCTGCAGCCCATGTCATTCCTTCACCAGAAACCCTCCTGAGGTGCCCGCAGGGATGCAGATCATCTAGAAAGGGTAATTATGGAAGGACTGACTGCCTTCCAGGATTGGCAGCACAGGCTCAGAGGCACATCATCCAGAGCACGTCTTCACCAGTCTCCAGGATTGCTCTGTGCCGGGCAGCACACCCCGTCTCACACAAAGAGGACTCCCAAGGAGGCCCCGCATCCAGCCCACACTTGACACCTACCACCCTCCTGGGGGTCTTCAGCCAAACTAATGGCTACCTTCTCCCCTGCACACTGTACCACGGAAGGACGTGCCAAGTATGGCCATGCCATGTGATGAGTCAACAGAAACAGCCCTGAATTTAAGAGTTCAAATCCCATCTCTGCTCCTTATCATCTGTGACCTTGGGCAAGTAAATTCACCTCTTGCAGTCCCGTTTTCCTTCGAAAGAGGAAGTTGGACTTGATCCTCTGACATCCCTTCTAGCCCTCAATCTCTGAATTCGTAACCTCACCACCCTTTAAGACAGTGGCAGCTCGGGGCAGCTAGGTGACACAGTGGATAGAGCACCGGCCCTGGATTCAGGAGGACCTGAGTTCAAATCTGGCCTCAGTCATTTAACACTTATTAGCTGTGTGACCCTGGGCAAGTCACTTAACCCCAATTGCCCAACAACAACAAAAAGTGGCAGCTCTACAATTAATATTGGATTTTAGACAGCATCACATTCTCAGTCCTCAGAAGGTGAGTTATGTGGTCTGGGTGACCACAGGGAAGAAGACCTTTCTAAGACTCAGTTTCCTCTTCTGCTTGTACCCACCTCACGGAGTGGTTGTGAGAAAAGCATTATTACTGCATACCGCACCTGCCGAGATAGGGTCCAAACTCCCTAACTCGGCTCGTTTACCTGCTTCTGTCTCTACTAGCTGTGCACTCCTCCTGAGGCTATCTGCTTAGATCTACCAGACTCTCTATCCCAAACCTCTCTAGACCTGCTTTGTCTACCTACAGCCCCTGGTATGACAGACACCACAGAATAGAGCCCAGTCTCTCCTCCTAAGACAGTTCCAGCTTTTTGTGGGTGCAAGACAGGTTCTAAAATAGACATCCCTGGGTTAGCCAGACCTTTTCCAATGGGCAAGCAGCATCTTCCAACGTGAGGCAGGCCTAGGAGGATTGATCAGCCGCTCCCTGCCTGGTTACACCCCTTCATCTCCCAGAAACAAGTAAGCTTGGCCACCTGTGGGTCTAGAAGCCAACCCTGCCCTGAGGGGCGTTGGCTGTGCTATGATGGTGGCAGTGGTGCCTCCCCAGCCTCCCCCCAAGGGCTTACTAGCCTACCCACCTCAATACAGACTGCACATGGCTCTACCCCACGCAAGCTGCACTTGTCAAAGGGGTCGAAGACTTCATCTCTCATGTTGCTGGGCTGCATCACATACCCACAGCGCCCACTGGACATGAACAGGGCCTGGTTCATCTGCATGGGCTTATCTAGAAGAAATGAATTAAACTGTAGTGAACTCAATTTACCTTCGGACCCCTCAGTTGAGGTGAATGACCCAGATCTTTGGGGGCCCAGTAGGAAAAAGAGGAGGAGAAACCCCTAAGCCCACCCCCACACCCCACAAAAATTACAGCCTTCCTCAAATGCCCCTCACCTGGAGTCTGGAAGTTGAGGGCCACAAGCTGGCTGCCACAAATCCACATGGGCAGAGGGTCATAGTTGGAGGAGTCCAGCCGCTGGCCCTTGGGGTAGATGCGCGACAGCTGGAGCCGGTTATACTGCAAGAACTTCTTGCCTTTGGTTTTGTTCACGTATTTCTCAGCCTTGGTCTCAGGGAAGGACGACATGTCTCGGTAACAGGCCCGCTCGGTGCCAATCTCTGGGGACACAGGAGGAAGAGGTCATGGACCTGGCCATTGGGCTCCTGCCAACCCAAGCCATAGACAAGGAGCAGCCATTACAGCCAAGACCCATCCCCTCAGCCCGTGCCAGCCAGGCTGGGGCAGAGCCCCTGGCCCAGGGCCATCTCCTTCCCCTAGCATTCCCACTGCACAGTCCTATGTACCGACAGTCACAATCCAGACAAGTACCACCCATGCAGCCTCACACTGCCTGCATACACATGTGCACACACGTACACATGCATACATACACACGCACATGTGCGCACACACATATAGCATCAGTTGCCCAGCAGGCTCCAGGGTGGCCTTTGCCTCCCTCCCTCCCTCCCTCCCTTACTCACTATCCTCATCAAAGGGCACGGGCCGACAGTAGATGACGAGTTCAGACAGCTCCAAGGCAATTTTCTTCCTTCGTTCCATCATCTTTCCCTCTGTTAGCTGCACAGCAAAGAGGTACATTAGGTCCCGTGGCTCTGACATGACCTAACATAATAATGACGGCCAGGGCCAGCCCTCCAAACACTCTCCTCGCTTCAGGGAAGAGCCTAAGGGGGCATTCTCTGAGCCATCCCAGAGCTCATCCCCCCAGGACCTCTCCCCAACCCTTAAAAAGGCTTGAGCTAGGGGTGGCTAGGTGGCACAGTGGATAAAGCACCGGCCCTGGATTCAGGAGTACCTGAGTTCAAATCCGGCCTCAGACACCTGACACTTACTAGCTGTGTGACCCTGGGCAAGTCACTTAACCCCCATTGCCCAGCAAAAAAAAAAAAAAAAAAAGGCGTGAGCTAGGGGCAGCTAGGTGGATCAGTGGATAGAGCACTGGTCCTGGATTCAGGAAGACTCGAATTCAAATCTGGCCTCAGACACTTTACACTTACTAGCTGTGCTACCCTGGGCAAGTCACTTAACCCCAATTGCCTCACTTTAAAAAAAAAAAAAAAAGGCATGAACTAGAGTGAGTGCAGCCCCGCCCTACAGCCACTCCACACCACCCTATTCCATCTCCTCCCACCCTTCCCAGGAGGGCAGCCCCTCACCCGGGCATCTGCAGTCTGGGCTACCTCTCGGATCTTCTTCACCCAGTCTTGTAGATCCTCCTGTGAATCAGCGGCCACATCCAGGGACCAATGTGCGATGGAAGTCATGCTGATGGAGAAGACAAACAGCCGGTTGTTCTTGCCCTCTGGGCGGATAGCTACAAGGCAAAGGCCCAACCAGAGAAAACAGGTCAGCAGCTGGAAGCCTCATCTGCCCCGGGCCCTAGCCCCACAATACAGACACAGGCTTAGAAGTCTAGATGAGAACAGCCCGCCGGGAGCCACACGCGACCCTGAGCCCAGCCTAAAGTGGAGGAGGCTGGTCCAGGACAAGTAAGGGCAGGGCCCGGGCTCACCGATCTGACAGGCTGGCACATCCAGGACTCCGCGGAGCAGATCCCCCAGGGGGCTGTTCTCGTCCAGCTGCTGTAGAGAGCAAAACCACAGTGACCATCAGCTTGTCCACACCCAGGTGGTTCTACGGGTGGATGAATTATGTCATGGTGCAGGTGAGACCTTCTGGCCAAAAGCCCCCTGCTCAAGAAGGGACGCTCCTGCCGGGAGGAGGGGGCCGCGCACGCATACAGGAACCTCCTGTGGCCTCACCTCCCTCTCCGGCTCCAGAGCAGCGGGATTGGCCATCTCTTCCACGTAGTTGGATGGGAACCAGAGCTGCTTCTTCCCTCCATAGTCTCCCCTCCACCTGCAAGACAGACAGGACACCTAGGACCCTGGAACATGGGACTCCGACCACAAGAAACAAGGGCACACGCTTGATGAATGGCCATGCTCACCACCTCCCTATCTCTCCTCCCCCCACACAGAATGCTAGCACCAAGCTGGGCACTGGCACATTCCTAAGTGCATGTATGCACTCAGACACCAGCACACCAGTGAGAGTCCAGACCCACCCAAGCATGGAGATCCCATGATTTCCATGCCTTCAATTATGGGCCCAATTCTCAAGCCTTCTGGAAACCAACCACATCCTCAGCCCTTCCCACTATCAGAACTCTTTGTCCAAGAGGGTGGAGTTGGGATAGTCTTGGGTTGGAAGTTCCCCCAAAAGAACCCCCCAGACGGCGCCAACTCACCAGCCTCCGTCCTGCTTTTCTACATTCTGGATGATGGCGCTCTTCGTAAAGGTCAGCTCATCTTCCCGCTGTGCCTTGTAGTCAAAGAGGGCTTTGACTGCACACTGGGGAGACAGTGGGGCTGGTCAAAAGGGGGAGGGCACGGGGACCCTGCCCCTAACAAGCCCTGGTAGAGAAAGAGGTATCTGTGTTCAGAAAATGTGTCCTGGTGTTGCTGAGGCGGGGAAGGTAGCAAGGGCCTCGATCCTGGGCCACTGACGTTGTCCCACATGATTTACTACTCAAATGAGGAGCAAAAGCTTCAAGGAAAAAAGCTGAGCTAAAAGTTCAGAGGGTCCCCTGGGAGGAACCTTGTGGACAGTTCTGCACTGTCTGTGATATAAGGGAGGTGGCCTGGAGAGTGGATGACCTAACCCTGTACTGCTTCCACAGGATTTACAGTGGGGGAGAGGGGCAGCGAGGTGGTGCAGTGGATGGAGCACCGGCCCTGGAGTCAAGAAGAGCTGAGCTCAAATCTGACCTCAGACACTTGACACTTACTAGCTGTGTGACCCTGGGCAAGTCACTTATCCCCAGTTGCCTCAAAAAATAAAATAAAGTGGGGGAGAAGGAGAGAAAGGGAGAGGGAGAAAAAAAGGGAGGGAGCGAGAAGGGGGCAGGGAGAGAGAGCACACTGAAAGGTCATCTCGTTCAATCTCCTTTTACGAATAATGCCGAGCTGCAAGGGACCTCAGAGGCCATCTGGTCCAAGTCTCTCAATTTACAGAGGAGGAAGCTGAGGCCCAGGGAGAGGAAAGGACTTATCCAAAGGCACACAGGTAATCCACAGCAGCGCAGACTGGTCAAGCCCAGGTCTTGTCTGCAAATTCCATGCTATGTTCACTCTAGCCAGCTGACAATGCTGCCTGACTCACTGTTCATCTGGTCCATCCTCCACATGGGAGAGCTATCACCCCACCTCCCCACACACACACATGCACACATGCCCAGATACATTCACATATGCCCACATAAATCTGCTCAGATAAGATATATATTATCCCATATTTTCTGTGTGAAGGTCCTTTCCAACTCCAATAGCCGAGGAAGAAGCAGCAGGGATATGTAAAGGAAAAATCACTGATTTGGTGCCAGAGAACCTAGATTCAAAATCTGCCTCTGCTACTCATCATCTGTGTGACCTTGGGCAAGTCCCTTTCCCTCTCTAGGCCTATTTCTTCTGTAAAAAAACAAACCAAAACAAACCAGGAATTTGGTCTAGCTCATCTCTTAATTTAAGGTTTGCTCTTAATGAAGCTTCCCCCTAGACCCATTAGCTGTGCCCTCTTCTGACTGACAGATGGCACGCTTTATTTATTTAGTTATTTAGTTATTTAGTTATTTAGTTATTTATTTATTTTATTTTTTTAGTGAGGCAATTAGGGTTAAGTGACTTACCCAGGGTCACACAGCTAGTAAGTGTTAAGTGTCTGAGGCCGGATTTGAACTCAGTTCCTCCTGAATCCAGGGCCAGTGCTTTATCCACTGTGCCACCTAGCTACCCCGATGGCACGCTTTAGAGTAACCTGGGCAGGAACTGGAGCTTAGATGTCTAGCTGAGTCCTGCCTGCCCAGTGAGAGGACCCCAGCAATTCTGGGATTTTCAGTCCTCAATCTGCCCCGGGGGAAGAAAACTAAGCTTCAAGAGATCCCTGCTCGGACCTGGAGGAGGAAGATCCTCAGCCCTGGAAGGTGACAACATTTCAGAGCCCAAAGGGGCCTCTCATTATCTAACCCTTCTCAGGACCAGATCCCCCTTTTTCCAGCCATCCTGAAAAACTCTCTTCTGGCCTCCCAGGAATGCCTCTGCTCAGTGCTGAGCGGCCGGCATCCCTTCCAAAGGAGGGGAAGCTGAAGAGTGACCACAAGTCTTGGAGTTCAGATATGGGGCAGGGGGAAGGGGAAGGAAGAAGGGATCTAAAACACCCACCCTATGGGAAATCTCCCCAATTATCTCTCACCCCCAAGAGATAGCCCAAAGAGAAGCAGCCATGAGGCCGCAGACAGCTCTGCCCCAGGGAAAAGGGAGGTCCCAGGAAGGGATTCCCAGTCCCTGGAAAGAACCTGCATGAGCAGTGAGTGGCCACGGGGACACAACATCAAGGTGGTAGCATCTA
The DNA here is from genome assembly GCF_019393635.1 of Dromiciops gliroides. Classification (NCBI taxonomy): domain Eukaryota; kingdom Metazoa; phylum Chordata; class Mammalia; order Microbiotheria; family Microbiotheriidae; genus Dromiciops; species Dromiciops gliroides. Next base: position 365,590,561 of record NC_057862.1, read on the forward strand.
GTAAACGTGGCTAAGGGCTCGTAGAGCATTTTCAGGTTTGCAAAGCAAAGGTTATTATCTCATCTGATCGTTACAACAATCCTGTGAGGTTAGTGCTGTTATTATCCTTATTTTACAGATGAGGAAACTGAGGTTGAGAGAAAGTGACTTGCCCAAGGTCACACAGCTAAGTGTGTAAGGCAAGATTCGAACATAAGTCTTCCTGACTCAAAGTCTAGCATTTGGTCCCCCGTGCCACCTAGACCCCTTTACCTTAAAAGTTGGCATAGGGTTTGCCTCCACATAGAAACCTGGGTTCCGTCCTTCATACAGGGCTCCATAGTCTGGCTCCTGAAAAGAGTGTGACTTCCAATGAGGGAGAGCGGGTATCTCTGGTCTCATCTCTGCCTCTGGTTGGAGGCCCACACGACCCCCTTCTTCAAACTCACACTTCTCTCGGCTTCCCTGGCCCCAGAATCTCCTTCCTCTTTGACGGCTGGTTCTTGGTCTCTCCTCCTCATCTTCCTCCCACTCCCTAAAGAGTTATTTCCCTTGGCCCCGACCTTGGTCTTCTCTCTACACTCTCTCCCTTGACCATTTCATCCATTTCCATGACTTCAATGCTCAATGCTGATGACTCCTGAATCTCTCCCTCTAGCCCTGAGCTTCAGAGATGCATTTCCAACTACTAGTGAGACAGGATCTGCATGTCAGACACATCAAAACACCTCGAACCAACACCTCAAAAATCACTATGTCCAAAATGAAGCTCACTGTTTTCTCCCACAACCTGCCCTCCCTCCAAGGTCTTCTATTTGTGTTGATGGTACTGCTACTGCTATCTTCCTATTCTCTCAGGGTGTCATCTCCCACTCTCCCTTCCCTTACTTTCCCCCAAATCAATTCTATCTCTGCCCCTTCTTCTCCACTCCTAAGAGCCTTGTTGCCTGGACTATTTCTAAGTCCTGCCCTCCCTCCCTCCATCACCAATCTAAACCTGCCTGGGCCAGCTGAAACCCCACTGTCTCTCCATGGGCCTTCTCTCTTCCCGCCATTCACGGCCTCTCTCAACCTCACCACACACCCAAAATCACCTACTGCACCCAATGCTTCTTTTTTTGGTTGCGCTACATTTTAAGTTCTGAACTGACTCCCTATCCAATGCGTCGTATGTACCCCGGGCCCTACATGCACAGATCGGAAGCCACCTCCCCAGCCCCAGCTGCCACCCTCACATCTCCATCCCCTAGAAGTCCCTCTCTCACCGCCGTGCCCATCTTCTCTAGTGCCTCCTCATTGATGGGGTAGCGGAGCTTCATCTTGCGGTACAGTGGATGCTTCTCATAATAACTGATGAGATCCACAAGGCTGTCAAACTCAGAGTTACCCAGCATCACCGTCTGCCCCTCCTGCTGGACCCGGCAGTGTTTGATCTTCCCTTCTGCCCTGAGGGGCAAGGCACACAGAGTTTTTCAGGACATCACTTCCCCAGCCTAATCACAGATGGGGCACACACCTCTCTGCCTTCTTCTCTTCTCTCCAGGCCTGGAATGTCCTTTCTCCTCCCCTTGGCCTCACACACTCTCTCCTCCTCCCAGACACAGCTCTACATGAAACTTGTGCCGATACCTTCAAATGCTAGTGCCCCACCCCCCAACTCCCGGCAATCACCTCCTATCTGCTGACATTTATTCTCTACCTCTGTTATAGCTTATCAATATGCTTGATTTCTAACCCATTCGAATGTAAACTCCTTGAGATTATGGGTTATTTCCTATTTAAGAATCTGTATGAGGGTGGCTAGGTGGCTCAGTGGATAGAGCACCAGACCCGGAGTCAGGAGAACCTGAGTTCAAATACGGTCTCATACATTTACTAGCTGTGTGACCTTGGCAAGTCACTTAACCCCAATTGCTTCGCCAAAAATAAATAAATAAATAAAAGATTGTCTAGTCCAACCCCCTCATTAAAGGGGCAGCTAGGTGGCACAGTGGATAGAGCACCGGCCCTGGAGTCAGGAGGACCTGAGTTCAAATCCAGCCTCAGAAACTTGACACTTACTGGCTATGTAACCCTGGGCAAGTCACTTAACCCCAGTTGCCTCACCAAAAAACAACACCAAAAAGGTGTATATAAAAAATTGTATCCCTGTGCTTAATAAAAGATGGCTTACTGATTGACTGGACATAGGCCCAGGACCAACCCTACCCTGGCCCTGCTATTCTAGACAAGGCTAAGACACCTCTCTACCCTGGCCTAGACTCGTCCATGACCCATGCAGAGATACAGTTCCAGGGCAATCCCTCACAGCCACCTCCTCTGTTACAGTCTCTCTGGCCCTGGGCCTCTTTCCCCACACCCCTCCACAGTCCCCTCACCGGAAGGAGATGGCATAGGAGTTGGGTTCACTCCGCTTTCGCACAAGGAAGGCTCCATCCCTGGGTACACGCATCAACATGTGCTCCGCCTGGGCTCGGGTCAGACTGGCGTGGTACCACCTGCAGGCAGGTCCCTGGGGTTATTGCGCTCCACTGTCCACTGACAGAGACATCCCCAGATCCCTAGCACAACACTCCCCCCTGCCCCAGGCCTTTTAACATAATACTGTGCCCTTGAGGGCAGCTAGGTGGTGCACAGGCCCTGGATTCAGGAGGACCCGAGTTGAAATCCAGCCTCAGACACTTAACACTTACTAGCTGTGTGACCTTGGGCAAGTCACTTAACCTTCATTACCCCGCAAAAATGAATGAATAAATAAATAACATTGGGCCCCACAGAGCCCCAGGCCCCTCCAGTCATCCCCTTTCCCATTTGACTGCCCCTCACTCTTTGCTCTCGTGGGCATTGGTCTGAGGCACAGGCTCCGTAAGGCGCATCTCGAACTCGTTGCATCGCAGTGGCACCTGCTGGTAGTGGGTGATGAGGTCATAGAGCGAGTCAAACACCAGGTTGTCTGTCAGGAAGAATTTGGGGCTGCCGGCATCCTGGCGGGAGTGAATCCGGCAATGTTGGACTTTCCCATTCCGCCTGGAGGAGGGAGGGGGGAGATGGGGAGAGGAGAGAATATTTGTGAAGCCAGAAACCCAGAGGTAACTGACCCCCAAAGACATCCCCAGATGTCTGGCTTTGGACACAGGACATAGGGGCCCCTCAGGAGGCTCAGCTCATTCCTACTTCCCTTTGGCTCTTGGCCTCATAGATCACAGGAGACCAGAATCATGAGGCCTCAGGAAACAAGATGGCAGCGGGAGGGGAACCTACGTAGTTCAACCAAGCGTTCCTCATCTACAAGGTCCCTCTATCTAACTCTAAGGGAGAATCTTGATGGAGGGCAGGGAGAGAGGGAAGGGACATTGCCATCCCCTACCCCCGGGGAAAATGGGGCCACAAGGCCCAACAGGAGACCTTACCAGAAGGAGAGCGTGTAGTCCCCGACAAAGGTCTCACTCTCTCGAACCAGAAAGGAGCCATCAGGGGCTCCGGTCTCGATGCAGTATTCGGTGAGGAGCCTCTCGGCAATATGCCGCCCATCCCGACCGGCCCCTAGCTTCCCATGGAACCATTTCTCACTGGAGTGTAGCTCTGCACTGCTACTCACCTGGGGGATTAGGGGAGGAAGAAGACAGTATCACCTACTCCTGCCTCCCAGACTCGACGGCTCGATCCCCCGAGATCTCAGCTTCCATGTGCTGTCCCATGTCCATTCCCATCTCCACCCTCTGGACCCCAGCTCCATCATCACCTCCTTTGGCTCCTCCTCATCATCATTGCCCTGGTCACTGTTGGTCTCCTCTGAGTAGTAGATTTTGCTGCTGGTCAGTACAAAATAGTGCGGGTACCACTCCTGAGGGCCACAGGACAAGGTCACGAAGGGCTTCTAACTGCCCCCTATGACTCCTGCCCAGCTCCCCCAAGATCCCCGGCTCTTTTCAGGTCTCCCTGCTCAAAGTTGGATAGGTATAAAGTAGCAGGATTCAAACCTAGTTCCTGTGACTACAAATTGACGAGCCCACCCCTTCCCCCCCACCCCCCCAGCTCATTCTTCTTCCCTTAAGGGGCCCTGGCTCAGCCCTCACGTGGTTAATGGGGTCTTCCAAGTAGAGGATGCCGTTCTTGATGGAATTGCTGATGTCGTTCTCAGAGTACATCACTGACGTGGGCACCTCCTCGTAGGCACTGCCTTCGGCCAGCTTCTTGTGCTGCCAGAAGGGGAGTCGGGGGTCCTTGCTCAGTCCCACCATTCCCAATCTGACCTCTGCCCTTCTGACAGGTTCACTAGGAAACCTCAACCTGCCAGGCCAGAAGTCCTTGAACGGGCCAGACAGCGGGCCCGGCTCCTCTACAAAGATCATTTTCAGGACCCCCCCAAGGTCACCCCAGACCAGGCTCAGTCTCCCAACTGCAGCTGGGACAACAAGGAGCCAGGAAGGGATGGAAGTGAAAGAAGGAGGGACATCTGCACTGGAGCCACAGAGAAGTGGGGACCCTCATTCCCACCCCTCACCCCTGCATCGCCCCATTCCCCTGCTCACCACGGCCTCCGGCTTTCCCCTTGACCCAGCCTCCCGCCCAGATACCTTGATAAGGATTTTTCTCTTGAGCTGGTTGGGTGAAGGCAGACCGTCGGCTGCGATGTCCACAGGCTTGGTAAGAAGGGTATCGCCAAACACCTTCTTGAAGTACTGGGCCATGTTTCTCTGCTGAGCAATGCTGCAATGATCCTCAATGGACAAGATCACCGGGTACCTGGGACGGGAAGGCGGGGGCCAAAAGCAGGTTAGGCCTCCCCCCATGCTCAGCCCTGTTAGAAGGGGAGAAGAGGTGGGGACGTGGCTCTTGTCCTGGGAACAAGTCTGGTTGGGAATACATGGCTCCCACCACTAACAACCCAAAGCTGGGCATACTTAGTGTAGGATGAGGGAAGAACACAGACAAGTGCCGGTTGGAGCAGCTGGGTGGTACAGCAGATAGAACACCAGGTCTGGAGTCAGGAAGACTCATTTTCCTGGATTCAAATCTGGCCCCAGATATTTACCAGCTGTGTGACCCTGCACTTAAGCCTGTTTGCCTCAGTTTCCTCATCTGTAAAATGAGCTGGAGAAGGAAACGGCAAACCACTCCAGTCTCTCTGCCAAGAAAACCCCAAGTGGGATCACGAAAGGTGACTGAAAGGACAAGGGGCTAGCTAGGGGAGACAGGGGAGGGTGCACAGGACTGGAGAGCCTGGAGCCCCACTCTGAAGAGGAGTGAAAGAGACAGAAAAGACTTTAAGCTCAATGTGGTATCTCCCCACAATGTGACTCTGCATATGATCAGTACTTAATAAGTGTTCATTAAAATCGCCACAGTAGCCGGGGAATGCTACCTGGAGGAAGCTAAAACTGGGCCTTAAAGAGAGAAGATGGGATAGAGGAGGAGGAAGATGGGGAGGGTATCTGAGGCAGGGAAGATAAAAGAAAAACACGGAGACAGAAATGAATGTGGTATGGGCAGGGGACAACGGGAAGGATAATAACAAGAGCTAACATATTTCCAATGCTTTAAGAAGGTTCTAAAGTGTCTTACACATATTATCTCATTTGATCTTACCACAACCCTGAGAGGCAGGTGCTATTCTTATCAACATCCCCATTTTACAGATAAGGAAACTAAGGCTAACCAGGGTCACACAGTTCTCAAGTGTCTTAAGGAAGGATTCAAACTTCATTCTTCTAGACTCTAAATTCAACGCTCAATCCACTTTGCCACCTACCTGCTGGGCAGAAGACAAGGGCATCACTGTTTTGTAAAACAGATAAATGCAAGATAAAGATGGAAAATCAGGGAGTACCAGGCTGTGGAAGGCCTTGAGCAACTGCTCCATCCTTTATACATTCAACAAGCATTTATTAAGCACCTACTATATGTAGGGCATGAAGCTAAATGCTATAACTGCAAAGATGAAAAGGAGACAGCCCCTGTCCTCAAGGAATCTGCATTATACGGGAGCAAAGTAAATGTGCATAGAGAAGTAAATGCAAAACATCTCTCCAGGGAGGGATGGGCTATGTGTAGGAAGTAAATAGCTGAACTGAGTTTTGAAAAAAGGACACTAGGGATTCTACAAGGCCAAGGCAATGAGGCAGCATCTTCTAGGCCTTGGGGCCCAGATTGTGCAAAAGCTATGGGGATGGGAGATTGAAAATAAGGCAGAGCCAGCCTGTGAAGGAAAGTAATGTGCAATATAAAAGAGCAGGCTGGAGCTGGGCTGTGAAAGGCTTTAAAAACAATGCAAAGGAATTTGGATTTGATCCCAGAAGCAGGAGGAAGCCTCCCGGAGTTACTTGAGGAAGGGAGTGAAGATCAGTCAGACCTGTGCTTTAGGAAAATCAATATTCATATGAAAAAAAAAATCTTCTAAATAGCTAATAATTAGAGAAATGAAAATTAAAGCAACTCTTACATCCCATCTCACACCCATAAAACCGGCATAAAGGAAAATAACAAGTCCTGGAAGAGCTACGGGAATACAGGTATACTGGTGCATTGTTGGTGGATCTGTGAATTGGTCCAGCCATTCTGGAAAGCAATTTGGAATTAGGCCCAAAAGGTTACTAAAATGTACCCTCTGACTCAGCTTTACCACTACTAAGCCTATACCCCCAAGAGATCAAAGAAAGAAGATGAGAACCTATATGCAAATAGGTAGATATAGATATATAGATACTCTTTTCATAGTAGCCAAAAATTAGAAATAGGAGGATGCCAATCAATAGGGGAATAGCTAAATAAATGATGGTACAGGAATATAAAATGAGCAGTTTCAGAAAAAACTGGGAAGATTTCTATGGACTGATGGAGAGTCAAGTCAACAGAACTAAGGGAACGATTTCTACAATGACAACATTATAGAAAAAAAAACCCAAAACTTTGTAAGACTTTGGAAAGCTAATCAAGGGGGCAGCTAGGTGGCACAGTGGATAGAGCACCGTCCCTGGATTCAGGAGAACCTGAGTTCAAATCTGGCCTCAGACACTTAACAATTACTAGCTGTGTGATCCTAGGCAAGTCACTTAACCCCAACTGCCTCACCAAAAAAAAAAAAAAAAAAGAAAGTTAATCAATGCAATGAAAAACCATAAATCCAAAAGACTTAACACAGAAAAAGACCTATTTTCTGACATGGCCAATATGGAATTTATTTTGTTGGACAATGCATGTTTATAACAAGGGTTTTATTTTTCATATTTTTGCATTTGTAATTTTAATAACTATGGATACAGGGGGCAGCTAGATGGCGCAAGGGATAAGGCACTAGCCTTGGATTCAGGAGGACCTGAGTTCAAACCCAGCCTCAGACACTTACTAGCTGTGTGACCCTGGGCAAGTCACTTAAACCCCATTGCCCTGCAAAAAAAAAAAAAAAAAAAACCTATGGATACATATATTTGATTTTTAATGGACTATCAGTTTGGCAGCTGTGTGAAGTACGGTTTGAAGAGGAGAGAGCCCAAAGATGGAACATCAATTAGGAGGCTACTGCAGGAAAGGCCAGGACAAGGCTGGTAGCCTCATGAGGGAGGGTGATGGATTTAGGATAAATTCAGCAACTAGGTGTTACAGTGGATAGAGTGGTGAGGGAGACCAGCTGCAGACACTTGCTAGCTTTATGTCCTTGGGCAAGTCATTTACCCTCTGTTTGCCTCAGTTTCCTCAACTGTAAAATGGGGATAATAACATCACCTACCTTGCAAGGTCATTGTGAAGATCAAATGAGATATTTGTAAATTACTTAATACAGAGCTTAGCACATAGTAGGTACCATATAAATGCTAGCCATTTTTATTATTATAATTATCATCATTGTGATATTTATGAATCATCATCATCATTGTTGTATATTGTGAAAGAATTATTAACATCATTATTATTGTTTTATATTGTGAAAGTAGAATTGGCAACACTTGGCAAGTGATTGGATAACGAGGGGTGAGAAATGGAAGAAGTCAAGGCCAACTCTAAGGATGCCAAACTGGGTACCTGGAAGGAAAGACAACTGGTAACCATGGAAAGTTTTTTGTACAGGGATACAATTAGGATATTATTGCTGAAAAAGACTTTAGCAATCATCTGGACTTTAGCAATCCTCCCATTCTGAAGAAGAGGAAACTGGGGCCTAGAGAGAGTAAGTGACTCAGAAGATCAAGTTGGCAGCTATGGGCAGAAAGGATTGGTTGAGGAGAGACTGGAGTCAAGGACACTAACTAGTAAATAGCCTACTATAACAATAACATAAGGAATGACAAAGAAATAGAAAGAAAGGAGATCAATGGGAAAGGAAGTGTAAACCAGGATAAAACATAATTAAGAAATGTTTAACAAAAAAAATATATGTAAATACAGTATAACATAGATAATGGTAATTTGCGGTTATCTAAGTCAATATGCGGCCAGGAATCTGTTCATATTTTAGTCTGACACATGATAAACAGGTAGAATGAATAGGACTTGAATGTAAGAAGAGTCAGCGTAGCACACCAGAACACTGGACTGGGAGACAAGAAAACTAGGTTCAAGTCTCTGTTCTGCCACTAACTTACTTGTACAACCTTAGGCAAGTTGCCTAGACCATTAGAACTGGAAAGGTCCTAAATAATCATCTAATGCAACTCCATTTCACAGATGGGAAAACTGGAGATCAGAGAGGCAAATCAACTTGCCCCAGGCTACACAGAAAGATAGCGGCCAAGCAGGGACTAGAACCCAGTTTTTCTGAGTCCTAGCCCCCAGCCCTTGCCTCTACACAACTTTCCCTTCTCATCTGTCTGAAGGAATACACATCTAGAAGGGATGGGACTAGATGCCCTTTGAGGTCTCTTTCAGCTCTGATGTTCTTTGAGAAAAGACAGCTGTAGGCTTTGAGTCTCAGTGACTCAATGGAAGCAGGGGTGACTCCCCCAGCCTGCTGAGCTCTAGGAAGTGAGTCCCCCCTCCCCTCTAAGACTCTTACCTGGAGCCCCCATGCTGATTCATATTCCCTGCCCCTTCCCACTCCCCTCACTTTGCCCCTCACCACTCCCCATCCCACTCCACTCACTCTGAGGTCACAAATGCGTGCTCCTTAATGGTGTGCAGAACATCAGAGAATTTGATCTTGGTGGTGAGGGTATGTCCATGGTAAATGACAGGCATCCCATCCGGTCCATCCCAACAGTCCACTTCAAGGGTCATGGGGAGAGACAATAGTGGTTCAGTCCAGGTAGACCCAAAGCTAAGGCACCTCTCCACTTCTTTCACTACAGTCCCATATACTAACCAACTATAACGCTCCCTACAATCCCACAACCCCGCCCCTAACCTGACTCACACTCAATGCATCGACAACCCATACGAAGACACCGTGCGTAGGCCTCCAACGAGGACTCACTGGAAAACTGATCCCCAGTCAGGTACCTATTATTTGTGGATGGAATTTGTGTTGTGGTAGTCAGGCCAAGCAAAGGGGCAAAACTTCCTTCCCTCAGCCCATCAGCCGGCGTCCAGCTGGGTTCCTCTCCTCCCAGGGCAGAGATAAGGGAAAAGGGATGCTGGGAAGAAGGGAGAAGAGAACACGCCTGGGACCCTCCCATCCATCAGCCCACAGGTCCTCACGTGTTGTGGGATGAAGAGATCCAATACTGAGACAGGGGATTGTTCATGGTGTCCACACACACTGAATCCAGTTGGGAGTTCCAGATGTTGTTCTCTTTGGAAAACAGGAAGGTAACAAACTGCCCCAAAACATATGGGGAAAGAAATTTAATTCCCAGCAGTGTGAACACTACTCCAAAGGAGGGCCTGGGCTCATGGCTCCCAGGAGGGAGCAGGGGGTGTAGCAGGTCTAGGCACTGCTGGGTCAGCCCAGACCAGCCACAGGGTGGTATGACTTCACTTTGGGGGACAAACTGCTCCCCCTGCCCCTGCCCCCCTTTCCCATCTGTGAGGCCCAGTGTCCCCCCTTCCTCCAGCTTTCCCCTTTACAAGAACCCAGTCTGGGCAAGAACTCTGAGCCCTGGCTGGCAGCTGAAAGTACTGAGTGTGTTTTGTTTATCCCATGAAAGAGCGACTCTCTTTGTTCAACCCAATTCACAAGGGCATAACTAGGCAGCTAGTTACAAGACAGAGCCCTGGACTTGGAGTCAGGACAACAAATTCAAATCCAGCCTCAGGCTCTTACTTGCAGTGTGAGGAGTCACTTAAACCTTTGTTTATCTCAGTTTCCTTACCTGTAAGATGAAGCTAATAATAGCCCCAAATCCCAGAATGTTGGGAGGATAAAATGAGAGATTTCTAAAACACCATATACTCTTTTTCACAGACTTTAAAGTACTATATAAATGGTGGCTTTTATTAACTTTTTTTTTTAAGTGAGGCAATTGGGGTTAAGTGACTTGCCCAGGGTCACACAGCTAATAAGTGTTAAGTGTCTGAGGCCAGATTTGAACTCAGGTACTCCTGACTCAAGGGCTGGTGCTCTATCCACTGCGCCACCTAGCTGCCCCTATTAACTCTTAACTAGGATCTACAAGGAAAAGCTACAGAAATTTGACTTTCAGTCCATGTAAGTAAGAACTTGCTAATATAATTAGGATTTCCTTGGGAAATAGGGAGCTGCCTGTCACTGCAAATATTCAAGCCAAAATTGGATACTCCTTCATTGGGGATGCTGTAGAGAAGATTCCTGAAGTGGGCGGACTGAAAGCCCTGTAAGGAACCCTTAGATTCTGTATGGGGCTCACCTCATCCAGGAAGAAGTAAGGCTCCTCAATCTCCCGAAGTGGGTCTTGGAGGAAGCTGAGCATGAACTCCTGTACCTGGAGCCTGTCAGTGGCCCACAGTTCCTACAGCCAAAGGAATGATGTAAGGTACAAGGAGCCTCCGGTCTTCCAACCCAGCCCACAACCTGCCCTGGCACCTTGGCAGACACCTATGAGGACAGTGAGTGATCCAAAGGCCCCTTCCTGGTCCTAATACCTTCCGGAGAGCCACTTCCCCTAAAACCTTCAAAAGTCAGGCCACACTAAAGCTGTGGCCTCAACCCATTCCCCAAGCCCAGCCTGCCACAGAGAATGTGTCAATCCCCTAGCCAGGTCAAGCTCAAGGTCATTTCTCTTAGGTTTAAGTGCTCTGACCAGGAGAGAGCCTCTCCCTCCCCCAGCTCCCCCGGCCCTTGGCCCACCCATACCCCCTGGTATTCCAGGAGAAACTGCTGGAACTCCGACAGGGACACTCTGCAGAGCTCAGGCCGATCCCCACCCCTGGAGATGGGAAAAAGGGAAGGAGAGATTAGGGTCTCAACTTGTAGAATCACTGAATTTAGAAGAGAAAGGGACGACAGAGAGCTCGTCAAAGTACCTCATTTTAAAGAGAGGGAAATTAAGGCCCAGAAAGGATGAGTGTGACTTGCCCGAGGTCATATATTAAGGAACAGAAACAAGGTTTGAATCCAGAAGCTCTGAATCCAAATCCTCTGTCCGTTGGACCAACCGGGGGAGACGGCCTATGTACGGGACCTACAAGGCAGTGTTCCTC